>NC_140179.1:106914317-107514317 GCF_963971535.1 Notolepis coatsorum
GTCTGTCTGTCTGTCTGTCTGTCTGTCTGTCTGTCTGTCTGTCTGTCTGTCTGTCTGTCTGTCTGTCTGTCTGTCTGTCTGTCTGTCTGTCTGTCTGTCTGTCTGTCTGTCTGTCTGTCTGTCTGTCTGTCTGTCTGTCTGTCTGTCTGTCTGTCTGTCTGTCTGTCTGTCTGTCTGTCTGTCTGTCTGTCTGTCTGTCTGTCTGTCTGTCTGTCTGTCTGTCTGTCTGTCTGTCTGTCTGTCTGTCTGTCTGTCTGTCTGTCTGTCTGTCTGTCTGTCTGTCTGTCTGTCTGTCTGTCTGTCTGTCTGTCTGTCTGTCTGTCTGTCTGTCTGTCTGTCTGTCTGTCTGTCTGTCTGTCTGTCTGTCTGTCTGTCTGTCTGTCTGTCTGTCTGTCTGTCTGTCTGTCTGTCTGTCTGTCTGTCTGTCTGTCTGTCTGTCTGTCTGTCTGTCTGTCTGTCTGTCTGTCTGTCTGTCTGTCTGTCTGTCTGTCTGTCTGTCTGTCTGTCTGTCTGTCTGTCTGTCTGTCTGTCTGTCTGTCTGTCTGTCTGTCTGTCTGTCTGTCTGTCTGTCTGTCTGTCTGTCTGTCTGTCTGTCTGTCTGTCTGTCTGTCTGTCTGTCTGTCTGTCTGTCTGTCTGTCTGTCTGTCTGTCTGTCTGTCTGTCTGTCTGTCTGTCTGTCTGTCTGTCTGTCTGTCTGTCTGTCTGTCTGTCTGTCTGTCTGTCTGTCTGTCTGTCTGTCTGTCTGTCTGTCTGTCTGTCTGTCTGTCTGTCTGTCTGTCTGTCTGTCTGTCTGTCTGTCTGTCTGTCTGTCTGTCTGTCTGTCTGTCTGTCTGTCTGTCTGTCTGTCTGTCTGTCTGTCTGTCTGTCTGTCTGTCTGTCTGTCTGTCTGTCTGTCTGTCTGTCTGTCTGTCTGTCTGTCTGTCTGTCTGTCTGTCTGTCTGTCTGTCTGTCTGTCTGTCTGTCTGTCTGTCTGTCTGTCTGTCTGTCTGTCTGTCTGTCTGTCTGTCTGTCTGTCTGTCTGTCTGTCTGTCTGTCTGTCTGTCTGTCTGTCTGTCTGTCTGTCTGTCTGTCTGTCTGTCTGTCTGTCTGTCTGTCTGTCTGTCTGTCTGTCTGTCTGTCTGTCTGTCTGTCTGTCTGTCTGTCTGTCTGTCTGTCTGTCTGTCTGTCTGTCTGTCTGTCTGTCTGTCTGTCTGTCTGTCTGTCTGTCTGTCTGTCTGTCTGTCTGTCTGTCTGTCTGTCTGTCTGTCTGTCTGTCTGTCTGTCTGTCTGTCTGTCTGTCTGTCTGTCTGTCTGTCTGTCTGTCTGTCTGTCTGTCTGTCTGTCTGTCTGTCTGTCTGTCTGTCTGTCTGTCTGTCTGTCTGTCTGTCTGTCTGTCTGTCTGTCTGTCTGTCTGTCTGTCTGTCTGTCTGTCTGTCTGTCTGTCTGTCTGTCTGTCTGTCTGTCTGTCTGTCTGTCTGTCTGTCTGTCTGTCTGTCTGTCTGTCTGTCTGTCTGTCTGTCTGTCTGTCTGTCTGTCTGTCTGTCTGTCTGTCTGTCTGTCTGTCTGTCTGTCTGTCTGTCTGTCTGTCTGTCTGTCTGTCTGTCTGTCTGTCTGTCTGTCTGTCTGTCTGTCTGTCTGTCTGTCTGTCTGTCTGTCTGTCTGTCTGTCTGTCTGTCTGTCTGTCTGTCTGTCTGTCTGTCTGTCTGTCTGTCTGTCTGTCTGTCTGTCTGTCTGTCTGTCTGTCTGTCTGTCTGTCTGTCTGTCTGTCTGTCTGTCTGTCTGTCTGTCTGTCTGTCTGTCTGTCTGTCTGTCTGTCTGTCTGTCTGTCTGTCTGTCTGTCTGTCTGTCTGTCTGTCTGTCTGTCTGTCTGTCTGTCTGTCTGTCTGTCTGTCTGTCTGTCTGTCTGTCTGTCTGTCTGTCTGTCTGTCTGTCTGTCTGTCTGTCTGTCTGTCTGTCTGTCTGTCTGTCTGTCTGTCTGTCTGTCTGTCTGTCTGTCTGTCTGTCTGTCTGTCTGTCTGTCTGTCTGTCTGTCTGTCTGTCTGTCTGTCTGTCTGTCTGTCTGTCTGTCTGTCTGTCTGTCTGTCTGTCTGTCTGTCTGTCTGTCTGTCTGTCAGTCACATGATGCCTGCTTTGTGTTACCTTCTCCCAGGACTACGGCCTCAATGTGAGTGCGTTCAGGGAGCTGGTGATTGGCTGTCCTCAGCGGGTGGTGGAGCTAGCATCCAGCTGCTGTCTGGTGAGTAGAGAGACCACAGAGACAGAGGTAGAGACAGAGGTAGAGGTAGAGGTAGAGGTAGAGAGAGAGAGAGAGAGAGAGATAACACTAACACACCATGAAACAGAAGTTCACAGAGTTCTCTCAGGTGGTGCCAGTGGCTCCCTGACAGCAGGTGGTGCTGTGGTTGATTTAAGAGACGGGGAACGAGGGGTTAAGTGTTTCAAAGACTTTTCCAGCTCTGCTTGGACTCAGCAGTGGTTCCTGATCTCTGGAAGAATTCTATCATCACTCCAATTCCAAAGATCAGCAGACGCCAAATCCTCAACGACCTGCGGCCTACAGCCCTAACATCACTAGTAATGAAAAGTCTGGAGAAAATTGTGAAATCTGAAATTGTTGATGCAACCAGATCAGCTCTTGACCCCATGCAATTTGCATATAGACCCGAGAGAGGTGTCGATGATGCCAAGTTATTTATTTTGAACTCTGTACATGAGCACTTAGAAAAAAAGAACACTTATGCAAGATTACTCTTTGTTGACTTTTCGTCAGCCTTCAATACAATGCAGCCTCACATACTTGTAGAAAAACGTATAAATTACTTTAACCTCGATCACCAACACATCAGATGGATTATCAGTTTTCTTACCAATAGAACTCAGACAGTAAGTATAAATGGAAAAAGTTCCAAATCAATTATAATTTCCACTGGCTCACTGCAGGGCTGTGTTCTTTCTTCACTTCCTTTTGTTTTATACACAAACGATTGTCTTAGCAAATATACAAATCACCATATTGTAAAATTTTCTGACGACGGTGTTATCCTATCTCTTCTCAGTCAGTCAGATAAATCACACGGACCCATAATGCAAGACTTTGTAGACTGGTGTGATGGCTGTTTTCTGGATCTAAACGTATCCAAAACCAAAGAAATTATTATCTCACCAAAACACATAGAAGTCACCCCAACAACCATCCACGGAGGTGAGGTGGAAATTGTCCAGAACTACAAATACTTAGGAACTGTGTTTGATGACAAACTTAAATTGAGTGACAACACAGATGTTATCATAAAAAAGGCTCATCAGCATCTGTACTGTCTTCGAAAAACTAAACTCCTTTGGAGTCGACCAGAGAATTCGGACAATGTTTTATTCTTCCTTTATTGAGAGCATTTTAACATTTTCATTTGTATGCTGGTTCACATCCCTCTGTCAAATAGACAAGAACGAACTGCAAGGTGTTGTCAACCTTAGCTCCAAAATGATCGGCAGAACACAAAGATCCCTAATGCAGTTTAACAGCTCAAGTGCTCAAGAAAGCACATAAGATAATTGATGACTCCACACATGTCCTTCATGTGTGTTGACCTGCTGCCCTCAGGAAAGCGCTTTAGACAGCCTGCCTGCAAAACAAACCGAAGGAAATTTGGGTTTGTTCCAGAGGCCATTCGACTGGTGAATGGCCACAGTACAAGGAAAGGTCCGTTTACAAACGTGCACCCTTTGACCCCTTGATTTTAATATTTTTGACGAAAGTGCACTTTTTATACCGACCAAATCTATTTATTTATTTATTTATCTATTGGACTGACAGATCAACTATGTAGGGATCCCGTTCTGGCAGTGTCATGTCTTTTATGCTTTGAAGTGTCATGTATGTCTCTTGTCCCTGTTTTGTCCTGTTCTGTCTTGAATGTATAGAAATGCAGCTGTTAATCATATCATGCCTTAAATTGCCCCTTGCGGGACTAATAACGTTTTTTGAATTGAATTGAATTGAATGAAGTGATCTCCGCTCTCCTCTCCTCCTCACCCAGGTGGAGGCCTTCAGACGACCTGCGTTCACAGAGCTGCTGGATGAATTAGGGGAGATCGCCGAGACCCTGGAGCTGCCCCCCCCACTCCAAGGTCAGATCTGAAGCCCTGCCCCCTCACCCCCCCCCCAGGCCCGACGTGAAGCTCTGCCCTGGGTGTCATGTGCACCTTTTTGATATTCAGATCTCTATTAGGGACCAGCAGAGTTTTTACAAGTACATTTATTTCATATCTCGATCTGACAATATGGAGTTATCAGTATATTGGTCTTTCAACAAGTGTTTCTATATTGAAGAAAGAAACACGGAGTTGCTACACTGGGTCAAGAACAGTAGTGGTGGTGTTGGTTGTTAACCTCCTGTATTGTCGCAGTGAAAGGGTTAACCCTTTGGTAGCGTGGTAGTGAAAGGGTTAAAGCTGCACTGTGCCATTTCAGAAGAGGGGGAGTTTGTTTGCGGAGCCTGCAAAATACATTTCACTGTAATTCTAAGAATGATTCCATCTTAACCCTTTCACTACCACACTACCAAAGGGTTAACCCTTTCACTGCGACAATACACGACAAATGGTTAACCCTTTCACAACCACACTACAGAAGGTGAACACTACACTAGTGTGGTAGTGAAAGGTTTAACCTTCTGTAGTGTGGTAGTGAAAGGGTTAAGTTATCATAAAATCAAACAAAATAATTTGCAGGCACTGTGAACAAAACGTAAGCCTAGGATATGTTTGTTAACTAAATTGCGGGCCATTGCCTTTGTAAACGACAGCAATGAAATGTCTTTATTTTCCGGTAGCTCTCTAGCTTCAAACAGTGTTCCAGGATCCAGTTGTCCTCTGACGACAGTTTGTTTATTCAGTTGTGAAGATATATATTATTATTAACTTCTCGGACTCTCACAAAACGACTTTACTTCTTCATGTAATATATTTTCCTCTTTTTGCTCAGTTTGTTGTTGTTGTTGTTGTTGTTGTTGTTGTTGTTGTTGTTGACTCAATACACCAGCTCTATGATTGAACTGGCCCGTATTCTTCCCAGTATTTTACAAGTTAACCGTATCTTACCATGACTTTCCAACATGGCAAGTTATCACAGTTTATTACACGTGCAACACTTTGTACCGCTACTTTAATGGAACACGCCAACATTTTGGGAAACGTTCTTACCATCTTCTCCAGAGAGAGACAAGAAGATAGATACCAGTTTCCTCTCTGTGCATTCAGTAGAAAGCTATCTGGCTGCATGTTAGCCTAGCTTAGCACAATGAATGGAAGCGGACATGACCGGTTAGCCTAGGCATTGTCCAACTAGCACCTCTACCGAAGGCTAACCGGTCATGTCCGCTTCCATTCATTGTGCTAAGAGGAGGACTGGTATCTATCTTCTTGCCTCTCTCTGGAGAAGACGGTAAGCTAATTTCCCAAAATGTTGGCGTGTTCCTTTAAGCTTATAGACGTCTAAAGGCTTGAAGATATGGTTTACTAGATATAAATATACGGTTTCCTAGATATTGTGTATGTTGAGATAAACGATCCATTTGCTGAAAATGGGGATATATATTTTCTTTTAATTCAATTTGACAGAAATGAACTTGGACATTTGAATTGCCGTCAACTCGATGTTACCTTTCACTCTAAAACCGAAGACTTTGGTTTTTAAATACTGGCATCTCAGTCTTTACCCCCCCCCCCCCCCCCCCATGCTTTGTTTTATTCTAACAGATGTTGAGAAATGCTGTGAATAATCTTCTCCCTTTGTCAGTGCATTTGTATGAAAACAAAAAAATGGAATTCAAGATTAAAGTTATATTTAATGTATGAAAATGGCATTTCACAGATGGCTTCCATCCACGATATATAGGCTATGTGTCTCCACTACATACATTTTTGTGATACAATAAGTTGTTCTTATTTTCTGTCTGTTCGTTGATTTCAAAGTTGGTATCCAACCAGCGATAACTGTTGTGTTTAACTGCTTTCATGTCTGGTTACCTGGCAACAGCCTTTGAAGCCTGCGGTCTTTTAGCATATTTAGCATGGAAAGGAAACCAGGATATTACCCACTGTGTATACATGCAAGGGCGTCATTTTGTTTTCAAAGGTGGGGGGAACACATTTGGGGCGTGGTCCGGTGAACATTTAGAATTTTAAATGCATCAATCTGCACTTTGAGGGTCAAGTAGACCAGTGGTTCCCAAAGTCGGGGTCGCGACCCAAAGGTGGGCCGCGAGCAGCCACGGGTGGGCCGCGAGATGATTAAAAAAAAAAAAAAAATTTTTTTTTTTTTTTTTTTGTCAGGCCACTGAACTTAGAAGCAGGCCAGGACAGTGTTTCTAGTTGTATTCTAAAATTCGATTCTATTGTATTCTAAAATGTGACTATATGGTTTTATATTAACTTAATAAATAAACAAAAACGAAAAATCTACTTATTTCAACGAACATTTCAAACTAAATAACAGATTATGCACATAAAACGCTGAAAACAACCGAAGCAACAATAGTATTTTAATGAGGCTTATTATTATCATTATTATTTTGCAACAAGTTAGCCCTCTCATAAATAGCACATATAAATGAATAACTAACTTGAACTAACTTAATAGGATTGAAGTGATATTTGGCTTAAAAAATCGGTCGCCTGGCAAAAAAAAAAAAAAAAAAGCCAGACGATGTGCATTGGGCCGCGGCTCTCTGACGCCTTATTTTCTGGGCCCTGGCCTGAAAAGTTTGGGAACCCCTGAAGTAGACAACATACTGTATGTATAAAACAATACAGTATGGCTCAATACACACAATTGTTAAGGGTGGCAGACCAGAGAAAGACGTTCGTCTTGTTTACATCAGGGTCCCCCATTTTCAATTTATAATGACATTTATGACATACACAACATACAGATATAAAAATCTAATCATCTAATCTAATCTAATCATGACATTTATGACAGTACTGTTTTGGGAAAGTTATGTGAACACAGAAGAGCAGAGCTCGTGATAACGGCTGCAGTGGCTACTTTTGAGTTTTATATTGTTAAGATATTGTGTGAGCAAAAAATAAAAGAACAATAATACAGTATAGTTATTAATTTACTCATACAGTATGTACAGTACAAGCCTGTTTGTAGAACTGCCCTGTGTTGTTGACAAAGCTAAACCCTATGAAGTCTAATGGGAACATGAGAGGATGTTTCAATATTATAATAATATAATAATAATAGAATTATAATAATTTGTATTTGTATATCACAGTCCAGTCGCAATACTCCAATTCAGCCACTGAGTGGGGGTGGCGCTGTGAGCGATAGAGACCGTTCTCCTATGAGGTCTGCAGCTGGTGCTTGTGGGCACGACCTAATGACTGACAGGTGGGCGTGTCCGGTATGTTTGGCGCCCAAACTCGTCAGTGGTCTCTCGCGCACTTGAGCAGAGTCTCCATTTGACGTCAGTTTTGATGAGTGAGTGGTGGTCAGTCCTTCATGGTGAGTCACGTTAGCTACTAGCTAGATCACTCGGAAAGGTCTACATTACTACAATTTGAGCAGTTATGTCTTACTTGTCAAATGATTTACCAAGTAAGTTACCGTTCATTAACATGAGTTGATGACAGATAGATGTATTCTTTTACACAACCGAGGAACAGAATGTTAGCTAAATCATCGTTGTTCTTGCTACATAGCTACATTCAACAGGACAGCTAAATGAGCTAAAATAACCTTTATGCGTCGCGTAACGTTAGTATCTGGCCGTGAGTGACGCCGCGTCCTCTACATCCAGGTGACATGACTTTATTATTATTATATTATTATTATTATTATTATTATACAGGCGACATGACATTATTATTATTATATTATATTATTATTATTATCCAGGCGACATGACAACAAGTCCCAACGCTGTCGTGCACGGCGGGTCCGTGTCACGAGCCTGTCGGGACGAAACCAGGCAAGGGATAAACACGTGCTACGGATAATCGTATTATGTATGTAACCTGAGGTACACTTTTTTTTTTAAACTTTGACCAGTCAGCTGGTTCTTTTAGCGTTTATCGCTTTTTCTGGTCAAGCATGACCGACAGAAACAGGTTGAATGGGGTATAGATCGGGGGAAAGACACTCTGAGAAAATACAGCGAGTCCGGGAGTCGAACTCGTGTACCCCAGATCCGTGACGCGCACGGTTGTCCCCGACGCCGAAATAGCGTCCGAGGTACGCGGTGAGCTACTGGAGCTCCCCTCCAGGGCCCTCTTTTATCAACAATTCTTAGAAAGTGTTCTATCTTTGTTCTTAACACTTTGAGTGGCGTGGGTTAATTTACATTTAGTCCCTTGAATGCCACCATCTGCGTCAATGTTAACGTTAATAACATAATAATCTGTTCTAATCTGTTTTAAATTATGGCTATGTGTCTAATCTGCCCGTCGCTTATCAAAGAATCATTTTCCAGTCAGTGTTGTCAAGGCAGATTGTTTTTTTATCGCTTCATTTCCGTTTGAGAGCATTTTGAAAAGCACCCGTTTTCAGGTGAAAAACAACCTATTCTATGATAATCGCCTTTTACTGGAATATTCCAGAACGTTGATATTTGTCGGCCTATTTATGAATCGTTTTCAAATAAACGCTAGATGATCAATAGTATATGTGAACGCACGCGCGTTCGAGCCGCACGCTGATAATAGCTGCTTTAATTTCCTCATGGATTTTACAGTGAAACAGCTAGAGCACATATCACAAAAAAGCTTATATCTCTGTGAAAACGAGTCTGATTATCCTAACACGGATAACATAGATTCCTTACCTGACATCAGATGGTATCCAAATGGTATATTCCAATTCCTGATCACCATTCTAAAAAATCGATAAGTGTATAGATCTAACGTGTATACATTAGAACCCATGCTCGCCGCGGCTCAGAGGCTCCAGAATGAACTCTGGTAACTCCGGCTGCATCAGTGGACTGGAAAATGTGGACTGGAATATTTTTTTCCCCCCATCCATTTTCATTGAATCCATTCCAAAAGGGTGATTTACCATCTGGGAGACAATAGGGGGCGCTTTTTTCACATCTGATCGCCGGCGGCCCCTGGATTTCCAACGGTAGGCTCGGGTGATGCAATATAATCAGATCGCTAAAAAAATAAAAAAATCCGAGAAAAGCTGTGACGTGGCTTTCAACGTCACTATCGTAAACCCGAGATTAGCCGTGAGTGGCGCTTAAAGTGTTAAGCACATAATTTAGAATGTGTGTACGCACAAAAAAATACTGGATTTATCACACGTGTACACGGTTCGTACGCACACCTGTCTTGATAAATATCACTTTGATCCTACGCTGCAGCTCATGCACGGTTTTACGTATTTGCATACCAGAACCGCCCGATTAGCCATATATGGTAATGAAACACCCCCATGGGATGTGAAATAATGGACTGACCCGAGGGAAGCGTGTTATGGAGAAATACGAGACAGGCTGACAGACATGTACACGTACGGTGATGTCGGATATGATATCTCTTAAAGACCATATTAACTAATAAAGACCGTGCTGGAATATGACTGCCTTTTTCCGTTTTGTTCGATTAATACCCAGGGATTAAAGTTCTCCTCAATTTTATTCCAAATCGCGACGGATTTTCCGTAAATTTTCTACCTGCTGCATATGATTTTCTAGAGGCATACAATCTATTTTGATGTCGGTATTGGGTAGCCTATATAAACAATAATACGAGAGCATATACAAGAACAATGAATCTCACTGCCATGTATGATGTAGCCTATACGCCATGTGTAGCCTGCCTATGTGATCAATACAAACATGAACTTGAATTCCATCATGTCTGTGTGCTAGAGCTCACAAGGCTGTTGTCACAATGTAAATAATAACGTGCACTGAAAAGTTACAGTATGTAGTTGGTTGATTATTTGTATGACAGTCATAAACCCTTGCAAAAAGTATCCGTTTTATTTAATGAATTGAAAACATGCAGCATGCCTTTCCTCCCGGCAGCAACGACAGTGGAATCCCTTTCTATTCACATAACTGCATTTGTGATGGAGCTTTGACAGCTACATGGGTGGTACAGTAATAACAGTCTATTACTCGATCCATCTACAATATCACGATGGACCGTGCCATGTAGCCTATGTATAGCCTGCCTATGTGATCAATAAAAACGCGAACTTGAATCCCATCATCATATTTATATGTTGTGTCTGTCCACTATGTTTATTACTTTGTTATTTCCCCCCCCCTATCTATGTAAAGCGACCTTGCATGGGTCTTTTGAAAGGCGCTATATAAAATACATCCAGGCGGCATGACTTTATTATTATTATTATATTATATTATTATTATTATATTATTATTATTATCACGGCGACATGACTTTATTATTATTATTATTATTATTATTATTATTATTATTATTATTATTATATTATATTATTATTATTATCCAGGCGACATGACTTTATTATTATTATTTTCCAGGCGACATGACTTTATTATTATTATTATTATTATTATTATTATTATTAGTATTATTATTATTATTATTATTATATTATATTATTATTATTATCCAGGCGGCATGACTTTATTATTATTATATTATATTATTATTATTATCCAGGCGGCATGACAACAAGTCCCAACGCTGTTGTGCGCGGCGGGTCCGTGTCACGAGCCTGTCGGGACGAAACCAGGCAAGGGATAAACACGCACTACGGATAACCTGAGGTACACTAGGACCCAGGAGTTCTCTGGCCAGGTACTGCTAGCCTTGAAAAGGAACTTAAGGAAGTGTGGAGAGTCACAGCCACGTGACCCCACAATCGCCATCTCGTCCCCCAGTACAGACGCTATTAAGACCAGCGTTTCCGTTAGCCGGTAATTACCGGTATTTGACCGGCAAAATCTGTTGAAGTCCGACATATTTCATCTCTCCGGTCTTAATGTCCGGTGAAAATAATTCCCTGAGTCTAAGCACAATTTGATTATTTGAATTGTATTAAAATAGGCTAAAATTAAATAGCCTATGCGATGAACGAAACGATCATTACATTTGTTTCCTCGTTGCTTCTAATAATGACAACGACGTCGTCAGCGAGAGCTTAGTGCTGGGTGTGCGAACTTTTGTGAAGCTGCAGAGCCAGAGCACTATCAGCACAATGCAGTATTCCAGCAGTACTCCAATTCAGCCATTTTCAGCCAATGTTGGGTGGGGGGCGCTGCTGTGCGGTTCCCAGAAAAGAGCCAATAACAGCTGAATCAGCTTCTCTGCAGCGCCATACTCTTTGCAAATAAGTCGTTGCGAGGTGGAGAGAGTCGTCACGCAAACCACGATAATGTTGCCGTCTCTCTGCTTTCTCAGTTCTTCGCTTGATATAATTAATACAAATGTCCAATATAACGGAATTCGTTAGCTCATAAAAATGTGATTATAACAGACTGCTGTTTAGTGTCGGACCGACTGCCCACATACGCGGTCTATTTTATTTCAAGTCAGCAGCAGCACGGAGTATCGAGGGACTTATTTTATTTGGAATATATTAATGACTGTATACGCAAAAGTAGCCTAGTTTTAAGTAATACTATTATAAATCTACATGCCTTGGGGATGACATTCTTTATATAGCCTGCCTATCGATTGTTTTAAAGCTCAATAAACTATGACCGGAATTAATCTCATTTGTCCGGTAGATTGAAATCTTGCAGGTCACGGAGACCGGCAACAATTTTTTCTAACGGAAACCCTGATTAAGACAATGGAAAATGATCTCCCAGAATGACAGAGTGGGTGTGAAATGCCACAGAACGAGTGACACTTTTGGACAATGACATCCTGGGTCGTTCCTATATGACCAGTATAAATCTGTAAACTAAACTCTGGAAAGACTATGATGGCTCTACTTATAAAAAAAATGGAACTGAGCCTTTAAATGTCTCCATAGAAGGGGCTGGTGTCTGTGAAAGGGGAGTTAACCTGAGGAATGTGGCCCTGAGGATGCAACAGGAGAGGAGAGGGAGCTGTAAATGTTAACCCTTTCAGACGGGAAGGGTTGCTGGTTGAAAAACAGAGTCTTGAATCTATAGAGGGAGATCTTAAAAAAGGAAACTATATAACAATTAAATGTTTGATGTGTACAGTAAAAGTTTTCAAAATGGCATGCTTATAAATTGAGTGTCAGTAGAGAATAATACTAACAGAATAATGTGTAAAAACTGTTTGTCTGGAGGGATCCTTAAGAGATACTGGAGAGGCCTCGTACATGGTACGAAATCACGTGGTCACCACAGACAAAGCCGTTGTCTGTTTAGAAGGAAAAAGGGACTTTCGGTTACTTAAAAACCACTAGGTAACGAGAAGTAACGTTAGTACCAAGAAGGAGGAGCTCATACGAATTACGTATTGTACTCTGGTTTGCTAAACAAAAATGACAGCCTGTGACTTCACTGTGTTTAGACCAATCGGAAATATTGTAAGATGGATATAAAAGGGACGGTTGCCCTTTCAAGAGCGGGATTTTTACACTGAGCTGGAGAGACTTTTTTGAGAGATGAGAAGAATGGTGCTCGACACTGGGCACAAGCCGTCCATGATGAGATGTTTTGTTCTGTGCTTATTTTAAACTGAATTGGGTGCTTTCCACTTCAGTATCTTTTTGTAACTAGCTTTTTCTAATTAAAATTACCTCTTTATAAATATGATTTGTATCCTTTCTTCTGACCAGACGACCGGGTAAGCATGAAATGTGTTTTGTCTTGTAACTTCACCCCATGCATTTTTGATTAATGATGCAAAATATAATAATAGGCTTTATCCCTACGGAGTAAAAGGAGACTTATGATTATGCATTAAGGACTAAAGGTGGATTCTGATAAACCTGGTTTTATCAAGTAAAGCCATATAGTGATAATATGTGTAAGTGGCTTTATCCCTAGCTATAATGGGGATATAACTATAATAATAGGCTTTATCCCTACGGAGTAAAAGGAGACTTATGATTATGCATTAAGGACTAAAGGTGGATTCTGATAAACCTGGTTTTATCAAGTAAAGCCATATAGTGATAATATGTGTAAGTGGCTTTATCCCTAGCTATAATGGGGATATAACTATAATAATAGGCTTTATCCCTACGGAGTAAAAGGAGACTTATGATTATGCATTAAGGACTAAAGGTGGATTCTGATAAACCTGGTTTTATCAAGTAATGCCATACAGTGATAAATACGTGTAACGGATTAGGGAAATGGACCTCCTCTGAATATAGAGAGTCCTTGTCAGTGCAAATGAAATAAAAGATTCCGCAACTTCAATTACTCGACGTTAAAGGTCGATGACTGACGGGGGTCGGAACGGTGCATTCGCTGTCTCTTGTCGGTCGGTGGTAACAACAACATTTTGTAGACTCGGTTGGTTCTGCGTGTCAACCACTTCACAGGACGCTGTTTGAGGTGTAGATAGGCAGACCAATGAGTTATGAAGTTATCGATCTGACCTAAGAGCGAGCGTGGGCATTCAACAGGAAGTCCCGTGAGACTTTGACCAAACTCACGTTTGTTCTCGTCAGCTGGCATTTACACTCCAGGTGATTACAGGTGCAGAGGAGGTGGTGCTGCCCCATGGGTTTTTAAGACGTGTTTTGTGTGGCCAACCATCCTGGTGTCTGGGAGCACATTGCTGGCTGGCAGTTGGGAGCTGGAGGCTGGACCGACACGGCCTGTAGGGCAGCCACTGTTTTTCCTCTTTTTAACTTTTAACTAAAGTGATTTCCTTTTTAGAGTTTTAATTAGTTTCCATTTTTTACCTCTGTGCCATCTGACCGCTTTATTTTATTGTGTATTTTATCCAGCAGTGCAGTGATGCTTCCTATTTATTAGACGTGCCGTGTGTGTGCTCTGTTGAGGTGCAGTGCTGCGTTTGTGTGCAATATTCTTTTTAATTACTAGTAATGGTGGTCTAGATTGGTCCAGTTGGGCATGATCCCTTTTTAGTAGGGGTGTAGCGGTACACAGAAGCCACGGTTCGGTACGTACCTCGGTATTGGGGTCACGGTTCGGTACGAGTTCGGTACAACAGAAAAGATATATTTATAATAATTATTATTAATATAATTTTTTTGTATGGAGAGAGAGAGGGTCTCACTGCTTGCTGCCCTGGATTCTGACTGAGACCCCGACCTGCTGGGAGCATCTTCTCTGCTCAACACCTTGAAAGACATGAGGTTGTTGTTGTTGTTGTTGTTGGTGTTGTTGTTGTTGTTGTTGTTGTTGGTGAGATCAGACAGGACCTACAATAATGGTGACCACTGCTCTATATATACTATAGTAGTAGATAAGTGGAGGGACCCATGTTACTGACCACACTCTCTCTCTCTCCTCTAGCACCTGGGCTGGGCGTCCTGCCTCCTCTGGCCCCCTGCCGGGGAGCACCTGGGCTGGGCGTCCTGCCTCCTCTGGCCCCCTGCCGGGGAGCACCTGGGCTGGGCGTCCTGCCTCCTCTGGCCCCCTGCCGGGGAGCACCTGGGCTGGGCGTCCTGCCTCCTCTGGCCCCCTGCCGGGGAGCACCTGGGCTGGGCGTCCTGCCTCCTCTGGCCCCCTGCCGGGGAGCACCTGGGCTGGGCGTCCTGCCTCCTCTGGCCCCCTGCCGGGGAGCACCTGGGCTGGGCGTCCGGCCTCCTCTGGCCCCCTGCCGGGGAGCACCTGGGCTGGGCGTCCTGCCTCCTCTGGCCCCCTGCCGGGGAGCACCTGGGCTGGGCGTCCTGCCTCCTCTGGCCCCCTGCCGGGGAGCACCTGGGCTGGGCGTCCTGCCTCCTCTGGCCCCCTGCCGGGGAGCACCTGGGCTGGGCGTCCTGCCTCCTCTGGCCCCCTGCCGGGGAGCACCTGGGCTGGGCGTCCTGCCTCCTTTGGCCGCCTGCCGGGGAGCACCTGGGCTGGGCGTCCTGCCTCCTCTGGATGACGTGGAAGGGCCCGGCTCAGTACTCTGCCAGCGCCACCCGTATGATGATCAGATCTACTGGTTAACGGTGTGTGAGAGGCTGTTCTACGACTCGATTTGGGCCTAGAACCTCCATCTCAGACTGATCCAGACCCCGAACTGAGAGACGGAGGCGTTTAAGGGCTTTTTCTGTGGGCCTATAAGCTCAAGGCCAAACCTTTTACCATGAAAATATCTTTCAACCCGAGCAATTAAAAGGTCCTGTAAGGTGTTTTTTTTTTGTTAAAATAAGTGTTAAGTAGCTCTACGTTCCAACAGCCATCACTGCTATAGAGTGTCTGGTCAGTAACATGGGTCTCCCAGGCCCTCAGCTCTGCAGTAAACAGAAAATACATTTTCTGGTATCCTGTTCCCACTTTATCCAATCAGGAGAGAGAACCCTAGATAATGTTAATAAGTCAGATGTTCTTACTGCACTGGTAGATTATTTCACTTGTTTCTAGGACACATTTGCTTAAAAATAGTTTTTATATCTTATCTTTTTGCAGTGTGGAGTTCTCTCTCCTGATTAGATCAAGTGGGAACGGGATACCAGACAATGTATATAAAGACAGGCAGTCAAATTTGATTTGAATATAAAAATATGAGAAAAGTAAATAGTGTAAACAATATAACAGGTCCACAAGATCTCCCCAGAGAGGGGACTGCACTGTGCCGTTTAGGTGCAGATCTCCCCAGAGAGGGGACTGCACTGTGCCGTTTAGGTGCAGATCTCCCCAGAGAGGGGACTGCACTGTGCCGTTTAGGTGCAGATCTCCCCAGAGAGGGGACTGCACTGTGCCGTTTAGGTCCAGATCTCCCCAGAGAGGGGACTGCACTGTGCCGTTTAGGTGCAGATCTCCCCAGAGAGGGGACTGCACTGTGCCGTTTAGGTGCAGATCTCCCCAGAGAGGGGACTGTACTGTGCCGTTTAGGTGCAGATCTACCCAGAGAGGGGGCTGTACTGTGCCGTTTAGGTGCAGATCTACCCAGAGAGGGGGCTGTACTGTGCCGTTTAGGTGCAGATCTCCCCAGAGAAGGGGCTGTACTGTGGTGCCGTTTAGGTCCAGATCTCCCCAGAGAGGGGACTGCACTGTGCCGTTTAGGTGCAGATCTCCCCAGAGAGGGGACTGTACTGTGCCGTTTAGGTGCAGATCTACCCAGAGAGGGGGCTGTACTGTGCCATTTAGGTGCAGATCTCCCCAGAGAGGGGACTGTACTGTGGTGTTTAGGTCCAGATCTCCCCAGAGAGGGGACTGTACTGTGCCGTTTAGGTGCAGATCTACTCAGAGAGGGGACTGTACTGTGCTGTTTAGGTGCAGATCTCCCCAGAGAGGGGACTGTACTGTGGTGTTTAGGTGCAGATCTCCCCAGAGAGGGGACTGTACTGTACCGTTTAGGTGCAGATCTACCCAGAGAGGGGACTGTACTGTGCCGTTTAGGTGCAGATCTACCCAGAGAGGGGACTGTACTGTGCCGTTTAGGTGCAGATCTCCCCAGAGAGGGGACTGTACTGTGCCGTTTAGGTGCAGATCTACTCAGAGAGGGGACTGTACTGTGGTGCAGATCTCCCCAGAGAGGGGACTGTACTCTGCCGTTTAGGTGCAGATCTACTCAGAGAGGGGACTGTACTGTGCCGTTTAGGTGCAGATCTACCCAGAGAGGGGACTGTACTGTGCCGTCTAGGTCCAGATCTACCCAGAGAGGGGACTGTACTGTGCCGTCTAGGTCCAGATCTACCCAGAGAGGGGACTGTACTGTGCCGTTTAGGTGCAGATCTACCCAGAGAGGGGACTGTACTGTGCCGTTTAGGTGCAGATCTACTCAGAGAGGGGACTGTACTGTGCTGTTTAGGTGCAGATCTCCCCAGAGGGGACTGTACTGTGGTGTTTAGGTCCAGATCTCCCCAGAGAGGGGGCTGCACTGTAGCCGTTTAGGTGCAGCTCCTTCAGTCAGTCCTGTTTTGCAGTCAGAGCCACTCAGTTCTGGAACATCCTACCAACTGAAATAAGATACTGTGCTACCTACCACACCTTTACAAAACAACTCAAGACCTGGCTATTAACAAATCAAACATGTGCCCACTTTTAATCAGTTCCTTGTGTATCTTGTTATTGCTTTTACTATTATCATGTTGGATTGTGTTGTACTTTAAAGGATAACTCCACTTTTTTTTTTAAATTAGCTTATTTAACATCTTCCCTGGAGTTAGACAAGAAGATGCATACTTTTTTGTCTCTGTGCGTGCATTTTAGCTTTGGGAATAGACGCTCCGTTAGCATAGCTTAGCTTCATCACTGGAAGTGGGGGAGGACAGTAGCCTTACAGTGCCTTACAGTGTATTGCAAGGTCTGACATTGACCAAACTTGATATGCATGACCTTGGTGGGCTCTAGGTCAACTCCTGAAAAGGGGGTCAATGTCAGACTTTGCAATCAAAAGTTAGGGGGCTAATAACCCTTGCCATAATTTCAGTGCGCCCCTAACTTTTGATTGCAAGGTCTGACATTGACCCCCTTTTCAGGAGTTGACCTAGAGCCCACCAAGGTCATGCATATCAAGTTTGGTCAATGTCAGACCTTGCAATACACTGTAAGGCACTGTAAGGCTACTGTCCTCCCCCACTTCCAGTGATGAAGCTAAGCTATGCTAACGGAGCGTCTATTCCCAAAGCTAAAATGCACGCACAGAGACAAAAAAGGTATGCATCTTCTTGTCTAACTCCAGGGAAGATGTTAAATAAGCTAATTTAAAAAAAAAGTGGAGTTATCCTTTAAATGCTTCTGTTTTAGGTGTATGGTAACATCTTGCCAAAAGGACTACAGTTGGGAATTAAGACAGCTGGCTAAAACTGGCACATTTACACTACTGTTGATTAATGTGTACTGTCCTTTTTAAATAAACTGAAACTGAATTAACAGTGTAAACAGGGTGCAGATGAGGGTCTATATGCACCATCAGTTATATTAAAGGATAACTCCACTATTTTGGGAAATTAGCTTATTTAACATCTTCCCTGGAGTTAGACAAGAAGATGCATACCTTTTTTGTCTCTGTGCGTGCATTTAGCTTTGGGAACAGACGATCCGTTAGCATAGCTTAGCTTCATCACTGGAAGTGGGGGAGGACAGTAGCCTGACGTTCCCTTTGAGTGTACAGTTTGATTGATGGATTTAAAAGTTTATTAACAGATTGCAGAATACACTGCAAATACAACTCCAAAACGTTCATGTAAACATGTTGTGACCTGTGTATTCACCACGTGGAGAAATAACAAATTATTGAATTAGACAATTACGTTTTATAAGCAAATATACTCTGAACTATTTTTTGACCAACCACTCCTCTGGGCGCAGTGATTTCATTGATACCTGCTAACGTTGAGGGGGCGGGCACTGAGACTGCCGGTGTCTGTCTGCGTAGAGTTTACATTTTTATTTCATTCAAAGCATCCAAACCGAATAACCGATTGAATTGAAGCTATCGCTACCTGCTCGCTCTGATACATATCTCAACGTTATAATCATGGTGCAATACTGTTTTGTAAATGGTTGTGATAATCTAGAAGGTAGGCCAGGTGATCACTTTTCTTTTCATAGAATTCCAAAAGATCCTGAAAGGATAAAGACATGGCTACTTGCTCTGAACATGGATCTCAACACACCGATTGAAATAATTAAAAAAGGAATGATTTGCTCAGAACATTTTGTAAATGAGGACTTTCGTGACACAAGTCAATTGCGACGTTATCTGAAGTCTACAGCTATCCCATCCATCGGCATAGCAAGGCGAGGAGAAAGTGAAAGAGTGACGGTGACAACGGCGGTGAGTTTTCAATGATTATTATGACGATTATTTATTTTTATGAAAAATTATTTAAAATGTTTATTAGCAACGCCGAGGTTTCAAACCATCCCGTATCCCAGAACCAGTCCTTCATGGTCAACATACGTTGGTTTCCTATTGAGGAGCAAGTGACTATGGATTCAGTCACGAAAGGGGCTAAGGCTACTCGTAAATATGGTCAGGTCTATGAAGTCTGAAACCTACAAAATTGATATATATTCTTATAAAAGGGGGAAAAACGGGAATACATTTCATTCGTTATTTACATGTGTCTATCCATGACGTCCAACCCTCTATTTTTATAATGTGGCCTACTTGCTATAGACCGTCTAGTGTAATCTGCAGTATATTATGAAAACACATCAATGATTTATGAACAGTATTATGATTCTACAATTGGACAATGCAAGTTATATACACACACATATGAATTTCTATTTACTACTTTCATTTCATAATTATCTTTATATACTTTGATTCTATTGCTACTATGTATGCATATAGATATGCATATTACAGCTCCTGTCTGCTCACTGCAAACACAGGAACTCTAAGCATTCTGTGACGACCCCCCCCCCCTCTTTTTTCCTTTGTGCCACTCTGAAACCCTTCCCCCAACAGGATGCTCAATGACAATAACACTATGTAACAAACCATCAACTACACACACATCCACACGTACACACTAACTTTAAATAAACAACTCACTGTAGCACCCACTTTATATTTATTGGTAAAGAGATTTGCACTACAACTCATACCTCATTGCACTTTCCCTAAGTTGTACCTCATCCCATTTCTGCATTGTACTGTATATTGTATTGTAACTCAGTTACTAATTTTTTTACTACCCTGTATTATATATATGTATATTGAACACTTTTGTTTACGTACTTTGACTTTTTTGGACAATGCAAGTTATATACACACACATATGAATTGCATTCCAAATATATTGCCTTCATGTATGTATTATGAATAATAATGTGTTTTTATCCATGTTCTGTCATTCATCATTAGGGTGACCCAGAAGTGGTGGATCCTACCAGCCTGTTTTCTAGTCGACCACAATCAACACCCAAGAAAATACGTTCAGAACAGCCTGCAGAGTTCAAACTCCCACAGCTGACTAGTCCTCAGCAAACAGTGACCCGCAGAAAAGCATGCATTTCCCTGGCACCCAGCTGGACACAACAACAGGTAGGCTAATTAGTCATATCTCATACTATGAATTTGTATTACTTTTCAAGTTTTCATTGTAATAAATGTAATGAAAGTTATTTTATTTGTAGGACATGGCATCTTCTTCCACAATGACTACATGCAGGACACAAACAAGGCTAACCTTCCATGTGAGTATATATCTAGGATCCCTAATAAAAGTCAATACATTACATTTGAGTAATTTAGTCAGTGCTGAAACACTCATGTAAAGGTGAGTAGAGAAACTAAACATTTTCATGTTGGTTTGTCCGCAACAGGAAACGCACCAAATGGAATCTACTCAAATGGACATCAGTGCATCGTCATCAGCTGTGTTGGACATCAGCATGACTTCAGAGGCTGCTGCTGATCCTGCAGATTCCAGTTGTGTCCCCTTGACAAGCTCCTCGACCTCAGGCAAGACATCTAGTTCAGGAAGCACATCAAGCATCCCTGGACTAATAGGAGGAAGAAATAAGAAGTGGATTGTGAATGAGTCCAATCTCATGGAACTCTTCCAAAGATGTAATATTTGTGGAGATGAATTGTGTGACCTGAACCAAGACATAGCAACATCTGGCAGCAGAATCAAAGTGACATGGAAATGCAACAATGGACACACTGGAGACTGGGAGTCATGTCCAACTGTACGTGGAATGGCTGAAAATAACCTGCTAGCAGCAGCAGCAACACTTTTCACTGGTGCTACTTACACTGATATTGCTGATTGGGCAGGGCTTTTGAAGCTTCAGCTGCCTCACAAAACAGCATACTACAACATACAGTCCAGCTACCTAATTCCAGTCATTGAAAAAGCATACAAGGAGCAGGAGAATTCTGTACTGGCAAGGCTCATCGGCCAGACTATGGATGGTGAGGGGGTGCAGGTCTGCGGAGATGGGAGGAGTGATAGCCCAGGCCATTCCTGCAAATACACCACGTATTCCTTCATGGATGACACCACCAACCAGATTATAGTATTTGATTTGATTCAGGTAAAAGAAAAAAAAGGCAACAATAGACTAAACATGAGTTATTGTGATAATAAGTCTTGTCAGTTAATTTACTACTGTTTTACAGTTTGGCTAAGCACCCATGAACGGAGGATGTGCATTATTTAATTTATCTGATTAAAATGTAATCACCTGCAGGCCCGGACTGGCCATCGGGAGCACCGGGAGTTTTCCCGGTGGCCTGGCCTGCACAAAAAAAAAAATTATAAAAAAAAAAAAAAAATATATATATATATTATTATTATTTTTTATTTTTTTGCCAGGCGATTGTTTCTAGTTGTGGCGGCGGCGCGGCGCGATAGTTAGATAACCTAGATGGGTGGGGAACAACCAGGATTTCACTGTCTGCCACAGAGTTGGAGAACTATCTGACTCTCTCTCTCACGGGCCGGCGGATCACACACACACACAATGGAGCCGTGCTGCCGCTTGTGATTGGTGGAGGCGGGACCAGGCGATACAACTGATTGACAGCGGAGGCGGCGAATGGAATGGCAGACGGCACTCAGATAATAATAATAATAATAACTTTATTTGTATAGCACTTTTCATACAGGGGTTGCAGTTCAAAGTGCTTCACAACAGTAAAAAATACAGGCATAAGCAAGCATAAAAAGATAGACAGGTAGCAAATCACAGTGTTTCACATTAGGATCTAGCATCCCAATAGGCTCTCCGCTTACAGTTTTCAGTAACACAAATAGTAAAAATAGTTTAAAATGATTCAGTTTAAAAATAGTCAAAAAATTATAAAATAGAACGGACATAAAAAATACAGACATGAGCGAGCATAGCAAGGTATGGCAAATCACAGTGTTTCACATTAGGATCTAGCATCCTAATAGGCTCTCTATTCAGTAATACAAATAATCACAGTGTTTCACATTTGGATCTAGCAAATAATAAAAATGGTTTAAAATGATTCTGTTTAAAAATAGTCATCAGTAAGAAGTAAAAAGTGCAATAACCGACACATGAATTTGATAGGCAGTGTACAAGAGTAGGCAGGGTAAGAATAGTGCAGGTAAATACAATTTGTGTCAGGATATCCCTGATGTTTCCTCTTGCCACTAGGTGGTAGAATAACAGCCAGGCAATGAGCCAGGTAGTGAGGGACTCGGGAGAGATACAGTAGAGCGAAAGTCAATTAACGTTGATGTCAAGATGGACAGTGGAAGAAAGAGAAAGGGTGAAGGAGAGAGGGATAAAACAAAGAAAAAGAAAGGCCCTTACAGGTTAACTGTATTATAATAGTAAATAGAAAAATATGTTGTGCTCTTGCTTTTTTCTTTTTGAAGGTGGAGAGAGAAGCATTGCTAGTGCCACAACAGTTTTATTTGAGGTC
The DNA here is from genome assembly GCF_963971535.1 of Notolepis coatsorum. Lineage (NCBI taxonomy): Eukaryota > Metazoa > Chordata > Actinopteri > Aulopiformes > Paralepididae > Notolepis > Notolepis coatsorum. The sequence goes on from NC_140179.1 coordinate 106,936,719, forward strand.
CATAACAGTACATTGTACTAAGCAATTGTTGGCTCATTAGTTTGTGATTCACATGCACTAAAATTCACCAGAATGCAGGAAATTAAGTCTTTGTAACAAAAAAAATCCTGGTGGGGGACCCCCAGACCCCCCGCTTAAAAAGTGGCCTGACTGGGGCTATATTTCGCGCTATATCTCCCGGTATGAATTATTTCCCCAGTCCGGCCCTGATCACCTGTAAACTAATCCTTACTTGTTCCCTCTAGGTGACCCAGGCCAAAAATTCGGTCGCAATGGAGCCAATTGGTTTCGAAAAAGGACTGGAAAAGATCCTAGATGTAGGGATTAATGTACAAGTTGTCACCACCGACAGACATCCCTCCATCAGGAAAATTCTGAGAGAGCGTTATCCAGAGATAGAGCACCAGTTTGACCCCTGGCATACTGCCAAAGGTTAGTGTAATATATTGTCAGTCTAAGCTAGTGTACCAGGCACTGGAGCACAACCCCTGACGCTGTGCTGTCTGGTTTATCTGTGTATTATATTTTGAAGTGCAATTTCATTATCTAATCATTTCCCTGTTTGAATTTAGGAATAAAAAAGAAATTGGTTCTGGCTTCCCATCGCAAGGATTGCAACGACCTTGCTCCTTGGGTGAAAAGTATAAGCAATCACATGTGGTGGTGCTGCAGCTCGTCTAAAGGAGATGTACAGGTACACAAGCACACACACACCTTATTGCAAAGTCAAATCACTTCAAAATGAATGTTATGTTATGGTAATGCTAAAATGATTTCTGCTTGTCTTCTAATGTAATTGTCAGGAGTTGCACAGACGATGAAAGTCAATCCTTCATCATACCCGTGGGGTCCATCGTTGGGAGGAAAATGATGTGGAACACCAATGTTACCACAGAGAGCTGTCAGCAGATGACCAAAGGAAAAAGAAATGGCTGATGGACGACTCCCCAGCCTACAATGGCCTTTACGACGTGGTGATGAATACACGCCTACTCAAAGATCTTGAGCAAATGGCTCTGTTCAAGCACACAGGTATGTCTATCAAAGAAAGAAACTCATCAACATAAATGTGTGAATTTGTGATTCTGGCACTCTCCGCGAGGTCACTCTCCGCTAGGTCTTTTGTTTGCAAGAAGCCAACCCTTTCTGCTATTCAAATTAGTTCACCTACTCAGACTGTCTGTTGTTGTAAAAAAGAGCTGTTGACTGGTCTATCCATTCTATTGTTATCTCATGAAAGAAACACATCAACATAAATGTGTGAATTTGGGATTCTGACACCCCCCTCTAGCCGTTTTCTTTGTGCTATTCAAATGAGTTCACCTACTCAGACGGAAGTTGGTTGTACAAATTATTTACATACATACATACATTATTTCACAATAGTCTTCAACAAATCACGTACACAGATAGTAATCTGTGTTCCATCTATTGATTACATTTTTAATTCATACTTTCAAATGATGTTTTCTATGTTTTAACAGGACAACTTGAGGTCTTCCATAATGTCCTTCTCAAGTATTGTCCAAAGCGGTTACACTTTGAATATCCAGCGATGCAGGCACGCACAATGTTGGCCATCATGGATCATAATGAGAACCACGAGACAAAGCGTGAACAGGCACAAACAGCAGCGGGTAAGTACTATACAGAAAAACACTCCTCTTACCCAGAGGTGTTTGAGTTTTCAGCCATAGAAATGTCTGTAATGATATATACAGTATATCATTTCTGGCCTAGACATACAGTATCATAACTGACCCCATTTGTTTACATCACACTTGTGCTGGTAGAACAGGAATGAAATAATATAGCCTACAGATCATAATCCTAACAGACTGCAACATCTCATGGTTTATCATTCAGGCCTCCTAAGACACAGCCTTGTCTGGCAAAAGCAGTCAAAGCATTGGGTTGCCAAACCTGTTTATACAAAGACAACACAAGGATTCAGCGATGACTTGATGGAGAAGGTCATTGACCGACGGTTGGATCCCGAAGTGAAAAACCGACACTCGTCATCACGCGTGACAGTCCCTCTTTTGGCTGCAAACATCGGCTTACTTCCCAGACCAAACAAAGATGACGCCATTAAAGCACACACGTCACGATTCAAAGGCTCGGAAGGATGATTGTTGTCGTTTGTGAAGGTATAAGACTTTTTTTTATTATTTCTATTTACTACTTTCATTTCATAATTATCTTTATTTACTTTGATTCTATTGCTACTATGTATGCATATAGATATGCATATTACAGCTCCAGTCTGCTCACTTCAAACAGAGGAACTCTAACCATTCTGTGACGACCCCCCCCCTCTTTTCTCCTTTGTGCCACTCTGAAACCCTTCCCCCAACAGGATGCTCAACGACAATAACACTATGTAACAAACCATCAACTACACTCACAGCACACACATCCACACTAACTTTAAATAAACAACTCACTGTAGCACCCACTCTATATTTATTGGTAAAGAGATTTGCACTACAACTCATACCTCATTGCACCTTACCCTAAGTTGTACCTCATCCCATTTCTGCATTGTACTGTATATTGTATTGTAACTCAGTTACTAATTTTTTTACTACCCTGTATTGTATATATGTATATTGAACACTTTTGTTTACATACTTTGACTTTCTATTTTATACTTGTCTTTTTTATTTTTGATATAGCACACTCTCAGGAACAGGACAGACAAAAGCATTTCATATAAAAGTATTATGTATTTTTGTATGACAACTAATAAAGGAACTTGAAATGGATCAGAGCGGATATGACTGATATTTTGATGACATATTGTAATAAAATAACTTACAAGCATTTTTCAGTTTGAGTTCTGTTTATTTTAATGTGACAATAGATCATAATTTGAGTTGTACAGTGACATGTGTAATCACAGATAATGACTACACCGCTTATGGTTTATCCAGGGGTCAAGCTTCAAGAGTTTTATTTGTCAGATACATACCAGGGCATAGAGTGAAATGTGGGTGGTCATGCCCGCTACGATTGTGTAATAAATAATAAGACATAATAAACAGGTATAAAGAAAGCATGATAAAATAGACATGCTAAGGTCACTGGGGCCTATGTACACTACTATACAATATACAGTTTTACTCTATCCTTATGCAAATCAAATTATTGTACAGTTACAGCATATCCATTGCATCCTCTGCCTCTTTGAATCCTACATAAATCCCTGTCGCTGAAGGATATCTTTGGCGAATTGCACCAACGACACACGATGGCAACGGTTTTCGATTTCCTCTCCCCAACGTCTCTCCTCTCAGGGCCCACTCCAAGACGATGCGGTATGACACCAATATGTATTGACTGAGAAGACATAAAATGCTGTATGAATAACTACAAATAAACAATCAAACCATCATGAAAGTGGTAGCCTAGCTATATAGATCATTTTGTTTATATGAAACCGGACCTCTATTATTAGCCTAAAGGAATGCACACCCATACATTCAAAGTCAGCTTTATTGTCACCTCTCGTAATGGACAAGACATACAGAGAAATTAAATTGCGTTTCCCCCTTCCCACAGTGTATATAGACTATATACATGTAGACAGTAGCTAAATAATTAATATCAGTGAATGTAAATATAGAGGTAAACTAGTTTGTTAGTTTGCCCCATGCATCATGATGATTATAATAGCCACTTACTCAATAGACAACTCTCCGTTATGTCCACTCGGCACGGGGCGTCTTTTCCAATTTATTTTCGGAACATGGAAAAAAGTTGCAACCACTTCTGGATGGGTTAGCGCTGAGAAATGTTCCTTGCTCGTTACACAGTCTCGTTGTGCACTGTCCTCTTCATCCGATATATGAAGCCTTCCGATCATTGATGGCAGCACAGAGTCCCATTCATTACAGCAGAAGCACTCTATTTCTGTCGGCATAGGTTGACATGATCCACATTTGCACCACCAATCCGTGTCGGTTCCGACTCTCCCCTCGGCCCCAAGCTGTTCTGCTTCATCCTCGCGTCTCGCCCGGTCAGCTTCCAAAACACGTACTTCTTCCTCTGTGTATTCGGGTTCAAAAAGGTAAGCTTCTGGATCTTTGTTTGTCCCGAAGTATTCATCATCCTCTGAGGATTCTTCTCTTTCAAAGTCGGACATGATTAGCAGCAGTCAAGTAATTCTGTCGCTAAGCTACTAGTCACATTGGTAAACACTGGGAGACCGCCTCCCTCGACGTTAGCAGGTATCAATGAAATCACTGCGCCCAGAGGAGTGGTTGGTCAAAAAATAGTTCAGAGTATATTTGCTTATAAAACGTAATTGTCTAATTCAATAATTTTTTATTTCTCCACGTGGTGAATACACAGGTCACAACATGTTTACATGAACGTTTTGGAGTTGTATTTGCAGTGTATTCTGCAATCTGTTAATAAACTTTTAAATCCATCAATCAAACTGTACACTCAAAGGGAACGTCAGGCTACTGTCCTCCCCCACTTCCAGTGATGAAGCTAAGCTATGCTAACGGATCGTCTGTTCCCAAAGCTAAATGCACGCACAGAGACAAAAAAGGTATGTATCTTCTTGTCTAACTCCAGGGAAGATGTTAAATAAGCTAATTTCCCAAAATAGTGGAGTTATCCTTTAAACATTACAGTAAATATAGGCAACAAATCATTAGAATCTTAATATATACTATGAGTAAGAGTAAAAGTACACAGTATACACTAGGTGCAGTATACACAAGGTACCCTGACTGGCATGCTATACGTCATACGTTGTCCGTGCAGGTTTACGTGGTTAAGAGTCACACACTTAGTGGGCAGACATCCCTAGTAGTTGAGCTGTGATGGACCTGTAAGCGCCTGGCAGAGGGCAGCAGGTCAAACAGGTGATGTGCTGGGTGGTGAGAGGTCAGAGGTCATCGTGTCACATGGTAGCCTCTCCCTGCTAGCTGGCACACCTCCACCATGCCGTATCCACGAGATGCCCTGCCTTGTGCAGAGCAGACAGGTTTCAGATCACGTGCAGGCAGCATAAAACGCCTTAGACACCATTATTCTGTACTAGAGATAAGTAATAGAGATAAGGCTTGTAATACACAACAGAGAAATTCGACCACCACATTTTTCAGGTGTAATGCCGGTGGATATGGTGCAATATTGCCCTAAATTATTATTCTCTCATAATTGAACTACGCAGTTACATCATTAGGCCACAAGATGGCCCCGTTGTATGACTGAAGTAAGGGTTCAGTTTTGTCAGCATTTTGCTGTGTAGGTTTCAGTTACGGCATACTGCTACCGTCTTTCATGGATCAACAATCATTTAACATTCTCTTTAGTCTGTGTTACAACCCCAGTAAGTCAAGGGGAAGGGGTAACTAGCATAAAAGATGATTGTGTAAACGGGAACCGGTACTAAATTAGAAAAAAACTGAGTATTGATAAGCTCCGACATTATCGGTACTGCTATCGGTAGTCTTGGAGCAGATTAGCTACAGAGCTAACAGAGTGTACCACTATGAATTGAAAATGGGGGACCCTGATGTAAACAAGACAAAAGTCTTTCTCTGGTCTGCATCCCCTTAACAATTGTGTGTATTGAGCATAACAGTGTACCATCCATCTGCGACGCAACGGTGGCAGCAACACTTGAAACGGACTAACGTTAACGTTATGTCGAGTTCATACTACACTACACGTATGAACTCGACATAACGTTAACGTTACTCCGTTTCCATGAAGTGTTTAATTAGCAGCAATCCGTTGTTGAAAATTTAACGTTAAACCGGAAATGAAAACGCGAGGACAGGAAGCCGTCATGAAATCGTTGTCATATTGTAGTCTTTTAGTCTTATTAACTAAATGATTTTAACAAAATAAAAAGCAGCAGCACTATTGGATAACTGAGTCATGTTTGCTATGTATTTCTTTCTTTAGGAGAGTAGGACATTTGTTTCAGTTTTAGCATGATGTTTTATAGATGGCTAGGTTAAACACAGGTTTTTGTTTTTAAGAGGGGGGGTTTGACTTGATTTTATTTACGTTTATTTCAAATATGCAACACAACAAACAAACATCAAGTACAGATATAGCCTTAAGCCGTTCAAATAATAAATGTATATATTTTTTTTAATAATAATGATCTAAAAGAACCGATAAGAGTATCGCTAAAGTACCGAACCGTTAAGCAGTATCGATAAGAGTAGTAGTATCGATAAAATCCTAACGATACCCATCCCTAAGTAAAACAAAACTAACTCGGTAGGGAATATACTTTAACTGTACAATAACGCAAATGTCAAACCAAACATGCCCAAAACATACAAAGGGTGGCATCACTCCTGACTAGGGATGTCCGATATTATAGAAAAAACGTAAGATTGCCCTTATTCGCAGCAATGTCAGGTATAACAAGACATATTTTAAATAAATATTTAAATGATGATCTTCATACACAGGCGTAGATATTGTTTCTTTCTGCGCAATGCCCTGCTCTACCTAGGAGCCACCCCTCTAAACCAGTGGTTCCCAAAGTCGGGGTCGCGACCCAAAGGTGGGCCGCGAGCAGCCACGGGTGGGCCGCGAGATGATTTAAAAAAAAAATAATAAAAAAAAAATAAAATACTTTTTTAATTTTTTTTTAGTTTTTTTTTGTCAGGCCACTGAACTTAGAAGCAGGCCAGGACAGTGTTTCTAGTTGTATTCTAAAATTGTATTCTATTGTATTCTAAAATGTGACTATATGGTTTTATATTAACTTAATAAATAAACAAAAACGAAAAATCTACTTATTTCAACGAACATTTCAAACTAAATAACAGATTATGCACATAAAACGCTGAAAACAACCGAAGCAACAATAGTATTTTAATGAGGCTATTATTATTATCATTATTATTTTGCAACAAGTTAGCCCTCTCATAAATAGCACATATAAATGAATAACTAACTTGAACTAACTTAATAGGATTGAAGTGATATTTGGCTAAAAAAATCGGTCGCCTGGCAAAAAAAAAAAAAAAAAAAGCCTGACGATGTGCATTGGGCCGCGGCTCTCTGACGCCTTATTTTCTGGGCCCTGGCCTGAAAAGTTTGGGAACCCCTGCTCTAAACCACATGCAGTATTTCATGAGTCCTATTGCAAAGCTTACAGATGTCAAAGAATAATTGGGAGGGACGCAATCTTTCAAAACTTAAAAATGCATTGTTTTGCATCTATATTTAGCACATATTTGATAGAATCTCTATCAAAAATAATCAAGCACCCCTTGCGTGTCTGGTTACAGGCAGCCATGTTGGAAGCCATGTTGGAAGAGAGGAGTAGAGAGCAAGTCCTTTATTCAAACCAGAAGTCCTTCCGATGCAGATCACATTAGTTGGATTGCTGTCCAGGATGAATGTGTTGTTAAGTATGTTGAGTTTCTAGGTTCCTCTCCTGTATGAATGTGCTGGTGTGTCTTTAAGCTGTCAAATCTAGTGAAGCTCTTCTCACACTGGTCACAGTAGTACGGCTTCTCTCCTGTATGAATGCGCTGGTGTGTCTTTAAGTGGCCAGACTGACTGAAGCTCTTCTCACACTGGTCACTTCTCTCCTGTATGAATGCTCTGGTGTGTCTTTAAGCTGTCAGATCTAGTGAAGCTCTTCTCACACTGGTCACAGTAGTACGGCTTCTCTCCTGTATGAATGCGCTGGTGTGTCTTTAAGTGGCCAGACTGACTGAAGCTCTTCTCACACTGGTCACAGTGGTAGGGCTTGTCTCCTGTATGAATGCGCTGGTGTTTCTTTAAGCTGCCAGACTCACTGAAGCTCTTCTCACATTGGTCACAGTGGTAGGGCTTGTCTCCTGTATGAATGCGCTGGTGTTTCTTTAAGCTGTCATACTGACTGAAGCTCTTCTCACACTGGTCACAGTGGTAGGGCTTGTCTCCTGTATGAATGCGCTGGTGTAGCTTTAAGTTGCCATATCTACTGAAGCTCTTCTCACACTGGTCACAGTGGTAGGGCTTGTCTCCTGTATGAATGCGCTGGTGTCTCTTTAAGTCTCCAGAGCTACTAAAGCTCTTCTCACACTGGTCACAGTGGTAGGGCTTGTCTCCTGTATGAATGCGCTGGTGTCTCTTTAAGTCTCCAGAGCTACTAAAGCTCTTCTCACATTGGTCACAGAGGTAGGGCTTCTCTCCTGTATGAATGCGCTGGTGTATCTTTAAGTCTCCAGAGTGACTGAAGCGCGATCCACATTGGTCACAGTAGTACGGCTTCTCTCCTGTATGAATGCGCTGGTGTGACTTTAAGTTTGCAAATTGACTGAAGCTCTTCTCACACTGGTCACAGTGGTAAGGCTTCTCTCCTGTATGCATGCGCTGGTGTGTCTTTAAGTGTTCAGATTGACTGAAGCACGATCCACATTGGTCACAGTAGTAAGGCTTCTCTCCTGTATGAATGCGCTGGTGTTTTAGAAAAGCAGCCTTTTGGATGAAGCTCTTTCCACACTGGTCACAGCAGTGAGGCCTTGACTCATTCATATCTCTGCTTGTTGTTGGGGAGCAATGCAGCAATTGTACCTGGAGAAGAGAGAAGTACACCAATGAACAGTTCAGATTTTGCATTCGTTCAGTTTGTATTTCTCAAGTTCTCAAAATGTTTTATGCTCCAAATTTAGTTGATGTGATTTAAAAGTGAATCTGCTCCAAGGGCGGTTATTGAAAACTGGCCAACATTAATAAAATACTGCGATAAATCCCAAGAGGCAGTTGCCTGCAATATGACATTGTGGTTGTATCCGTCCTTGTAACAATATCATTGTTGTTCCTAGTTTGTGTTTTTTTTTTTGAGCAATTAAGAATACACAGCCCACCAGTACAGAAAATTCAGTCTGAAATTATATATTCAATGGAATGGATATTATATTAGCAATATCAATTATACATGTCAATTAATCCATGTATTGATTAGCCAAAGAGTAGCCTATTGATCATTAGTTTGTAATAGCCAAAGAGTAGCCTATTGATCATTTGTTTGTAATATATCTATCAGATCAAGATCATGAATTAAGATCACTTTTTGTCTGTTTCTTTCAAGTCTTATAGTATCCATCATATTGCCACCCTATAACCTTTCAGTCTGCCCAGCACCAAGACAACTGCTGGCATTGCAGCCTTGATGCTGCTCGTTAATCCTGTTGTGGCCTATGGCTGAAAGGAAAGGTAAAGTAGGAAATACCTTTTTCTGTTGATTTGGTCATATCTGTCTGTCATAGTAGTCTTTAGTGGTCTGTCTTTGACCAATTCATGGACAATGTATGTCTTTACAGCTACGATAGACCTATCAGAGGTTGTAATATTGTGAAGAGAATTAATGTAATATTTAATTAATTTAACCCTTTCAGTGCCAAACACGTAATATTACGTTTTTGCTCGCCAGCGGTTGAGTGCCAGTCACGTAATATTACGTTTTTGGATAGTTTGTCATTTTTTTTCGATTTTAATATCCTATTCAATGTCAGGGACCCGTATGTTGCCGTTAGAAGGCATACTGCGACTCCGAGGGTGCAGTACCGGCCAGATCCTCCCAGGTGGCAGTATCGAGAGTGCAGTAAACCCTGTTCCAGACCCTGTGTTACACTCAAATGTCTCCGGGCGCAGTTTTTCAGTAGAGGGAAGCCTAGAGGTTCAATCGATCGCATCCAAACGTCTACAGGACATCCGATGCATATGTTGTGGTGGATTTTGTCGTGGACCAGATGGACAGCAGATGGACCAGATGGCGATCAAACAATTGGAATATCATTTTTGGAATACTCCCGATCACAGGTAAGGACTATCTGACGTCAATTTCAGCTTGATCGTGCAATGTTCTCATACACATCCAGCTGATCATCGTTTTGTGTTCAAAGCGAATGCCGTTACTGGCAATCAAAGTATCAGAAACGACCCCCCCCCCCCTTTCATGCATTCATGATGAAACATAATACCTATTATATACATTTGATTTGGAAATAGTAGCGTGTCCAGGCAAGAAACGGCAACGCTTATAGTAGAATTCAAGAATTCAGTAGAATAGCGCCCTATTACTCGCCTTTCCGGGAATTATCCCGGATCATTCTGAAATTATACTTATATTAACCACAGGATAACGCTTTATTTTAAAAAAATTTGGAAACATGTGGAAATATGTAATGTACCTGACAAAATTATAATTTTATTTTTCAAACGTATTCAAGTATAAACATCATAACCATGTCACAACAGCAGTTATAATGTATATTATCATCAATACATTAGTTTACCAATAGGTTAAAGTGTAATTAGTGCGATTTTAGTATTCGTTTTTGTGTTGTTGTGATCGCGAAAGTTGGCCATTTTGAAAAAGCGACCGTCGGTAATTGTAGTCATTTTGATGCCATTTTGAAGAGGACATCCAGAGCTTTCAATGAGCGTTGGAATTTAAAAAAGAAAAAAAATACACTTCCCAAAGGCCTCTAGGTGACTTCAAGCAAATTACTTCTGTATGAATTTTTTAAATATCTCTTATTACTCTGGATAATATACCACAAAACTGAACGTTATTGGCATATATTGGAGCGCAGTTAGTTTGTATCCGCTATTTTGAGCATTTAGCAACAACCAGATTTGAAATCAAATACAGTAGATTTCATTCTCTGTTCTTCATGCACGGCTGGTGATACTAAATCCAAATAAAACTCGCCCCTTTAAAAGATAAGATTTGGTTATAACCAAATATAACCTTTCGTTATATAGCATTACTGGCATCGCGTCTCGCTCTTCGCCATATTGAGATATGGGGCAGAGCAGACGCGTGGCCCGACAAATGTACCCTGAGGACCCGCAAGCCCTACCACCAGGGGGGAGGGGAGTCCCGTCCACCCGCCCTTCCTAGTGAAGAGGGGGCGGCAGTCAACTCCACCAAAGTGCGAAAAAAGAGGGAACCAGAGACCCCTAAAAACGCACAGCACAGGCGGGACCGTGGCACACACCCACACACCCCAGCTAACCCACCGAAAGGCGGGACGCAGGGGAGGTCCCAGACCTCAGAACTGCCTGGGAGACAGAACCCCCAGTCATGTCCATGAGGTAAAACCTAACGAAGGGACCCGGGGAGTGCGCCGAGTGGAGTGCGCCCTGACACCCCCAGGGGGGGCCAGCTCAGCCAACGTGTAGCAAAGGGCAATGCCCTCGCACAACCAATGTGACAGGCGCGGCTTGGACAGTGCCTTACCAGCGCGAGAGCCACCGTAACAAACAAAGAGCTGATCGGTAGCCCTGAGGTCCCGAGTCCGACCGAGGTAAACCCCCAAAGCCCGGACGGGACACGACAGGTGAAGGCTTGCCTCCAACTCACCAGCGTGAGGAGGCGGATGAAACGCCTGAATCACAATATCCCTGGAGCGAGAAGAGCTCCGGATATTTTTTGGCACGAAGACTGGATTAGGCCTCAGAGTCGCACCGCTATTCACACGAATAGACAAGCACTCAGGCCGCACCGAGAGAGCACACAGCTCACCCACGCGCTTAGCGGAGGTGATGGCCAGCAGGAACGCAGCCTTGAAAGACAGCTGTTCCAAAGACGCCTGCTCAAGAGGCTCAAACAGGGCCTCAGACAACCGCCAAGCAGGAAACGCTTCACAAGAGGGTGGCTGAACAACGTAGCGCCCTCAAACCCCACATGACAAGAGGATATAGCTGCGGCATATACCCTCACCGTCGAAGCCGACAGTCTACCCAAAATAGACTGAAGGAAGGAAAGGACAGCGTCCAGGTGGCAGGACACCGGGTCCAAGCCCCCCACCTTACACCACTCTTGGAAAATACACCACCTACCCGCGTAAACTGCGAGTGGAGGGAGCATGCGCGTTCCGGATGGTGTCGACCACAGAAGGGTCAAGACCCATCCCCTCCAGACTCACCCTCTCAACAGCCAAACCATCAGCGGCGGTCCCAGAACAGGGAACAGCCACAGAGACCCATGCGCCTGAGAGAGGGCCCGCAACGACCAAGGAACAGGCCACGGCGGGGCTACCAAGAGCTGCATCAGGACCGGGAACCACACAGCTGTGCCCCGGTCCGGCGCGATCAGGATCAAGGTCCTGCGCTCCCGACCTATCCGCTCCAACAACTTACCTATCAGATGTATGGGGGGAAATGCGTACAGAATCCCGGGCGGCCATGGATACATCGAGAAGGCATCCACCCCCAAGGGAGGATTGTCCCCCCGACTGACCGAGAACCACAAGGGGCACTGGTGAGACTGTCTGCTCGCAAACAGATCCACAGAGGCCTCCCCGAAGCGGTCCCTGACCTGTCTGACTATGTCTGGACGTAGTCCCAACTCGTCGGGATGAGGACCGCCCTCATGTGGAGCGCCCTCAGGCTGCGCAGATTTAGAGATGCCCACAGCCAGAGCTCGATCGCCGCCCGGTGCAGACGGATGGAGCGTACTCCACCCTGTTTGTTGATATACGAAGTTGTCGTCGTGTTGTCCGTCCGGACCAACACGTGCTCGCCCACCACCAAGTGGCCGAGCCGCTTGAGGACCAGAAGGACCGCCTTCAATTCCAACACAGACCGTCCAGCTGCCCCCCACTGCGTCGGTCCGACACGTCCCCCCCCATCCCGTGAGGGAGGCGTCGGTGAAGACCGTGACGTGCGACAGCCTGCCGCCCATGGAGACCCCGCTGGTGAGGGTACCAGTCCTCCCCCAGTAGTCGAGATCCCCCAGTATTGACATGGGAACCTTCAAACGTTTCCACTTGCCTCTCACCAGGTCTATTTTCATACTGGAAAACCACCTCTGTATCCTCCTCAGCAAAGGATCGATGCTACCTGGCTCTCAAGCCAGGGTACACCTGCCTTGCGCCCTGTTGTCAGCCCATTCACCCATAGCTGTGCCTATGGCCATGTGGAGTCTATTTAAGTTTGGAGATCGCAGTGTCAACTGCTTTTTCATTTCCTAGTGTTGGCTGTCCTTTTGGTTGTTTTCTGTTGTTTAATTTTCCCCTCTCCTAAAATATCTGCATAAGTTTCACGGATAACTTTAAGAGTCCGTATTATCTGCTCATGACCCCCACACACACACAGCCCTCACAGAATGAAAAAGCCATGACTGGGTCAGCAGATAACACCGGTCTCGAACAAGCACTAGCTGCGCAGCGTCAAGGATTGCTTTCACATGAGGAAGCTATCGTACAATTACAACAAGCTCTCATGGTGCAACAGCATGGGGAGATGTATGAAGGATTGCGCAAGATGGATAGTTCCATGCGTGATTTGGCTGACCGCATAGCCAATGCACAATTACCTCCCACTCACCAGAGCCCACCTAATGTCTCTCAAGCACTACTCACGGGCCCCCGGTCATTACCTTGTGAGGCTAAAGTCCAGCTCCCCTCACGCTTTAATGGGGAGTCAGGTAAATGCCGTGGTTTTCTGGCACAATGCCAAATAGTGTACAGAGCCCAGCCTTCTCGTTTTCAGTCTGAGGATTCACGTGTTGCCCTAATTCTATCCCTGTTGGAGGGACCTGCCCTCGATTGGGCTGTTCCACTCATACAGGCTCAGGCTCCAGTTTTAAACGACTCACAGGGACTCATGAATGAGATGGAGATCGTTTTTGATCATGAACTCTACGATAAAGAGGTCGCCATGAAGCTGACGCGCATGCGCCAGGGCGCCAGTAGTGTAGCTGAGTTTTCCATCGCTTTCAGGACACTGGCTGGGGCTACAGGCTGGCCTGAGGGACCACTCATCACTTTGTTCACCAACGCGTTATCTAATCAGGTTAAAGATACTTTGGCGGTTGTGGGATCTCCAGACAATTTTAACACACTGGTCACTAGCGCCATACGCGTTGATAACCGGATCAGAGACCGTGAGCGTGAGAGGCGGGGCCAACGTGTTCATGTCCCGCTGGAGGAAGTTTCGTCCTTTCCTCCACAACCTTCAGTGGCCAGCTCGTCTGAACCTATGCAGGTGGACAGCACTTCTGTGCGTGACTCCAGGCAGACTGGTTCTCATGTGGACTGGTGCCGGTACTGCAGGAGAAAAGGTCACACGAGGGTAGAGTGTCCGAAACTGAAGGGAAACGGTCAGTCTCGCTAGTGGGCTGAGAGACACTAGTGAGACATCACATCACCCCCTTTCGAACCTTTTTGCCTGTGGTTTTAGGCTGGAATAGGCAGTCTGTTAAGGTTGACGCCTTTTTAGACTCAGGGGCAGTAGACAGTTTCATCGATTCCAGAAGGGCTGAGGACTCTAAAATACCTGTACATTCCCTCCATAAGCCCTGTAGTGTCACGGCGCTTGATGGACGGCCATTGGGTACAGGCAGTGTCACCAAAAGAACCAATTATTTATCTATGCGGGTTGCTTATGGGAACCATTCTGAGCGCATTCGATTCTTTTTGGTAGATTCCCCCACGTATCCCATTGTGCTGGGTCATTCTTGGCTTAGTAAACACAAGCCACAGATAAATTGGGGTGAGGAGAGGGACACTGTCATGCAGTGGGGCTCCCAATGCCGTCACCGTTGTTTCCAAATTCCTCCGTCTCCCACGAGTTATGATCAGTTTAGTGAGAGCGGTTGTGATCCTGTTGAAGCAGTGGGCGGTCTTTGTTTCCAGAGCCCATTCTCTCAACCATTGCACCCCCAGCCATCTGTCGATCAGGATGGGAGTTTGGAATGGGTTCCACAGTTTGATTGGGATTCCCTCGGTGAGGAGGTCCTGGCGGAGGACAGTTTAGACAGTTTAGAGGCTCTGTGTGAGGACTTCTCCTCGCTTACTTGTACAGCTGACCCCCTCATGGAGAGCACAAACATCATGAGCGTGGAGTCACACCCGTTACCAGAGGGAGTTCCCACTGTCTATGCTGACCTCAGTGAGGTGTTTAGCAAACAAAGGGTCACCATCCTGCCACCACACCGACCTTATGATTGCGCCATCGAATTGCAGCCGGGCTGCTTATAGCTTATCCGCAACAGTAAGTTACTTCCGGGGTAGGCCTGATTGGCCCCGACAGGCACGTGACGCGCAACTTTCTCTGCCGCGCGGCACGCTCCGCGGAGCCGAGCGGCAGAGCTTGCGGAATTACGTAACCGTCCAAAATACGCCATGACTTTCATTCTGCGCTTCAGCTCACCTGGCAGAGCAGCGGTCCTGCGATCCGTTGTTGATGAGTTCGAATCCCATCAAATCTTTTTTTTTTTAACATGATTTTTTTTTTAACATGTATTCTTTCGCCGGTTAAGGTTAGGCATGGTTAAGGTTAAGGTTAAGGTTAGGCATTGTTTCGGAGTTGGTTAAGGTTAGAACGGTTAAGTTTAGGCGCTGTTAAGGAGCTGGTTAAGGTTAGAGTTTGTCTTAGAGAATGGCAATAGACAGCCTATTTCCGCGCGACAGCTCTCAGCAGCCTCGTTGCGCGTCCTGAGTTTGCCGCGTCACGTGCCTGTCGGGGCCAATCAGGCCTACCCCGGAAGTCACTTACTGTTGCGGAACAGTTACAGGCAGCCGGGCTCTATTCCCCCTCGTGGTTCCGTGTACTCGTTGTCGGTCCCCGAAAGCGCAGCTATGAACACCTACATCAAGGAGGCTGTGGCTACCGGTTTTATTAGACTTCACCTGCGGGTGCTGGATTCTTTTTTGTGGGAAAAAAGGATGGAGGACTGAGACCCTGCATCGACTACAGAGGTCTGAACAGCATTACAGTAAAGAAATCGGTATCCCCTTCCCCTGATGAACTCTGCGTTCGAACACCTCCAGGGGGCATCCATTCTTACCAAACTTGATATCCGCAATGCCTACAATCTGGTGCGCATACGCCAAGGGGATGAGTGGAAGACCGCGTTCAACACTCATAATGGTCACTACAATACCTGGTGATGCCATTTGGTCTTACTAATGCCCCTTCAGTTTTTAATCAATGACGTGCTCAGGGAGATGTTGGAAAAGTTTGTTTTCGTCTACTTAGATGACATTCTGATATTCTCCAAGTCCATTTCTGACCATGTCAAACATGTCAGGCAGGTCTTGAGGTGCCTTTTGGATGCACAGTTGTTTGTGAAGGCTGAGAAGTGTGCCTTCCATGTCCGCTCTGTGTCCTTTCTGAGATTCATTGTATCTGAGGGGAGGATTCAAATGGACCCCAAGAATGTGTCAGCAGTGACAGACTGGCCTACACCCGTCTCGGTCAAGCAGGTGCAACGATTCCTAGGATTTGCAAACTTCTACCGTCGTTTTATTCGTAATTTCAGTTCAGTGGTAGCACCCATCACTGCACTCACCAAGAAGACAGCACCTTCCCATTTCCAGTGGACTCCCAAGGCTGAGGCAGCATTCATTGAGCTTAGGAGAAGGTTCAGTTCTGAGCCTATCCTCATTACTCCTAACCCATCCCTGCCATTTATCGTCGAGGTGGATGCTTCCGAGCTTGGAGTCGGAGCTATTCTGTCTCAACGCTCATCGTCCGACGGTAAGGTACACCCATGTGCATACTATTCATGTGGGCTCTCGCCGGCTGAAAGAAACTATGATGTTGGGGACAGAGAGCTGTTGGCGGTCAAGTTGGCATTGGAGGAGTGGCGCCATTGGCTAGAGGGAGCTGAACACCCATTCACAGTCTGGACAGACCATAAAAATTTGGAATATATCCAGGGTGCTCGGAGGAGAAACTCGCGACAGGCTCGCAGGTCACTGTTTTTCTCTCGGTTTAATTTCCTCCTGACGTACCGTCCCGGGTCTAAAAATATCAAGCCGGATGCTCTTTCCCGGTTATATGATGGATCAGAAGAGGACCGTCCTCCTGAGCCCATTGTTCCTGCAGGACAGAATCTAGCTCCTGTGACATGGAGCATTGACTCTGCTGTGCGGAGGGCACAACGTTTGGAACCAGATCCGGGTGGGGTGCCCCCAGGTCGGTTATTTGTACCAAACGGCATTCGTTCTCGGGTGTTGAAGTGGGGCCACTCCTCTCGGCTGACAGGACATCCCGGAGTGCACAGAACTCGTGACTTCTTGGCCAGAAGGTTCTGGTGGCCTGGTATGATGAAGGACATTCGGGAATTTGTGGCAGCCTGCCCCGTTTGTGCACAGAACAAAGTTTCTCAACAGTCACAACCAGGGCTGCTTCATCCTTTGCCCATTCCTAGTTGTCCGTGGAGCCACCTCGCCATGGATTTTGTGACTGGTCTGCCTCCTTCTGATGGTCACAGCGTCATCATGGTGGTGGTGGATAGGTTCTCCAAAGCAGCTCACTTCATTCCGCTGGTCAAGCTGCCATCTGCTCAGGAGACCGCTCAACTGGTGGTTGACCATGTCTTCCGAATTCATTGCATCTGCCAGGACGTGGTGTCGGACCGTGGACCCCAGTTTACTGCTCGGTTTTGGAAGGCATTCTGTGCTATACTGGGTGCAACGGTTAGCCTGTCATCAGGGTTCCACCCGGAGAGCAATGGGCAAACAGAGCGCACCAACCAGTCTATGGAGAGTACGCTTCGCTGCTTGGCCTCCTCCAATCCGACCACTTGGAGTCACCAACTGGCATGGGCAGAATATGCACATAATTCATTGTGCAATGCATCCACTGGTCCCATTTGAGGTTCAGTTTGGGTATCAGCCTCCACTGTTTCCTGAACAGGAGAGGGACGTGGGGGTTCCATCTGCCGAGGCATTTATCCGTCGGTCTCGGGCAACATGGAAGAGGGTGCATTCGATGTACACCGTCGCCCTGCGCCTTCCTACCGTGTGGGCCAACAGGTGTGGCTTTCAACACGCGACCTTCCATTACGAGTGGAGTCGCGCAAACTCGCTCCCCGTTTTGTGGGCCCTTTCACTATTGTTTGCAAGATAAACCCAGTCACGATTAGGGATGGGTACCGAATTTCGGTACTTTTGAGGTACCGAACCGAAACACGTCGGTACTACCGAGTATCGATTCAAGTGAGATAACAAAAAAAATTTAAATTAAAAATTGCTTTTTTTCTTTTTTTTGCTTTTTTTTCATGTCAACGTTCACACGCACAATATGCTTACCTAGGATTTGACTTGATTCAACAACAAAGCAGTCGGAGCAATGGCAAGCCGAAAACGGTCGAAATTATAGTTATTTGAAGTTTGGATTCTTTTTTTCACGACTGAGGTAGGTAAATAAAAAATCTTGTGACTAAAGTACCGAAAAAAGGTACCGTTGGGTACCGGTATCGATTCACAGGTACCGGTACCAGTACCGTATCGGTTCAAATGTGAAAGGTACCCATCCCTAGTCACGATGGGTCTTCGGTTACCCTCGTCGATGAGGGTACACCCTACATTTCACGTATCCCGCCTTAAGCCGGTTCGGAGGAGCAGGTTGGTTCCTGCAGAGAGACCTCCACCTCCCCCTCGATTCGTTGATGGCCAACCTGTATACTGTACGGCGTATCCTGTCCAGTAGGCGGGTTGGTAGGGGTATACAGTACCTGGTGGACTGGCAGCGTTATGGACCAGAGGAGCGCACGTGGGTTCTGGCCAGGGACATCTTGGACCCGGAGTTTGTTCGGGAGTTTAAGAGACGTGTCTCAGAGGGTCCGTCTGGAGACGCCCCCTAGAGGCAGGGCTGTACGCTAAGCTTTTTCACTAGGGGCACACTTGCCCCTAAATGAGAAATTTAGGGGCAAAAAATATTTTTTAGGGGCAAATTTTTTAATAACAATTTTACCATTATAGTGAAAAAAAATATGTTCCTCCTGCCTCATTACTGTGGTCCTTTTATTTAACATTTAAGTGCTTTTGTTGTCAGGTTTGTATCTTTTATAATGAACCAACTGAACTTCATATTACCACTAGGGATGGGAATTGATAGGATTTTATCGATACGATTCCATTATCGATTCTGCTTATCGATTCGATTCTTTATCGATTCCCTTATCGATACCTGATCAATTTATAATTTAAATAAATAAATTGGAAATGCAACAGAACTACATTTAGTCATTTAGCTGACGCTTTTATCCAAAGCGACTTACAAGTTCTGTACGACAAGCCATCAGGAAGGGCACAACTCTATCAGCTGAGCAACAATGTTCATCAAAGTGTTGAGTGCTACAGTGTAGGTTAGTTTATTAGGACAAGTGCATGACAGTACGGTTAGTTAGGGTTAGATATTTTTTTTTTTATTCAGATAATGGTTGAAGAAGTGCGTCTTTAGTCGACGGCGAAAGATTGGACGTGATTCGGCTGTCCTAACTGGGGTGGGTAGTTCATTCCACCATTGTGGGGCAAGGACTGAGAATAGGCGACTTCTCTTTGATGACCCTCCCGGAGCTCGGATAGGAGTAGGTCTGAGGCGGCCAGAAGATGCAGAGCGTCGGGGTCTGGTTAGAATAACAACATGCAACTTGACATTTCTGATTGTCATTTATTGTTGAGCCCCCATGTCAGAAAAATACAAAAACTGTAAAAAATAAAACATTAACTATAGCCTACACTTAAATAAAATAATGTATTTGAGATTCTCTTAAAATGTTTTTATTTTTTTATTATTATTATTATTATTATTATTATTATTATTACGAATTTAATCTATTGAATAACAGGTTGTTATTCCTCTGACTTCTGTCTCTCACTCACACTCTCTCTCTCACACACTAACACACACACACACACACACACACACACACACACACACACACACAGAGAGAGAGAGAGCTCCCTCCCCGGGCCCCTGTCCTTTAAAGTATTGGCTTGTGTTGCTACACGGACACATTTGTATGTTGCACCACTCTTCCTGGCTTACAGAGACTAGTAAACAAGCACTCACGTCTCTCATTATATGTGAACTAAAGAGTACAAGGTTTACACAACAGCCCCCACCCCTTGTTTTATTGTATTTGTACCTGTACTACCTGCTGTCAGCTGTTTATATCTCTCTGTGAGCTTGATTAGCTAGCGTTAGCTAGCGTTAGCTCCGCGGCTAACCCTGAACTAAATCAATGACTAGGTTCTAAAGCATTTCGAGTAGTTTTCACTGCACATAGAAGTAGCCAAACAGCGGGAGCATTTCGGGAGTATATAACCAAAACCCAGGCAATTTCGAGCCCTTGGCTTGCCTTAAGGAATCAAATAGTCTGCCATTAGCTACATGCTAACATGCTAACGTTATAACGGTCGGGAAAACCTGGCAGCGATAAGGGAATTGAAAGTCACAGGCACGCGATTCCAGGTGCCTGTGACTTTCTATGAAGAAATGAGCTATGAAGAAACTTTACTTTTCGTCATAGCTAAATCAGACAGTCAGCCAGTCTATCAGAGTGAGTGCTCAGCCTTGGATAATTTAGGAGTGAAATGCGAATGCAAGGCTTGAAATCACTACTCGCAAGCCCGCCCCCAAATATTATTTACTAATCGCAACGGCCAATTAAAGGGGCAATTCGCGATAATCTCATCGCAGTGTACAGCCCTGAGAGGGGGGGTCCTGTCATGGTTTTTGCCTTATTTCACATTTCTGTGAGGGACAGCTGTCAATACCTGTTCCCTGTGGTTAATTGCCTCATGGGTCGGCAGGTGTGTGGGCTTGATTGCACCTGATGCAGTGCAGCTGTGCCTATGGCCATGTGGAGTCTATTTAAGTTTGGAGATCGCAGTGTCAACTGCTTTTTCATTTCCTAGTGTTGGCTGTCCTTTTGGTCACACTCATTATATTGAAGTGTAGTCTGATCTCTGATTCAGAATTGAGCTTTACGGTAGTCATTCTTATTTTAGGCTACTCACGTGATTCTACACAAACTCCCTTAGTGGAGGTTTATTGTTTAACTTTTTCCAATATAAACTCCTTTATTAGGAGGTGTCCTTGTGGCTTATTTACTTTTATACTATACCTCTTTATTGAGAGTAGTCCTGTTTTTTGGGACTTGATTTATTTTCTTAATTACTCACTTTGAGATTTCCACCTGTAAAGGTTGTTTTCTGTTGTTTAATTGTTCCCCTCTCCTTAAATATCTGCGTAAGCAGTCTAGTGGTTGTCCGTTTCACGGATAACTTTAGGAGTCTGTGTTATCTGCTCATGACCCACACACACACACACAGCCCTCACTGTAGCATCTGTATAACGGAAATGCCATTGGATATAATGTTAGTAGCTATTAGCCCTTTATCTCGCCTTCCAGGAAATATACTAGACCAAATTCCATATAACGCTTATATTCACGGCGCTATAAAATGAGAACGTATTGATGAAATCTTTTTTTCTTTAAGCCATTTTTAAGGGACGGTTTATGGTCTCAATTGACAATGAGAATGGACAGATAGCAGATTTTGCTCTACAAACAGCCCCAAGTCTGTTTACATTTGCTGGCCCTCTACAGTTATATTAGACGGGCCCCAATGGCCATCAATGTGTTCATTTGGAATGTCAAAAAAAGGATAATCAATAGGTTAATCATTAACCTTTTTATTTTCCATTTAAAAACTAAATAGAATGCAGGTACAAAAATACAAACAAATCACACTACCTACTGTATAACCCTAATCCCCTCGCCATATACATCCGAACCCCAGTCAACACCCTCATACACCACCACACTTCCCAGGCAACACTGATGTTAATCATCCTCACCACTGTCATCAGAGTCATCATCCCATATGTAGCCCTATCCTCAGTTTCATTAGAAACATTTGCACATTGTTTCATAACAATTTACTCAAGCCTAGTAATAGACACAATATTTATGACACTGGGAATACATTCCCTGAGGTCCATAGATGTCCCTAGATACCAAGAAAATGCAAATGGCCGTGTAGAAGTGGAGCAATCTTCCATTTACTTAGGTGTGTATTTTTAGGCGGATTTTCAGAGATTAAGAGGTAAAGAGGTTAAAATCGGATCGGATCTGATTGAGATTAAAGATTTTGAACTACTGGGCACTGAACATGGAGAGACCAATCGCAAATCGATCTGCACTTTCTCGGCCGAGCTATAGTAATTTTTTTCGCACCTACTCCCCAAACTCTGCATGCGCAGATTGATAAATCTAGACATCTGGACAATCCCGAGACTCCGTGGGCAATCTGTGCATGCGCATGGGGAGTAGGTGCTGAAAAAGTGACTACAGCTCGGCAGAGAAAGTTCCGATCGACTTGGGATTGGTCTCTCCATGTTCAGGAGACTCAAAGTAAACATAATTGTACTTACAGATGTTGTGGTGTCCACAGTCTGATGTCTGTTTCCACAAGAAGAAAGTCTTGGTCCAGTAGAGTTCTGCCACAGAGACTTCACACTGTAAATACACAAAGCGTTTGTTGAATAATCCAGGAATTTATGTGGAGTGTATCGAGGCTCGTGTTGATGACGTGTGTGGTGACGGTGAACCTCACGTGACGGTCGTCCCACAAACTGATTCAGGACATTTGGCGCGCGATTCAAGATATAAGGGGCAACGAAGCGCAATAGTCTCCTATGACTAGGGTTGGGTACCTTTCACATTTGAACCGGTACCGGTACCTGTGAATCGATACCGATACCCAACGGTACCTTTTTTCTGCACTTTAGTCTCTAAAAATGTTATCTATCTACGTGTTGTAAAAGAAAAAATCCAAACTTCAAATAATTTATTATCATTATTATTTATTTAGAACAATTTGTTAATATATACTGTATATAATATATAATATTGCAGCAAGCGTTGTCTGCATCTAGCTTTTTAAAGTGTAACAACACTTGCGACCGTTCTCGGCTTGCCATTGCCCCGACTGCTTCGTTGTTGAATCAAGTCAAATCCTAGGTAAGCGTGTATTGTCCGTGTGAACGTTGACGTGAACGTGCGGAAGACTTCATAGGTTTCATTTAGCTGTAAACGAAACGTCATCGGACTTTAAAAAAAATTATTTGGCACCGGTGGTTCTCACGTGAATCGGTACTCGGTAGTACAGACGTGATTCGGTCGGTACCCATCCCTACCTATGACCTCACATTGTGTCGACTTATATTGAAATTCTTTTATTGGGAAAAACCACTTGAGATACAGTATCTCGTTTTCGAGAGGGTCCCACATTTTGTGCAATGTAACACATGACACACAACAACAACAAAAATTAAATAAATACAGGACATACAAAAACACAACAGAACAAGTACACATTGTAAGAGGATATGTCTCATTATAAGAGGATAAGAGGATATGTCTCAATCTCCATCATAAGAGGCCCACTCCACGGCAGTCACATGACGCTGCCACCGCAGGGCAAACAAATATGCTTACCCCGCGATGACACCGCCAGGCAGCCGCCGCGAGAAAGGCCCAACAAAACATTCAAAGGGTGAGTAGAATACAGGATGTAATAGAAATTGAGCTCCAGGACTGGCAAGAGAAGAGGAGCAATCAACCTGCCCAACGAGCGCCCCAAATCAACCAATCGGCCCCCCCTGCCAAAAAATAGGAGTAGAGCCAACTAGCTAACCCGTAACACCCGCATAAAGGACGGCTGTGCCCCACGTCCCCTCACCAGCGCAGGAGCCCCACCAAGGAAGCATGTACACTTGCCAATAAAACTAGAACAAAGAGCATTTTTAAAGAGGTAAAATGAAGATATGGACCGAATGGACACCGGAAGATTGTTCCAGTCCGAAGGGGCTTTGAACATGAAAGATTTTTTGGCCATTGCTTTTGAAAATGGAGAAACTGTGAAAAAATACTGTACAGAGTGTCTTAGACGATAAGTGCAAGAGAAAGGGACCATCAACTGTTTCAGGTAAGCAGGATAGTCAGAATGGATACATTTGAAAATCAATTGCAGACTTAGCCACTTTTTTATTGCAAGTTTGTTTGCCATCTGTTCAACTAACTGAGCTGATCTCTCTCCTAAGTATGCACATAATAATAATATTAATAAATGTGACAACACAGCGTATCCCTTGTTCTAATTTCTGTTACTTTAAAAGGTGAAGTGTCTGTTGTGTTCAAAAGAACTTGGATACAACAATAACACCTCACCGATGCTGAGGCATTATAGAGCCTTGCATGAGAACAAGGAGCCCAACCAAGGTGGACCAAGCTCAGGTAAGCCATTTTAGGATGCAAATGTAACCTGTGTGTTACGTCTGCGTTGTCTCCGACTCAGCTTCTTCCCCCAGGCCATCAGAACACTGAACACTGAACTCTCCACTCACAAATACACATGAGCACACACAGACACACACACACACACCACTCATGCGGCAACCGCAAAAAAATCACTTTAAACAAAATGTCACTTTAAAAAATGTAATCTTTAGAAACACTTTAAAAGAAGGAGGTACTGTATAGTTTAGATACATTAAGAGTTAACATTGTAAATTGCATAGTGGTGTATATAAGAACCAGTTTCTCAGGAACCTAGCATGTCTTTTTTTTACCATGCATATCTTGTGTCTTATCTATTTTATTTTTTCAATGCCTATTTTATTCTATTTTATTATTGTATTTTGCACAATCAATGCGGGCAAGACCACCCGCATTTCACTGTATGCCCTGGTATGTATGTGACAAATAAACCTCTTGATTCTTGTACTGGTGTGTGTGGCGACTCAGCTTTTATTTCTCAGCTGAGCAGGAGATATCCTCTCCTCTCTGGCTCAGCCTAGTCCTGAGGACAGTTGTCCCCCTATTGTTATTTCTACTGAAGAGGTTCGTCAGGAGCTTAACCTCCATCAAGGTAAACAAGGGCCCTGGACCTGATGGTATTAATCCTGCACCCTCAAGGTCTGTGTGACCAGTTGTGCCATGTTTTTCATTATTTTCTCTCTATCTCTGTCTTCACCTGCTTTTCCTCCAATGTGGTTAACATCATGTCTTGTCCCTATTCCTAAAAAGAACAATGTGCGTAAGAGCCTCACTAACCTGAGACCTATTGCTCGGACATGCCACATCATAAAGTGTTTTGAAAGGGTTGTGCTGGGCCACCTCAGGGAGCAGGTGGCACCTTATTTAGACCCCTTGCTATTTGCATACAGGAAGAGTGTAGGAGTCGACGATGCACAGATTTGTATGTTGCATCAACTGTATAGCCACCTTGAATCGTCTGCCAGCTCTCTTAGGGAAATGTTCTTTGATTTTTCTAGCGCCTTCAATACAATCCAGCCTGTAACTGAGGGGTACAATTCCCTGACTGTATTACTAGATATGATACTTACTACCACTACCTTTGTACTTAATATTCGGCCACCCAGTACACGGCATAAATATATTATCATGAACACTCTCACGTAGATGAAACGGATCCAACACAAATGTACGAATTAGAAACAGGTCTTTATTTCCTACACAGCGATGGTGTGTAGAATAAGCACTTAATCACTTAATTACATTTATGAATTGAAATAGTATGCACTTTTATGGCAAGGAGTATTCGTCGGTATATCAATAGATAATGTCCAATCTCTGAAGGCGCAGGTGGTAAATATACGACCTGGAATAGTTAAGGAATAACAGCAATGATACTTTAATGATTATAGGCTGGATACACTAGAGGGGGTTAATCCGGTCGCTTGTAAGCCGACAGGAGTAGGAGGGGGGGGGGGGGGTAGAATCCAGCTGCCTCGTCCGGCCAAGGGTATCCCAGGTGAACCCACTGTAGTGCCGTTCAATGCGCCGGCGATCCTTGGACCACAGATGAAAGCAGGTGGACTCTTTGTGGGCCGGCTCTCTCCGGTCCACGGGGGAGAGATGTGGAGAGACCTCGTCTTGCAGAGCGTCTCCTCACCTTGCGTCCTCTCCAGGGGGGGGGGTTCCAACACACGGTAGTGTCGGGGGTCTTTATCCATAGAATAATCAAAGTATCCAAAGCATAATCCGTGCCTGGGAAGGCGGGCTGTCGTCGGTAGAATAATCCGGTATACAGGTCCACTCGCTCGTCGGCTCTGGGGCTCCTCGGGTGCAGCTTCACATGGGTCAACCACCCTGGGTAAGCAGCCAGTTCTCTGCCCGAAACGATGGGGTACTGACTACGGTAGTATTCTCACCGCACGAAGCACTATATATTAACAGACTATTATTAGCTTAATAGACTACGTCCAACTCGACGATATAGTGCCAAATATGACTATTCAAATATTAATATACACGATGTCTCAATACCGATGGTAGGCCGAACTTGGCCTTACTCCCACACGTGGCATCGCGGGGAGGCTTTACGTCTGTGACTCTATTGGAGGGTAAGAAACTGGACTGAAAAGAAAGTCCTACTTTAGTAGCGCAGTATATATACGCACTATGAACAAATAGTCCCATTAGTGGTGCGGTAGCCAAATTCCTACGCGGAACTAGGACTTGTTCGTACATGTCGAGCGGTACGTTTGAACTGGGTCTGAGGGGTATGGCAGCCTGGCACCAAGGTCTCGACCAATAGTAGAATGGAGACTATTATGGGATGTTCAGTAGGCTAGAATGGATATTCAATGCATATTGTACAAGGAATATACAAGGGATATCAGGGAATATTAGAGAATATACAAATACAATTAAATATATATATATAAATAAATATATATATTCGGTTTAATCTGGCCCTTCACAACAGCCACCCCCTGAATAGGTCCCAGACCTAATCAGTTAAACGGAGACAGATTAATCGCGTTGTCTATTTACACATAAGGGTTTGCTGTAGGGGTCAGTCAACTTCACAAAGTCATAGGGTTGTAGGGTCATGGTCATCATCGATTGTGTCTGGGAGTCGAGGCAGTTCTATGAGCCTTGCCACGGGACGGGTGTAAGTGCGACCCTGGACGAGCACTTCAGCTGCTCGGACCTTGCCGTCGGCACCGGTGATCACTTTGCTTACGCGGCCGGCCGGCCACATAGCTCTGGGCAGTGATTGATCAATAATCATGACGACTGTTCCTTCTGTCAAATTGCAGGGATTAAAGCAAAAAAAAATCTCCTGACTGAAATTTTTTTCAGGCCAAGTCATATTCTTATTTTAACCTCCACTGTATTTCTTTTTAATAGCGTTGGCGTTTTAAGGGAGCCTACTTGTTTCGGTTTCGTCGATAATCCAATGTACAGTTACCCCCCCACCCCGCCTACCCAACCCTTCCCTCCCCAACCACCTCCAATGTACAGTCCCCCCCCCTCCACCCAACCTCCTCCAATGTACAGTTTCTTCGTCAAATGTATATGCTCTCTTTTTTAGACTCTTATTGTATCACAAACAATACTGTGTAAATCTGGTACGTCATAAATGTATAGATGTAGCAGTATTATCTATCTGTATGTCATGTATGTCATATATGTTATGATGAATTGAAAATGGGGGACCCTGATGTAAAGAGGAAAGTCTTTCTCTGGTCTGCAACCCCTTGACAATTGTGTGTATTGAGCTGTACTGTATTGTACCCATTCTGCAATCCGTTATAACAATCAATCAATATTTAACCGATTGCAGAATGGGTACAATACAGTATGGCTCAATACACACAATTGTTAAGGGGATGCAGACCTGAGAAAGACGTTTGTCTTGTTTACATCATCAGGGTCCCCCATTTTCAATTCAGTGACATTTATGACATGCATGACATTGACATGACATCTATGGCATAGGGACATACTACAGGTATACTGTTACATGTTACAGTACTGTTACATTTGTGACATATACGATATGCAAATATACAGTAATGTTACCCATAGATCCTGACAGAGAGAATATATACGGTGGGGAGGAGACTGTCTACCGATACACCTGTGTGATGTTGCTACGGAGTTAAGCTAATAAACGTATACTCACAACCACAGCAGGGGACTCGCATATTGTACTGTGAAGTAACACGACAATGACAAACGTGTTGTTTCTGTTTTTCTTTTTGACATCGTTGCGGCACACGGAACAAGTTAACTCACCACTACAGCCCCCAGTAGCGCTGCCTAGCCAGTCTCTTCAAACGTCCTCTCCTCTCGAAACTTTTTGTTAGGTGGTCCCGCTTATCCTTTTCATCTGAGAACCCCGCGGTGGGTTCTCTTTTTAGTGGCCGGCTTACTCCTTCCATTTAACAGACGCTATTAAGCTAACGTTAGCTAATCGGTATATAGCAGCGAGTGCAAGCAGCGTGGTGGCTGTGACGTTGGTAAACAAGCAGTTGACGCGTGAGGCTGCAAAAAAGGCGACCCGTCTCTCGAGTCGCTGAGTGATGATGACTGCTTGGCGCGATAGGGAAAAAAAAAGCCCTTTTCCATATTTGGCGCCTCTGATTGGCTCAATTTTGTTTCAATCTGTATGCATCTACAAATCATGCAAATACTTCCGTCAGACTGCGAATCAAATGGACGGATCTCCCCAATCAAATTGACGGAAATCCGTCTGGAGACGGAATGCTTTAATGCATGCAAATTGTCTCTCTCCTTTACCCACTTCTGGCGGGTCTGTAGAGACGGTAGGTAGTGCAGTAGGAAACTGTTCCAAAACTTGTCGGCTAATACTTGGCTGTACCTCCACATTCGTCGGCCGTTCGCTTCTTCAGGCCTGTACATTGTCTGGGGTAATGTGGGATCTAGCCGCCCCATCAGGAGTGTGTTGGGGGTAACTGGGTCGATATCCGCCACATCACTGGAGACATATCCGAGGGGCTTCGAGTTAAGTACTCCCTCAATCTCCGTGAGGACTGTCATTAGGACTTCTTCCGCCACAGTCTGGGCCCCAAGTACTGCGTACAGGGCTGTCTTTATGGAGCGCACTTCTCGTTCCCAAGTGCCACCGAAGTGGGGTGCGTTTGGGGGGTTGAATTGGAAATCAACCTGTGCTGGAGTCTTAAGTTCTGGGCCCATAGCTTGGAAGCTCTCTCTCAGCTCTCTTTCGCCGCCTTTAAAGTTTGTCCCATGATCGGACAATAGGGTAGACGGTCTTCCTTTCCGTGATATGAATCTACGGAAGGCCATAAGGAATGAGTCTGTACTTCACGGGTACTTATGATAAAATACGCCAGGATCTAGACAGGTGGTCGTCCCTTCCTAACTCCTTACAAGCCTGGGCTTCCATAATCAAAATGAACATCCTGCCTAGGATACATTTTATTAGCTCAATGCTCCCCCTGCCCCCTCCAATAGACCACTGGCGCAAGGTACAATCAATGGTATCTAAGTTTGTCTGGAATAACAAACGCCCGAGAATCAAAAGGGCTACTACTCAACGTAGGAAACAAGATGGGGGCCTCGCAATCCCTGATTTTAAACTTTATTTCTGGTCCTTTTCACTGAGACCCCTGATGTGCTGGCTAGACCCTGTAGAGGCTGTATCGTGGCGCTCCTTAGAAGCGGCGGCGGTGTCTCCGCTAAGATTGCAGGATGTAGTGTACTCCACTGTCTCTATTGCGAAATGCCGGCTGAGGTATGGACCGATCATAACTCACGTGATCCAAACGTGGCGTAATGTACAGAGGTCGTGTGGGGTTAAATGCCCTTGGCACCTGGACTCTCCAATTTTTAATAACCAGCAATTACTTGTTGGACACAAGCCGGTTAATATTCCTCAATGGCAAAGGAGGGGAGTGCATACTCTGGAGGATATTTATGATAAGAACGGCCTCCGTGCGTTTCAGGACTTAAGAGAATTTTATGATCTTCCCGGCGAGTCCTTCTTTCTTTACCTTCAACTAAGGTCAGCACTGAGAGCGCATGGCGTACCGTGGGCTCAAGCTTTGCAACCACACCCCTTCCTCAGGCTCATAGTGGACAGGACGACATCCAGAGGGTTTGTCTCAGACTTTTATACGCTCTTAATTCAATCCACGTATAAAAATTTATCATTGGATACAATCTGGCGTGTGGATATCCCGGAGTTGGACCCCGAGTTTGACTGGGATGATGTTTGGGCAAATGTGGCATTATCTTCCCGCAACCCCAATCACCAGCAAATTAATTTTAATTATATTCATAGGACCTATCTTACACCTAGGAAGCTATTTGCTATGGGACTGATAACCGACTCTCGGTGCACTTTGTGCTCTCAAAAGGCCACTGGCACTTATATGCATATGTATTGGGATTGCCCACCAGTGGCCCGTTTCTGGAGGTCAATAACGGACAAACTTTCAGATCTGTGTGGCTTAACTATCCCATTCACAGCTGTTACGCTACTCCTGAACGATATAACGACACTACCCGCGTCCGTACAACTGAAAAGGGTTGTCCTAGCGGGCGTCACAGCAGCGAAGAAGCTTATAGCAATGAGATGGAAGGAGCCTGAGAAGCTGACAATGATCAACTAGTCCCTAACTCTATTGGATGTGATTTATCTTGAGATATCCACGGCTCGGGTGATTGGGGTAGGGCAGGCTGGTATTGACCTGTGGTTCGCAGCAGCTGAGAAGGTAAAGACCGCCGTGTGCGGCTGAGCGGGGTTGGGGCGCTTGATCGGGGGGGTCCGGCGGTCTCTGGGGAGGGGGAGGAGGAAATGTCTTGTCTGTCTTGGTTTTTGTCTTGTCCTTCTTAACTTTGGCTGGGGGGATTTTAGGGGGGGTTGGTATTTAGCTATTCTGCGCTATATGTCAATTCACATGCCATCTCCCCAAGGGACTAATATTGGCAGACTGATTGACCTGTCAACCAACTTGGAAGAGGAATTTCTTTCTTCTTACACTTTACCGTCTGCGAGTTTGGCAGTCTTGAACATGTGTAAGGGACCTAGGCTATCTACAGTAAATCTGCGACAACACTCTCATAAACAATCTTTTAAGTCACTCCACTTTGTAAAGGTGGGGAAAGGTTGCCATGTCTTGAAGACCCCTTTTTGTTATTGAAGGAGCCACCTATATTTGATAGGTTGGACGCTGTTTCTTTTTCTTTTTGTCTTATAATTTATTATTCTGTATTATTAGTGTTTGTTATTCTCCTGTGAAGTTATGTTTTTTGTTACTGTGGTTATTGTGTTGTCCTGTTTCATGTAATTAATAATAAAAAAATTTGATCAAAAAAAAAAGGAATGAGTCTGTGCTCATGGTCGGGAGAAGCTCGATGTGTATCGCTCTGGTGGTCATGCATTTGAATACAATACCCCACCGCTTCTCGGTTCCTCTTCCTTTCTTTATGTGCAGCGGGCCAAAGCAGTCCATACCCGTTGAGTGGAATGGCTTGTCACCGATTCGGAGGCGACATGGAGGAAGGTCAGCCATCCTTGGTATGCTGGGCTGCGCGCGCCACTTGCGGCAGTCTAGACATGTTCGTTGGAAGCGTCGTACCGCCTCTCTTCCTTGTAGGATCCAGTAACGACGTCTGATTTCCGCGAAGACTCTTTCTGCTCCTGCGTGATGTACATCCTCATCGTATTTCTTTATAATCAGCTCTGTGACCTTGTGTCGGCTGTTCAATACGATCGGGTATTTAATGTCATCCGGTAGATTGGGGGCTCTGCGTAGGCGACCACCCACTCTGATGAGGGTGTGAGCGTCGCTCTCGGGGGCCAGGTGAATTAATCTGCTGTCGGATGGGACGGGCTTTCCTCCCTGTAGACAGGCCAATTCATCGGGGAACGAGTCTCTCTGGGCTCGCTGCAGTAGAAGCAATTCTGCTTCCTCGTAGTTAGCCGCTGACATATCAGCGGGGGACTTGCACTCCGGGTGGTACCGCAGGAATGTTCTTTGTTGTGCACTCTCTATGGACGTGCAATCGTTTATGTTAGGGTCGGTGGAGGCTACGGTGCTCAATCCACAGAACACAGACTTCTTAATTTCCACCTCCTCTGGACTTGCTTCCCTCGGGATAGGCATGGGCCACTGTCCTTCCGGGAGTCTTAGGAATGCGGGGCCGTCACTGTAGACATTGCGACGGGTGAGGTCATCCAGGGGCATCCCCCGGGTGATGACGTCAGCTGGGTTCTGTTTTGTATCAACGTAGCGGCACTCTGTTTCTCCGGTTAACTCTTCGGTTAAGTCTTGAATCTCGGTGACTCTGACTCCCACGAAGACTTTGTACTTGCATGAGTCCGATTTGATCCAGGCGAGTACCGTCGTGGAATCTGACCACAGGATTGTTCTAGACACCGGTATGGTGAGCTCACGTTGGATGAGCGTGGCTAGGTGCGCTCCGGCTAGGGCTGCGCAGAGCTCTAGACGTGGGATAGATTGTTGCTTGCGTGGGGCTATTCTCGAGCGGGCGAGGACAAATGCTGTGTAGATCTCTCCGTCCGCTGCTGGGTCCTCTGCTACATGTTTCTGTAGTGCAAATGTCGCACAGCAGGGGCTGCACGTCGTTCCGAAGGGGAGGACTTCCCATTGGTAGATGGCTGGGTGCTCATCTCCTGGCTTCTCTCTCCATAGGAACCGTAACAGGGGCTTGTCCGCCTCTACTAATCTCACCTGCAGGAACATTCCTTTAATGTCCCCGCTGATGGCCACCTTTTCCTGGCGGAAGCGGAGTAGAACGCCGAGTAGGGAAGGGCCGAGTGTGGGACCGGGCAGTAACTCCTTATTCAGATTTTGGGGTCCGATCTGGTAGCTGCAGTTAAATACTATGCGGTCTTTACCGTTGTGATGGACCTTGTGGTGGGGCACGTACCACGATTCAGTGGTCTGGTCAGCCTCTTTAATGTCCATCTTTGTGACGTGTCCCGCTGTGATGAGCTTCTCAATCTCAGCGCGGTATACACTCTCTTGGGCGGGGTTCTTGGCTAAGCGCCGCTCCGTGTTCAGCAGGTACCGTTCTATGGCGTCTGTCTTGGCGTGGAAAGTAGGCATTCCTTCTCGCCGCAGGAGTGGCGTGGCGTATCTCAACACGCCGTTGACCGGGACTCTCTTGGTCCCTGTCTCGAAGAGGTGAATGGCGTAAATGTCATCTTTAGAGCGAATGTCTTTCTTTCCATTCTTAAAGGGCATTTGGTCCAAGCTCCATAGCCGCTCTACGTGTTGCAGGAGTGCGGTTTCTCCCTCTATGACTCGGGAGTGGAGACATCTAGTGGCTGTACTTCGGTTGAGAGATTTGGCGAGCGGGCCTTGGAGAGTCCATCCCAAACGGGTCTCGACTGCTGCAGGACAGCCTCGGGGTCCGGTATGAACCCGGTCTATCGGGACAATGAGGTCTGCATGGTCGGAGCCTATCAACAGGGTCGGCATAGCATTGTCTATGAGCGGGATCGGTAACTTGCGCAGATGTGCATATTTCTCCATCAGCTTGGCGACGGGGTATGTGTACCGCGACAGTCCTATTTCTTGGCTGGTGAAAGCGTCTGCAATCTGGTACCGTCGCTCAGGCTGGCCGCTTGCTGCGATAGAGAATGAGACATTCTCGCCCTTTATCGTCTTCAAATCTCGTCTTATTGTCCGAATTGTCATTTGGGTTTCGCTTCCCCGCAGCCCTAGCTGGGCCGCAGCGGAGGCGAGCAGCAGGGTCTTCTCTGACCCGTCATCGAGGACGGCGTAAGTGTCCAGGACTTTATTCTGGTAGCTTAGTGTCACACGCACTACTTTTAGGAGTACTCGGGCTCCACTGCTGCTGGCGGGATCGATGTACATGACGCTCGCTTTGCGGCTGGATGGTGCAGGTGAAGGGCGCCGTCTGTTACTGTCGTGAAGTATGTCCAGATGGGCTCCATCGCACTTGGTGCACCTTTTCTTTAAGCGGCATTCGGCTGCCATGTGTGAGCGCGCACAGCGAAAACAGCGCTTGTTGGACTTTATCCATTGACCTGCTTCCTCCGCGTTCAGCTTGGGGAAGGAGTCACATTGCGCTAGCCAGTGTTCTTTCTCACAGTAGGGGCACACTATCTTCCACTTCTCCGTTCTGGAGGGGGTACTGTGGCTCCTGCTGCTCGGTACTGACTCCGATTGGTGCATCACAGTCACCGATCTTCTTCCATCATTTAGTCGTCTGGTTCCTTCTCTGGAGCCAGGGGTGCTCCGTCCGAATGTATCTAGCCGTAGGCTGCTGACTTCTCTCGCCAGGAAGTCTGCTAGATCGAGGAGGTTCGGTTCGGGGCCATTCGGGTCTCTGTGGTCCCTCTGCCGCCTAAAGCGCTCCTGACGAGCGGGCGGCAGCTTCTCCAGAATCCTTTCCACATTTGAGTTGGCGTAAAGTTCATACTTCCCCTTCTCTCTTTGCGCTCCCAACATCACTACCAGGGACTGCACTCTGATGGACAGGTCGTCCAGTGCTCGATTGTCTATTGCTGGGGGTAAGCGGTCGATGTGTCGGATCTCCTGGATCACGTAATCCCATATGCGCCCATACCTCTGGTTCAATGCTACCAGCGCTGCTGTGTATGGGGTGGTGGAAGTCGCGTAGGCGAGCGCTATATTATGTGCGCGGGGCACCTTTAAGTGCTGCAGTAGGATGGCGTATTTGTGGCGTTCATCCAATACATCCACCAACATGGTCTCCAGACACATGCGGAGTTCTGTATACTGGGCCCGGTTCTCTTGGGTGAAGTCGGGTACCATAGGCGTGCCAATGTATGACGCTGACTGTGGATACATCGGCGAGCGTTGGGGGGGAGGCCTCCTAGGCGAGTCTCCTCCCGCTCCTTGGTATGGGCTGGTACCGGCAGTGTACCATGGCCCGCTTGTCCAGGTGCTGTTCCTCGGTGCGGGTCGTGCGTCGTGCTCACCCGTGTATAGAGTCGGGGGTCTGTAGCGCAGCTCCGCGGGAGTATAGCCTGGGCTGTACCGGACCTGGTCCGGTAGAGTACTGTGCTGTCTTCGGGCGCGGTTCTCCTCCTCTTCCTCTTCGTCTTCAGTTAGGTCATCCAGTGCTTGTAGTCTCTGGTTTAGCCTCTCCACAGGATATGCTGCTCCTTCCCGGTTGCTAGGTCTCGCTTGGACCGGTGGGGGGAGGTGGTCTGTGGGGGGTATAGACCTCGTCTGTTGGTCAAGTTCAGGGTTGTTTACTCGGCTAGGGGATGCCGCCCTGGAGGTGTGTCTAGACGAGTTCCTGGAGCCTCTGGCGGAGGGGGAGGGTGTTGTCCGTCTGATCAGCTGTTCTATTAGTTGCGCTTGCTGTCTGTCGCGCTCTGCGTCCCGTAGAGCACCAGCAGCTGCTCGCTGGCTGTCTGCTCGGTCTCGGGCCACATTCTCTTCCATCTGAATGCGTCTTATTTCCAGGCGTATGTGCTCTTCTTCGCTCCGTTGCTGTAGCTGCAATCGATCGCGTTCACCCTGGAGTCTATCGCGTTCAGTAGAGGCTTTCAGGCTGACGAGGAATGCCTGCTGTAGGGTCCTCTCTGCCTCGCTGGGAGAAGGCGGTTGTATAGGGGAGCCTTCCCTCGGGGTACTCCTTGCGGAGCCTTGGAGCTCTATCTCCACGGTGCTCTCCCCGTCTTCTTCCGTGCCGAGTTCTCTCTCGGTAGCGTTGTATTCCTCCCGGGACTCATCGGGGACTACTTCTTCAGTACTGGCGGGGTGTGAAGTCATGTCTGGTTCCCACTGGTCCCCACCGTGAACTTGGTCAGTTACATTAGAGCCCGTAGGGGCCTCTATGGTCGGGGTAGTCTGGGCGTTGGGGTTAGACATACTTTTACTTTCTAGTTTTACCGCGTTTACTGTTAGTAGAAGACTAGGTTGTTGACTGACAGCGTAAGCCTCTAAGTACTGAGGGAGCCGTCGTTCGCGCTGCGGGCGTTGGTTAGGAGGATCGTTTCGTGGAGTGTTCATCATAGGCCATTTCAATATTAATAACACTATATTAATATTACACTAATTACCCTCCGGCTCGAAGGACCAATTGTAACTGAGGGGTACAATTCCCTGACTGTATTACTAGATATGATACTTACTACCACTACCTTTGTACTTAATATTCGGCCACCCAGTACACGGCATAAATATATTATCATGAACACTCTCACGTAGATGAAACGGATCCAACACAAATGTACGAATTAGAAACAGGTCTTTATTTCCTACACAGCGATGGTGTGTAGAATAAGCACTTAATCACTTTTATGAATTGAAATAGTATGCACTTTTATGGCAAGGAGTATTCGTCGGTATATCAATAGATAATGTCCAATCTCTGAAGGCGCAGGTGGTAAATATACGACCTGGAATAGTTAAGGAATAACAGCAATGATACTTTAATGATTATAGGCTGGATACACTAGAGGGGGTTAATCCGGTCGCTTGTAAGCCGACAGGAGTAGGAGGGGGGGGGGGGTAGAATCCAGCTGCCTCGTCCGGCCAAGGGTATCCCAGGTGAACCCACTGTAGTGCCGTTCAATGCGCCGGCGATCCTTGGACCACAGATGAAAGCAGGTGGACTCTTTGTGGGCCGGCTCTCTCCGGTCCACGGGGGAGAGATGTGGAGAGACCTCGTCTTGCAGAGCGTCTCCTCACCTTGCGTCCTCTCCAGGGGGGGGGGGTTCCAACACACGGTAGTGTCGGGGGTCTTTATCCATAGAATAATCAAAGTATCCAAAGCATAATCCGTGCCTGGGAAGGCGGGCTGTCGTCGGTAGAATAATCCGGTATACAGGTCCACTCGCTCGTCGGCTCTGGGGCTCCTCGGGTGCAGCTTCACATGGGTCAACCACCCTGGGTAAGCAGCCAGTTCTCTGCCCGAAACGATGGGGTACTGACTACGGTAGTATTCTCACCGCACGAAGCACTATATATTAACAGACTATTATTAGCTTAATAGACTACGTCCAACTCGACGATATAGTGCCAAATATGACTATTCAAATATTAATATACACAATGTCTCAATACCGATGGTAGGCCGAACTTGGCCTTACTCCCACACGTGGCATCGCGGGGAGGCTTTACGTCTGTGACTCTATTGGAGGGTAAGAAACTGGACTGAAAAGAAAGTCCTACTTTAGTAGCGCAGTATATATACGCACTATGAACAAATAGTCCCATTAGTGGTGCGGTAGCCAAATTCCTACGCGGAACTAGGACTTGTTCGTACATGTCGAGCGGTACGTTTGAACTGGGTCTGAGGGGTATGGCAGCCTGGCACCAAGGTCTCGACCAATAGTAGAATGGAGACTATTATGGGATGTTCAGTAGGCTAGAATGGATATTCAATGCATATTGTACAAGGAATATACAAGGGATATCAGGGAATATTAGAGAATATACAAATACAATTAAATATATATATATAAATAAATATATATATTCGGTTTAATCTGGCCCTTCACAACACAGCCACATATCCTAGCAAACAGAAATATCCAGTTTAAACTGCATAACTCAACCAGCACCTGGTGCATAAAATATCTTGTTCCTCTGCCTCAGTTTGTTAGGCTGGATGATATAGTATCAGATGTCATCTGGACAAAAACTGGAGCCCCTCAGGGAACAGTTTTGGCTCCCTTCCTCTTTGTACTTTATACTGCGGACTAGGGCTGTCACTAACGACTATTTTTTTTATCGATTAATCGGTTGATTATTTTATCGATTAGTTGATTAAACATTAACCATTAATTTACCCAAATAAATCTATTTCAATTGAATATTTCAAAATGTTTAATGTGTATCCTCCTTTTTAGCTTTAGATAAAAAAAAGAAAAGACCAGCCAGAGATTATTACCGGCCATAAATAGCTTTTCAGTATATTTCCATGAATTATTATATGTATTGTGTGTTATCTCTCCACTACACACTACGGTAGTGCTTGTGCCGGCACAGGAGATACGATTAAAATGTATTTTTTATATATTATACATATTTAAATCAATATCTTCCTTTTGAATAAAATAGGCTCAGGAATCAGGATTGTTAAAGCTAATTAGCCTAATCCATGTGAAAAAGAGTAGCATATAGTAAATGTATGCACACACACACACGAGAGGGAGAATAGATTAGATAGATTAGATAGATAGATTAGATAGATTATAGCAGACTTAATGATGTTACAATAACATCATTACAATTTTTAAGTGAAATATTTATTATCATCAACTATCAAGTTCGTTTTTATAGTGTACATTTTGGCTACTTCATTGATCATCATCGTTGAACGTACAGAGAGAAAGAGAGACCCCCCCCCCCCTTTCCTCACTATTAGAACTCCATGAAACTAATTTCTCCTGTGCCTGTGAGCTAGCTTAGCTAAGTTAGCAGCTAAAGTTAGTTAAAAATGTGTTTAAAAGCGACTGGCATATAGTAATGGCGAGGATATAAAGCATGTTAAAGACGCATTTATTGGACATGTTGCTCGCGGAGTTTACATAGAAACAGCGCGACTCCCAAGAGGAATTATCACAGGCTGTAGAACGCAGGGCTGAAGAGTAGAGCCATATGAAATCTGTTTTATTTTTTTTCCAAATTCCATTCAATTTTTTTCCAAATTCCGTTTTTTCCGTTTTAATATTTCAGAATTCTGTATTTTGCTTTGTACGCTCATTTTACCATCAGAAATAGTGTCTAATAAGTGGGAATGAATAAATGTCCACAATTTAATAAGATATAACAGTCCATTTAATAGGGCTGTCTTAAATACTTCGAAGCGTCGAAGCTTCGTTCGATGGGCATGGGATTCGAATATGAAAATAAATGTTGATTTAAAAAAAAAAAAAAATTATATATATTTTTGCAAAATCAACTCTGCCTCTCTTTGTTAACTACAACAAGCAATGAGGTCGGACTCGGCACTGACAGATTTGTCTTCATTGTGCTGCTTTTATAAAGCCTCAAATGACGGCTTACAATATTTCATGAAAGCAAAGTGTTTTGTTTGTCTAAGATTTAAAAGGGTTTAAACTTTACAGCACTGACAAAGTTGAACAAAGTACCGTACAAGTCCCACAACATAAAAAAAAAAAAAGTATAGAAAAAAAAAAAAAAATTATAGTTGATTCCATTTTTATTGCTCAATTCCGCGATTCCGTCCGTGATTCCGTGATCGCGGATTCCATATGGCTCTACTGAAGAGCTGCCAAGCTGCTTCTAAACTGTAAAGTGTGGGTATCAGCCAGGCTCAGCCCCTCCCTTCCAGCTGGAGCGAAACATGGAAGCTATGTGACTGTCGAGTCCTGGCTCTAGGCAGAATCACAAATAGTGGTCTAAGAGAAGTTCATTCTATTTTGAATGTGATTCACTGCATTAGTTAGATTACACGGCTGGGCAATATAACGATAACGATAAATATCGCGATATATTTTAATAATCGATATCTAATATCGAAATTAAAAAAAAATCGAAAAATCGTTTTTGTGACCTGCAGTTTTAAAACCAGAGACAGTGGACAGACTTGTCTTTCTTGCCTGCAACTTAAAGTAATGGCTTTGCTTGTCCAAATGACAATACTGACCAAATTGAGATTTATTTTTCTCTTGTCCATTTATTTTGTTTATTTAATTTAAAATACAGTTTGAAACCGTCTGTACACAGTAGGCTATGTGTGCTAGCAGAACTAGACTCCAGTCACGAGTCACGGTGCACATGTGCGGTGGTTTGTCCACCAAAAAAGCGCCAAAAGAATGAAAATAAACTAGCAGAGCCAGAACTGTTCAACTCCCCTGGAGCCACAGCCAGCAGAGAAGCCGGTTTACTTTCGCTTTTAAACCAGCTGCAGCCTGAGAACTGGAGTGTGAGGGGATGTATCTATCTATCTATCTATCTATGTAACACAAAAGATGGCGGCAATGACAAAGAATTGCTGCAAAATAAACATACATCTGTTGTTAAATTGTTTTTTTATACTTATAACAATTCGATAATTATCGATAGAGAAATATGATAACATTATCATATCGTTATCGCGATATGATTTTTTTCCATATCGCCCAGCCCTACGTTTCGCATGTTATGACTTTGAACGTCTGCCATTGCCACCGCAAAAGGCACATACAATTAACAATACGACGTGTCGATCATGAATATGCAAATCGACTACATTTACTTGTCGACCAGGTCGACGAATGGTGACAGCCCTACTGCGGACTGCAGACACAGCGAGGCCATGTGCCATATACAGAAATTCTCAGATGATACTGCTCTGATCTGTCTCATCAACAAAGGCAATGACCAAGCCTATAAAAAGGAGATTGACTCATTTGTCCACTGGTGTGATGCCAATTAACTTAATATCAAAAAGACCAAAGAGTTAGT
This sequence comes from Notolepis coatsorum, assembly GCF_963971535.1. NCBI lineage: Eukaryota > Metazoa > Chordata > Actinopteri > Aulopiformes > Paralepididae > Notolepis > Notolepis coatsorum. The sequence goes on from NC_140179.1 coordinate 106,976,706, forward strand.
CATCAACTTCAGTAGGAAGACGGTGAATGTCTCTCCTGTCATCATTAGGGGGCAGAAATGGAGATAGCCCAGTTCTATAGGTATCTTGGTGTCCACCTGGACAGCAAGCTGGACTGGAAGAAGAACACAGATTCTGTGTTCAAGAAAGCCCAGTCTCTGCTTTTTCATTTGAGGAAGCTTAGATCCTTTGATATCAGCAGGTCACTTCTTCATGTGTTCTACCAAGGAGTCCTTGCTAGTGTTCTTTTTTATGCTGTGCTCTGCTGGGGGGGGGGGGGGGGGCAGCATCACAGTCAGTGACAAAAACCGTATAAATAAAATCATTAAAAAGGCTGGCTCAGTGATTGGCCTCCCTCCTGATTCCTTGGAGATCATTATTGCCAAGCGAACTAAGACTAAATTGAACACCAATTTTTTGAAGGCCACCCTCTGTACAATATATTTGATGCTCTGCGAAGCTCATTTACTAGCTATAGATGCCTGGTGTGCAGTTGCTTGGTTTCACCTCATAGGCATCCGAAAATACTGTGTTACAAATTACACTATTATACTGTATATTCTGTTTGGCAGAAACTAAATTAAATTCCATAAAGAATCTTAACAAATATTAAATATGACCCATATTCACTTCTATAACAAATATGAAAATAAAACACATTATAATCACACAGTATCATTAACATTCAAATACGGCTTTAGTCACCTTAGAACAACATGTAACTCTGTTGTGTTATAATAATAACAATCACACCAGCCAGACTCACCTTATATGAACTGGTGTGGATTAACTATAAGGCTATTAGGCCTACAACCTTTGATTACACATATAACAACGTTTTCAAAGGAAACAGACACAAACATCTCCATACCTGTGTTGACACACATCAGATGCAGCATCATTGGGTTTGGTGTGAAGTAGCTTGGTTTCACCTGATAAACAGAACAGAACTTTACGATCCACTCAGCAACCAACTAGCTGCTCCAGTCTGCATGGAGCACTGGAGCTGGTAGCTAGCTAGCTAGTAACAGTCAATAGCTAGTAGTTGTTGAGAGCTCCCCACTCTTCCCCAAGACAAACACCCCAAGAGAGCGACCACGCCACCTAATAACGTCTCAATAATAATATACAACACATTCAATAGCTTACATATAAGTCAGGGTTAGATTAAATTAAAATCTTTTTTCAAGGGCTTTTTTTGCCCCCCTTAATTGATTTTCGGAGGCTTTTTTTTATTTCGGGGGCACTGGATTTTTATGATAAACGGGAGGGGTGGGACGGTTCACAAAATGGACGGTTCGGTTCGTATCACGGTTTTGGGGTCACGGTTTTCGGTTTGGTTCGATATACGTTAATTTTTATTAAAAAAAATAACACTCAAATCTAAACATGCTTCTCATATATATATATATATATATATATATATATATATATATATATATATAAAAAGGTTTACAGTGTTAGTGTTTACAGCCTTAAATAATGTTTGGCACACAAAGACCGAACTGACTGAAAAATATAGGCTACATTTGTCAAAGTATTAACTTAGTGCAAACAAACAATATGCTCAGCCAGCACTAGACTTTCCTTTCTATAATATAAACACAAAAAAACAATGTCAAGCATGTTTAAATTCCCTGATTGTCAGTTCTTAATGGAAAGATTCGTTTTCTGCTTGAAATTATTATGTATCTACACTTATTTAGACTAACATTATTTAAATATTGAGTGCAACTGTGGTGGATTACGTAATTCGTTGAGTTGGAACTATCTATGGGTTGGCGCCGGGTCCCCACGGACATTTTAGCGTGTGGCACCTTCAGCTCCGGTAACGTTAGGAGGAGATCATAACATCAACAAGCAGCACGAAAGCGGCAATAGTCCCGGTTGGAGTTAGTAAAACACAGTTGTATGTTAGCCTTCTTGGATGTTGAATAAACGCCTATCATTGTCTTTAAACACCCCGCCTCTCAGACTCTCATTCCCTCCTCTGCTAGCTTGTAGCTACGATAACATTTCATTGACTGTATTAGCTGGGGCTAGTGCTACCATAGTTAAAACGTGCGTTGTATTGTACAAACTGCTAACGCTATGGCAAGATGTGTGTATGCCTATGTAATGTTAATGGCTATGTTTTTAAAAGTCGTAATGAAGATTGATTTAGATTGTGCTTCAGTGGAGTAGAGCCCATCGCAGACGATATACTCAGGGTTTGTACACCTTTTCCAAGGCAAAATGCAAGCACTTTTCAAGCATTTTCAAGGTGAATTTTCAAGATTTTCCAGCATCTTATGCGGCTGTGGTAAATTAAATATTTACTCAAAATGATTATTTCACTTCTTCCATCACATTAAATCAGATGTTATTGTGCTATAAACAACCAAAATTATGTAGACTTGGCATTATATACCGGTATAACCTGGCTGAGCCGATGTGTTATGCAGTAACATACTGTATATCTGTATGTCGTGTATGCTATAAATGTCACTATGAATTGAAAATGGGGGACCCTGATGTAAACAAGACGACAGGGCTGTACACTGCGATGAGATTATCGCGAATTGCCCCTTTAATTGGCCGTTGCGATTAGTAAATAATATTTGGGGGCGGGCTTGCGAGTAGTGATTTCAAGCCTTGCATTCGCATTTCACTCCTAAATTATCCAAGGCTGAGCACTCACTCTGATAGACTGGCTGACTGTCTGATTTAGCTATGACGAAAAGTAAAGTTTCTTCATAGCTCATTTCTTCATAGAAAGTCACAGGCACCTGGAATCGCGTGCCTGTGACTTTCAATTCCCTTATCGCTGCCAGGTTTTCCCGACCGTTATAACGTTAGCATGTTAGCATGTAGCTAATGGCAGACTATTTGATTCCTTAAGGCAAGCCAAGGGCTCGAAATTGCCTGGGTTTTGGTTATATACTCCCGAAATGCTCCCGCTGTTTGGCTACTTCTATGTGCAGTGAAAACTACTCGAAATGCTTTAGAACCTAGTCATTGATTTAGTTCAGGGTTAGCCGCGGAGCTAACGCTAGCTAACGCTAGCTAATCAAGCTCACAGAGAGATATAAACAGCTGACAGCAGGTAGTACAGGTACAAATACAATAAAACAAGGGGTGGGGGCTGTTGTGTAAACCTTGTACTCTTTAGTTCACATATAATGAGAGACGTGAGTGCTTGTTTACTAGTCTCTGTAAGCCAGGAAGAGTGGTGCAACATACAAATGTGTCCGTGTAGCAACACAAGCCAATACTTTAAAGGACAGGGGCCCGGGGAGGGAGCTCTCTCTCTCTCTCTCTCTCTCTCTGTGTGTGTGTGTGTGTGTGTGTGTGTGTGTGTGAGAGAGAGTGTGAGTGAGAGACAGAAGTCAGAGGAATAACAACCTGTTATTCAATAGATTAAATTCGTAATAATAATAATAATAATAATAAAAAAATAAAAACATTTTAAGAGAATCTCAAATACATTATTTTATTTAAGTGTAGGCTATAGTTAATGTTTTATTTTTTACAGTTTTTGTATTTTTCTGACATGGGGGCTCAACAATAAATGACAATCAGAAATGTCAAGTTGCATGTTGTTATTCTAACCAGCTTAGACCCCGACGCTCTGCATCTTCTGGCCGCCTCAGACCTACTCCTATCCGAGCTCCGGGAGGGTCATCAAAGAGAAGTCGCCTATTCTCAGTCCTTGCCCCACAATGGTGGAATGAACTACCCACCCCAGTTAGGACAGCCGAATCACGTCCAATCTTTCGCCGTCGACTAAAGACGCACTTCTTCAACCATTATCTGAATAAAAAAATATATATCTAACCCTAACTAACCGTACTGTCATGCACTTGTCCTAATAAACTAACCTACACTGTAGCACTCAACACTTTGATGAACATTGTTGCTCAGCTGATAGAGTTGTGCCCTTCCTGATGGCTTGTCGTACAGAACTTGTAAGTCGCTTTGGATAAAAGCGTCAGCTAAATGACTAAATGTAGTTCTGTTGCATTTCCAATTTATTTATTTAAATTATAAATTGACCAGGTATCGATAAGGGAATCGATAAAGAATCGAATCGATAAGCAGAATCGATAATGGAATCGTATCGATAAAATCCTATCAATTCCCATCCCTAGTGGTAATATGAAGTTCAGTTGGTTCATTATAAAAGATACAAACCTGACAACAAAAGCACTTAAATGTTAAATAAAAGGACCACAGTAATGAGGCAGGAGGAACATATTTTTTTTCACTATACTGGTAAAATTGTTATTAAAAAATTTGCCCCTAAAAAATATTTTTTGCCCCTAAATTTCTCATTTAGGGGCAAGTGTGCCCCTAGTGAAAAAGCTTAGCGTACAGCCCTGGACGAAAGTATTTCTCTGGTCTGCATCCCCTTAACAATTGTGTGTATTGAGCCGTACTGTATTGTACCCATTCTGCAATCTGTTAATAAAGTTTTCAATCAATCAATCAAACGTGACGAGCCAGGCCAATTTTAGCATGTTAATTTATGGAATATGCAATCTAACAGCTAACGTGAACTTTACAGTAATTACATGGATAATAATGTTACAATACAGTACAGCTCAATACACACAATTGTTAAGGGGATGCAGACCAGAGAAAGACTTTCATCTTGTTTACATCAGGGTCCCCCATTTTGGTTCATAGTGACATTTATGACATACATGACATACAGATATACAGTACGTTACTGCGTTCCAGACTACAACTGCTCCACACCAGTTCCACACCAGTCTCCGTAAATGTTCCGTTATAAAAATAACGTATAGTCTAGCCAAAACCCTATCAGCTGATTCACAATAAGTTCAGTAGAAGGCTAGAAGCCCAATAGTAACCAAACATTCCTTAAAATGGTCAATAGATTCAGAAATAGTCAGACATGGAATGGAACATATTCTGATTTAAATTGCTTATTTGTTTTTTAACCAACAAAGCAACATTAGGATAGTGTAAATACACAGACAGTACACAGTACACACTGATTGCAATTCTCACTGGGAGTCTGGGACCTACTGTACAAATTTCACACACGTCACACATTCCCTTTTGTCCCTCCAGTCGTACCGTAGATCGCTGACGTCATTTTAACTTAAAATGGCGGCCCCCATCAGAGCATTCGGCTAACAACATTAGCTTAGCGAACCTGCCACCGCACTTCTAGGTGCATAAAGTGTGGTAACAAAATATCACAGCCCCTAAGACTGGGAGCGTTCTAACTCTACCGAGCATGTACCCAACATTATATGAAAAATAAAAAATCATTACGATGTTTTAGTGCACTTCAAGCGCTAAAGGGATTCATAACAACTTATAGCAGGGTCAATCGCAGTGTTAGCACTCGTCTGTTTCTTTTCTTTTCATACCAACATTACCTTTTTAAGTGAAAGTGGTCTTGTCCTTGTTGTATCCATGTGTAATGTTGATAGTAGTGGGTGTACACAGATGAAAGAGAGCAAGTCTGTGTCTGGGATATAGGTCCCGACTCCCAGGCTATTTATATAAAAACACTACGGGTCGAGCCCAGCCACATTTTGCGTGAAAGGCGAACGCAAAATAGGCTCGCTCGAGTCGCTCCGAGTTATTTTATTTCTTTGTCTAAAAACCAAACTATTCAGTCAGATAGCGATTTATTATGAAAGTATAAAGTGCAATTACAATTTCAATCACTTTCCAGCACTTTATACACAATTCAAGCACATTTAAAACCTTGAAAACAGCACATTGAAATACAAGCATTTTCAAGGATTTCCAGCACCCGTACGAACCCTGTATACTGGTAGTGGGCTGTGGGGAGACAGAAGAGGAGGCTATACAGGACCATGACACTAAACTGATAGCACTCATGGAGAGGTGCAGAGAGGTTAGGTTGAGGCTAAGTTTGAAGAAACTGCAGTTCAGGCTCAGAGAAGTCAAGTTTCATGGACACATCCTGTCAGCAGAGGGGCTCAGGGCAGACCCAGAGAAGGTCAGGGCGGTCCAAGACATGCCACACCCCACGGACACCAAGGCGGTGCAGCGGTTTATTGGGTTTGTGACATACCTCGCAAGGTTCATGCCCCGCCTCTCTGAGATATGCGAGCCACTGAGGAGGCTGTTGGACAAGGCCGTCCCATGGCACTGGCTTCCCAAACATGGTGCGGCGATCGAGGAGATCAAGCGTCTGATCACAGTGGCCCCGATCCTGAAATATTACGACGTGACCAAGCCGGTCACCATCCAGAGTGATGCAAGTCAGAAAGGACTTGGCTGCTGTCTGTTCCAGGAGGGTCAGCCAGTAGGGTACGCATCGCGGGCACTGACTCAGACAGAACAGAACTATGCACAGATTGAGAAAGAGTGTCTGAGTATTGTGTTTGCGTGCCAACGCTTTCACTATTATCTGTATGCACGGGGGGAGATTGTGGCGGAAACGGACCACAAGCCACTCATTTCGATATTCAACAAACCCCTCCTCACTGCACCCAAACGGCTCCAGAGCATGCTGCTCACGCTGCAGAACTACAACCTCAAGGTCACATACAAGCCAGGCCCGGACATGCACATCAGTGACACATTGAGCAGGGCCACGGCTCCACCACAGAGGACTGACACGGGATACATGAAACACACAGTCTGCAACCTGCAGAGGGCACAAGAGGACACTGAACAGATTAATCAGGCTGATTATCTGAATGTCACCAGCCAGCGGTTGAATCAGATCAGGCAACACACTGGGGGAGATGAAACCCTTCAGTTGCTCAAAGCGGCAGTGCTCCAGGGATGGCCAGATCACCGGGAGGAGACTCCCCTGGCGATCAGAGAGTATTGGTAGAGCCATATGAAATCCGCGTTCACGGAATCGCGGACGGAATCGCGGAATTAACCAATAAAAATGGAATCAACTGCAAAACGTGGAATATTACAGAATTTGGCCTAATCTGGACTGAAATTTCGTTTTTGGGTGGAACGTTTGGTGCACACGCGACCGGGGAGGCGGGGACTCTACAGCGTGTTACACACAACACAGCCGCGGTGCTCAAGCGTCTGGCTGCTTCAGTGTTAACATCGTCAAGAAGCTAAACAATTCCACAATAAGCCCTCAATTCAGAGCAGAACAGTATCCTAATGACTTTTATGCCTCCGGTGATAAGGTGTTTTGCTAATTCTGTCAACGTTCCGTGAACTGGACCCGCAAAAACACTTGCGACACTATTGTGATTAAATAGCTATAACGTTAGGACGTTTAGCCGTCTAGCTAAATCTAGTGCACCCATCCATTTCATTATACACTGCCCTTTATAAACTAAATTAACTAACTTAACTAACTTAAATAGCTATGTAACGTTATAGGACTATCTATGGAAATGATAGCTTCTAGAAGTTCTAGCTAAATCTGGTGCACCCATATTTGTTTAATGCAAACGATTGTCATTATACACTGCCCTTTATAATCTAAATAAACTTAAATAGCTATGAAACGTTACAGTACATAGGACTATAGATGGAAATGATAGCTTCTTGCTAAATCTAGTGCACCCATCCATTTGTTTAATGCAAACGATTGCCATTATACACTGTCCTTTATAAACGAAATAAACTAAACTAAAGGTGCCTAAATTATGCATTACTAAATTTCATCACAATATAATAGATATAGCTAGGTTACTGACATTGTCATTGTGATAATGTCAGTAATAGCTAGCTGTATCTATTGTTTACACTTGAAATATGTATTTTTATTTTGTCACAATATTAATTGGAAAATATTGTGTAAAATTGAACTGTATTTCTGAGTTGCAGCACTTAAAAACATTAAATGGACTGTTATATCTTATTCAATTGTGGACATTTATTCATTCCCACTTATTAGACACTATTTCTGATGGTAAAATGAGCATAAAAGGCAAAATACAGAATTCTGAAATATTAAAACGAAAAAAATGGAATTTGGGAAAAAATAAAATGGAATTTGGAAAATAATAAAACGGATTTCATATGGCTCTAAGTATTGGTCAATCAGGGACGAGATCAGCGCACAAGATGGGGTGCTCTTCAAAAGTCAGCGAGTCATAGTGCCGAAAACGTTACGGGCAGAAATGTTGAAACGCATACACGCCAGCCATGTAGGAGGAGATGCTGCTACAGACAGGCCAGAGACACGCTGTACTGGCCCAACATGCAGGGTGGAATCAAGGATTACGTGAGCCAGTGTTCAGCGTGTAATGAATATTCTCATGAGCAGCAGCGGGAGACAATGATGTCGCATGCACTCCCAACACGGCCATGGCAGATTGTCAGTATGGATTTGTTCAGACAAGCGGGCAAGGACTTCCTACTCATGGTTGATCATTATTCAGATTTCTGGGAAATAGAGCTACTCCCTGACCTCTCAGCAGACACCGCGGTGTTAAGGTGTAAGGCCCAGTTTGCACGCCACGGGCAGCCTGACCGGGTGGTAACAGACTGTGGATCTCAGTTTGACTGTGAGAAATTTAGAAAGTTTGCAAAAGAATGGGATTTCGACCATGTCATGTCCTCGCCCAGGCACCCAAGGTCTAATGGAAAGGCTGAATCGGCAGTGAAAGTTGTGAAAAACCTGTGCAAGAAAGCAGCTAGTGCAGGTAACGACCCATGGTTGGCAATCTTGCAGTGGAGGAACACGCCCACAGAGGGCATGCTCAGCAGCCCAGCGCAGAGACTGATGTCCCGGAGACTGAAGACCCCACTTCCGGTCGCTGACTCGCTCCTGGGCCCCAGCGTGGTCACGGGGGTTCCTGAGAAGCTGCGGGTTAAGCATCAAACGGCCAAGCTGGGTTACGACAAGTCGGCCAGAGATCTGCCCGAGTTGTGTATCGGCCAGGACATAAGAATGAAGCCCCTGCCTGGAGACAGGACGGGCAAGTGGAGGAGAGGAGTGTGCCTGCAACCGGTGGCCCCCAGATCGTACTTGGTGGATGTCGAGGGGACATTCTACCGGCGGAATCGGGTGGACCTGCGACCAGCGGAGGGAGATGTGACTGGACGCCGCCCGGAGCAACACAGAGTGCAGCACAGCGGCCCACCTGAGGGGCCACACAGCAGTCCGCCCAGCAAAGGGATGGACAGTAGCACGGGCAATGACACTATCACCCAGGAAGTCAGGCCATTCAGGCGGAGCGACCTGTACCAGCCTGTGGTGGACCCTCCACCGGCGCCAGAGTACAGGACGTCCAGTGGTAGGCTGGTGAGAGTGCCACAAAGACTGGACTTATAGAGACTGGTTAATGGGTATGGTAGGGTTTTAAATAAGGACGTTTATGGGGTTTCTTGTAATAATAATAATAATAATGTGCACTAAGGGATGCTGTAACTATTGTTATCTAAAAAAAAAAGGAGATGTTACAAGAGAATGGGATTGTTATATAAACCCCCCCACAATGGTGTGTGTGTTGGTACGGTCCAGCAGGGACCAGGATGTAAGGTACGCTGTTGTGTTATGGGTTGGGATTCAATACAGATGCACAGTGGATACGCTCTAGTCTCCTGTCTCGTTATTTAACACAAACAGTACTGTCTATCTGTATGTCATACAGTATGTCATATATGTTACGATGAATTGAAAATGGGGGACCCTGATGTAAACAAGACGAAAGTCTTTCTCTGGTCTGCATCCCCTTAACAATTGTATGTATTGAGCTGTACTGTACTGTACCCATTCTGCAATCTGTTAATAAATCTGTTTCTACCATCAAATCCATGCATTGAGCTCCGTTTTTATTACATGTTTTATCACATTCTTGTTCATTTCATAACATTTTCATACGATTTGTTTTGAAAATATTGAGGCCAACATGGCATTTCACTATTTCGAAAGCCTTTCTGGTGATTCTAAGGCGAGATATGAGTCAGAGAGAGAGAGTCCGGCTTCAACATGGACGGTCGCATTTTACGTAGCTCCCGTAACCAACGCAACAGCCAACGCAACAGAGCTACAACAAAGTACTTTGCGCATTTTCTACTTTCCCTCCTGTGGATTATGGATTTGTACCTGAATTCACAACTCAAGCAGCAACTCCAGACAGAAGTGGAGGGTAGCGAAAACGTAAATCAACAGTCCCATTGCGACTTCTACTTGTTAACGGGCACGGAGAGGAAACATCCACCCTTCGGAGCCTCGGCGATCCACGCAGTACTTACTGCAAATCCGGAACGAAAGAAATTACCCCCGGCAGGCAAGTGTAATAAGAGATCAATGTTTTTATTATATCTGCTCATGTCGGGTGACATACATCAGAACCCTGGTCCCGTAATGACACGGAACCAGAGACTACAGCAAGAAGCGATGGAGGTTCCCATCGCGACCAACAGCATCAACAACGCAACCTGTGGCTACATCTACTGCGCGGACGGCAACGCTTCCCCAATGACGCCGCAGCAGACGAGCACACGTGAGGCAGTGACGAGAGGAGGTGAACCGAGGGTCGAAACCATGACGACCATCTCGACGCGGGATGTAAACATCTCGACGCCCGATAGCCGGCTAGCTAGCAGAGCTAACAACAAAAACAACCAGGAACGAGTCCTTTGTTGTCCCAGCACGGCGCGGGACCCGACACCCCCCTCCCCCCTTCTTTGTTGTTCCAACACGGCGCGGGACCCGACGCCCCCCTCCCCCCTTCCCACCCACAACAACACAGAGGAACAGATCACAAACGGACAATACTTCGAACCTGGCAACATCAATGAAATAACCAACGCCAATGGACTGAACATTTTTCACATTAACATTAACAGCTTAAAAAACAAATTGGATGAAATCAAGCAAATATTCATAAATGGTAAGGCAAACATACTGTGCTTCTCAGAAACTAAGCTCGACGATTCTGTAAAAGATCCAGAGATAGAGATTGAGAACTACTCAATAATCAGGAATGATAGGAACAAACATGGAGGTGGTGTCTGTATGTACATACACAAGGACACCAAATTCATCAACAGAAATGACCTGAATCATAAATCAATTGAAACTGTATGGGTGGAAATCCTATTCGAAAGGGCGAAATCCCTACTGGTTGGCACAGTCTACAGGCCGCCAGATCATAGTGGCTTTTATGATACAATGGATGGGTGTTTAGCTGGAGTTGAGGATGTAGACAAAATTCTTATTGGAGACTGGAACACGGATATGCAACGAAAAGATGCACCCGTCTTCAAGGCCTTCAGTAGGTTTTGTGATCTGCATGGCCTCAGCCAGCTAATCACCCAACCCACACGTGTATGTGAATCAACTCAGACTACCATTGACCTCATTCTGACCTCCGACAAGTCCAAGATCTCAAATAAAGGGGTTATAGCATGTGGGTTAAGTGATCATTATATGATATTCTGTACCCGAAAAAAACTAAAACAAAAGGCTGGCTGCCACAAAACAGTCACATCTAGAGACCTCAAAACCTACTCTAGCGAGGCCTTCAACCTTGAACTGGAGAGTCTGGACTGGTCAGATGAACTCAATGGTACACTGGTTGACGAAACATGGCTTGGTTTCAAAACCAAATTCTCAGCAATACTAAACGACATGGCCCCCCTAAGAACCACCAGGGTAAAAAATCGCGCTGAGCCGTGGATGCACTCCGAAATACTGGCCGCTATGAAAACCAGAGACAAAAAATGCTCTGAGTTTCGTAAAAGTCAGTCAAAGCTTACTAAAAGCACGAGCAGTGAACTCCAAGCCCACGTGACTGAACTCAAACTAGAAAGAAACAGACTAAGAAACGACGTAAACTCCATGATCAAAACTGCAAAAAAGAATTTCATCAATGACAAAACTGAGGAAAACAAAAACAAACCACGTGAACTTTGGAAATTACTCAATAATCAACTAGGATGCAGTAAAAAACTTAAAACCAGATTCTCAAACATAAACATAAAAACTGACAACACGCTCATCACAGACAAGCTGGATGTAGCCAATTACTTAAACATTTTCTTCACAAACATAGCCACAACACTGGTAAACAAACTACCCTCCCACTCAGGGCTTTATGGGGTAGAACACATAGTAGCTTTCTACAAAAACCTAGGGGTCCGCAAGGACGACTTCAAGCTGGAAATGGTAACAACAGATGAGGTACTCAATAAACTGAGCGCCCTCCAACCTAACAAGGCCACTGGCCATGACAACATCCCCTCCAAATTCCTCAGAGACTCAGCAGCCGCCATCACACCAATCATCACACACATAATAAACCTCTCCATAAAACAGGGACACGTCCCCAAGGACTTCAAAATTGCGAGGGTGACCCCTCTGCACAAAAAGGGCAGCAAATTAGACCCAGGCAACTACCGCCCTGTTTCTATTCTCACCTCCATCTCGAAAGTCATGGAAAAAATAGTCTACGAACAGGTCGAAAAGTACCTAGCGGAAAAAAATCTAATCTACGAATTCCAATCTGGCTTCAGAACATCCCACTCCACTGACACATGCCTTCTCTATTTGAATGACCACATCAAACAAGAGGTGGACGCAGGCAAATACTGCGGCATGGTCATGCTGGACCTACAAAAGGCCTTTGACACGGTCAATCACTCCATTCTGATTGACAAGCTAAAAGCAATTGGTTTTGATAGTCTATCAGTGAACTGGATGCAATCCTACCTTGAGGGGAGGGAACAGATGGTGGAGGTAAACGGTACCCTATCCCCCCCCCTCACAGTGAGCTGTGGAGTTCCACAAGGAAGCATACTAGGACCGCTACTGTTCCTAATTTATGCAAATGACATGTCGTCAGCTTGTGACTGCAACTTGTTCCTGTTTGCGGACGACTCAGCCCTGCTGGTCTCTGACAAGAACAAGTTACAGGTTGAAAAAACCCTCAGCTCGGAACTAGGCAGAATCTGCATATGGCTCGCTGATAACAAACTATCATTACACATGGGCAAAACAGAGTCCATTCTCTTCGGTTCAAATAACAAACTCAGCAAGACCGACGGCTTCTCAGTTACAGTGGGTGACAATATTGTCACAAGGAAAGATGAAATTACCTACCTGGGGTCCATCCTAGAGGCTAATCTCTCCTGTGACAAAATGGCATCCAATGTAATAAAAAAAGTCAACCAACGAACTCGATTCTTGTACCGGATCTCCTCTCTGGTAAACAAGAACACCCTGAAGACTCTGGCAGGAGCACTCATTCAGGGGTACTACGACTATGCTTGCACCTCATGGTACCAAAGCACCTCAAAGGCGCTAAAAACAAAATTACAAACATCTCAAAACAAACTGGTCAGACTACTGCTTGACCTTACTCCTAGAACCCACCTCACCCCTGCCCACTTCGACAACCTAGGATGGCTTAGAGTAGACGACAGAGTACAACAACTTGCAATGGGCCTGGTCTACAAGATACACTACACGACCAAGGTACCCATGTACATGTCAAAATACTTCCCAAAGGTCAGTGAATACCACGATCACAACACCAGAGGGAGCTCCACAAATCATGTCAAACCCAGATTCGGCTCAAATAAGGGACTAAACACGTTTCGCAATTATGCCACATCAATGTGGAACGCCCTACCCAAAGCTGTAAAGGAATGTGGATCACTACCCACTTTCAAAACCTCTCTCAAGGGACACCTACGGGAGACTGCAATTCAACACTGGCCCCTGTAAATATCCTAACCCAATCATTCCAACCCCCTCCAATGTACAGTCACTTACCTAGTATGGTTTTGTCAATAGTTCAATGTACAATTGTGTTTGTTTGTACAGTGTCTCCTCCCCCCCCCCCCTCAATGTACAGTTTTGCTTGTTTATACAATGTGCCCCCCCCCCCCCCCCCCAACCACCTCCAATGTAAATTACCCAGTATGGTTGTCAATATCCCAATGTACCCAACCCCCCCCACCCAACCTCCAATGTACAGTTTCTACGTCAAATGTATATACTCCCTTTTCTTGACTCCTTCTGTATCACAAACAGTACTGTATTTGCAAATCTGGTATGTCATAAATGTATAGATGTAGCAGTACTGACTATCTGTATGTCATGTATGTCATATATGTCTATATGAATTGAAAATGGGGGACCCTGATGGAAACAAGACAAACGTCTTTCTCAGGTCTGCATCCCCTTAACAATTGTATGTATTGAGCCGTACTGTATTGTACCCATTCTGCAATCTGTTAAATAAAGTTTTCATTCATTCATTCAAAGAAACTCCCCCTGATTACCACGACCACAACATCAGAGCGAGTTAGCCGAACGTTAGCCACCAGCCACTTTTCCTCTGTGATGGTATAAAACTTCCGATTTGGATTTCTGTTTTTGTCATTAGTATAACGCGTAACACAGCAGCAGCATTGTGAAGGACTGAAGAAAAGTCTGCTTGATTGTCTTTAATTTGCCGCTTTAACTATCCGTTTCTCCACTAAATAGTGTACACAATGTACCAGGCGCCGCAGTTTCCCCCCACGCTGCAGTTGCGTAGCAATAACAGACAGGAAGTTGACTTCGAGAAAACTTGATTTAACAGATTGCAGAATGGGTACAATACAGTACGGCTCAATACACACAATTGTTAATGGGATGCAGACCAGAGAAAGACGTTTATAATATACAGTACTGTTACAAGACATTAGCATTAGCATAGCAGCTTAGCTTGTTAGCTGCTCCAGCAGCTATGGAAAAGTGGCAGAAACGCCCAACAGATCAGATGTGCGGTCAGTAGATTAATAAAAGCAGATGTTACTGTAACAAACGGAGAGGTCGACATGAACCTACCTTTTGTCGTATTTATGCTTAAGATAAATAATCGGGACAGTACGTTAACGTCTTTATTGCAGCGTCGGCATATCGAGTCATGTGTCTCTGGCGAATGCTAGTAGCACACTGACCACCAGGACCCCGTGTGTGGGGAACCCAACAGAAAGGTGCGCCAGCGCGCCTGTCGTAAAATGACATATTCAAGGCATGAATATTACATCCCCCTTCTTTTAAATACTTTATAAGATATTAACAGACTGCAAGTTACAAATATATTATGCATTACTCTGTAAGCCATTCTTTGTAAACATTAACCAGGTGTGTTAACAATATATCAGATAATATAATCAGGTAAGTATTAATAGGTATCAAATTTAAAAAATATATACTCTTGTTTCAAAGGTATTACAGTTAGTAAAACTGTGTTAAAGTTAGATGTTATGTATGATTGCAAGTAACTGTCTAACTGTGTCTAACTGTTTCCACAAGAGGGCGATATAGGCGGAGCTAGTAATGCTGCGCCAGGTACGAGGTATAAAAGGAGATGTTAACTCCCCCTCTGTCTCTTCCCATCTACTTCTCACTGAGAGAAGGTCTCATGTACTGTGTACTAAAGTGATAATAAACCACGCCGATTAATGGCTCAAGAGAGAAACCTTGTCGTCATGACCAAGTTATTGTCGCCCCATAAGTGACTCTGTCAACAGTGTGCACCTCTTATTCATGAAACAGCCTGCTTGAATATTGGAACATTTCAACAAGTGAATAAGGTAAGTAATCAAAGCTTAAAATATACTCTGTCTCAGAGGTAGTACAGTGCTTAGCGTATGCAAATCTTATTCACAGAACAACCTGCTTGAATATTGGAACATTTCAACAAGGTGAACAATGTAAGTAAGTCAGCCATTTAAATAAACATTAGTAAGTCAGACAAGCAGATAAGCAGACAGACAAACAGACAGCAGCAGCAGCATAGATAGACAGACAGACAAGCAGAAAGACAGACAGACAGACAGACAAGCAGACAGACAAGCAGAAAGACAGACAGAAGTAGTAGCAGCAGCATAGATACAGACAGACAAACAGACAGACAGACAGACAGACAGACAGACAGACAGACAGACAGACAGACAGACAGACAGACAGACAGACAGACAGACAGACAGACAGACAGACAGTGACCAGCTAGGGGTGTCAAACTCATTTTCACAGAGGGCCACATCAGCATTATGGTTGCCCTCAAAGGGCCAAAGACAGTATAAATGTTAATGTAATGTAAAATAAATGTAGCTACACATTTACATATTGTTAAACATGTTGTTTCTGTATTTATTACTTATTCAAGTTATACATATTGCATATGCATTTGCATAAATGTAAAAATATATGTTAGCTTGTTATTTTAACAAATAATTTTAGTTTATCAGAACCCCATATTACTCCATCAATCAATGATCAAACCATTCAAGTAAATAACAAAGAAGAATATCATCAAATACAAGCTATGACATTAAGTTTGTTCAAAACCTTTTTGTCACAGTCAAGAGGGGCAGAACTAACAACTGTGAGCTGCAAAGAACACGTGGGACAGATGTAGCAGATGTTACAAAAACTAATGGCTGCACACAACCTTGCAGAGGCCATACATCCAACTAATGGAAGATAGTTTAATTAACTTTAATTAACAGATTGCAGAATGGGTACAGTACAGTACAGCTCAATACACACAATTGCTAAGGGGATGCAGACCAGAGAAAGACTTTCGACTTGTTTACATCAGGGTCCCCCATTTTCAATTCGTAATGAAATTGCTATTATGTGTCTGCATGAACACACAACTGTAACTGTACTCAAAAATAACAAAATAAGGGTTGTCTCAGTTCACAACTATATTGGTCAAGTTTTGGGTGGGACTTGTTTGCGTCCCTACAGCTTCTTATTCAATTGAGCGAGATGCTCGGTTATGTCACACAGCCAGTTTGCATCTGACAGTTCAGACAATAATTCTTCAACCCTTTGTTACCTATTCCGCCTGGATCTTTTTTGTATTTTGGGCTGTAAAATTGTCAAAGAATGTCTGAGGAGTAAGTGCTTTTGGCTTTTTTCCTTTGTTACCTCAGATGTTCAACATACATGTATGTGTAAGAATGTGTAATAACTAAGGCTGTCAAAGTTAAAGCTTTATTAACGCATTAACCCACAATTATTTTAACACTGCTATTTTTAACCCAATATTAATGTAAACATTTTTTTATTTTTTTACCTGAGCTCTTGGGGGGCCACATCAAATGACGTGGCGGGCCGCATTTGGCCCGCGGGCCGTGAGTTTGACACCTATGAGCTAGGGTCTGAGTTACACTGTAATGCCTCCTCTAGTGTCAGTTAGTGTCTAATACCATAATATATACTTCAGTGAGAGAAATATTCACCTAAAAGATTATGGGTTTACAAATGTATAATTTCAGGAACAGTGGTTGATCTAATTCAGCTCAAAGTTGCAAGATGAGCCATTTCCTAGACCAGGATGCTGAGAGAAAACTTCTGAATAAAATATTAATATAACACATCAACATTTTGGGAAATACACTTATTTGCCATCTTCCCCAGAGTCAGACAAGGAGATTGATATCAGTTACATCTCTGTGTGTAGTAGCCCAAGAGAGAGGTACAGGTGCATGCTAGCCTAGCTTAGCACAATGACTGGAAGCAGTAGGGAGCAGCTAGCCTAGCTCAATCAAAAGTGAAGAAATCCAACTTCCAAAACTGACACAGAGATGAGATCCATATATTATTGTCTGACTCTGAGGAAGATGGCAAATAAGTGTATTTCCCAAAATATTGGAGTATTACTTTAAATACTGATCTTCAATTATATTGTAGGATAACTTGGTCTGAATCTTATCAAAATCTCCTGCCGTGCCTACATCCTTATATCTGATGGTCCTCATTTGTCAACTGGTGGTAGAGTGAAGGTTAGGCTTAATTACTTTACTGGTTTTAACCTGCTGAAGATGGAGTTGTAATATTCATGCTTTGAATATATCATTTTACGACAGGCGCGCCAGGCGCACCTTCCTATTATGTATACCTGACAAGGGGTCCTGACAGTCAGTTGGCTGCCAGCCGTGGATGGAGTTACACTCATGCTTAATGAATGCTTACCTTTGAATAAATCTCTAAATGCAATCTCCTCGTCCTGAAGATTATTCTCTATAAATCGAATACGACATGGTGTCAGAAGCAGGATGAACATGGATATCAACGGAGTCCCGTCGCCACGGATGAATTGGGATTCTCTGGACTTACCGGAAGAATGGAAGAAGTTCAGGCAGCACGCAGAGCTAATGTTTTCGGGCCCACTCAAGAAGAAAGGAGAGGACGAGAAATGTAGCTACCTGCTACTGTGGAGCGGAGAAAAAGGGAGAGACATTCACAACACATGGACTCTCAGTGCAGATGAAGCAAAGGTATTGAAGAGCTACTATGACAATTTCGAAGCATACGTACTTCCAAGGAGGAACACGATTTTCGCTAGGTACAAATTCCATGAAAAAACCCAGCAACCTAGCGAGTCATTTGAACAATTTGTCACTGCATTGAAACTACTCGTGAAGGACTGTGCATATGTGAACAATGATGAGATGGTTAGAGACCGCATAGTGTTTGGCATACACTCAGCAAAAGTAAGAGAGAAACTATTAAACGTTGGATCAGACTTGTCATTAGACAAAGCGGTAGATATAGCTAGAGCCCACGAGCTAGCACAATCACAGATAAAGAGCTTTACTGGCGCCACGAGCAGCTCGTGCACGAGGTGCACAGACATGAACAGAAGTATAGCGCACAGAGATACCGCCCCAAAACAGAGTGGACAGAGAGAGCGAACAGAGCGAGCGACACAGACACACGTAAGAACTGTGGATACTGTGGGGGTAGAGCTCACAAGGAAGGAGATAACTGTGTAGCTAGGGGGAAACAATGCACGAAGTGTGGAAAATGGAACCACTTTGCCAAAGTCTGCAGGGCCGGTAGTTTCCAGAAAAAGTCAGTACACGAGATTAGCATGCGCTCTGAGTCAGGAGAAGAGTCAGACGAACTGTATGTAGACACCGTGACAGACAGACGGTTTGATGCAACAGAACAAGCGTTCGCAGACATACAAGTAGGAAAACAGGGCACAGAGCTTAAATTTAAGATAGACACAGGTGCACAAGTAAATGTAATTCCTTTGAGAGAGTATCACAGTTTACAAGATAAACGCAAAATACAGCCTACTTCACGCAGACTGACAGGATATGGTGGAGAGAAGCTAGTGGTAAAGGGCACATGCACGTTAAAGTGTAAATACAAAGAGCGTGACATGTTGTTAGACTTTTACATAGTAGACACTCAGGCACCCCCAGTTCTAGGTTTACAGACATGCCTGAATATGGACCTCATTAAACTAGTGTTGTCAGTAAATGCATACACAGATAAACAGACCATCATGGAAGAATACCACGACGTGTTTAAAGGGATAGGACTATTCCCAGGAGAGTGTCACATCCATATAGACCCAGACGCCACGCCAGTAGTCTGCCCACTGAGAAGGACACCGATCGCCCTGCGTGGCCGACTAAAGAAGGAGCTACAGAGTATGGAAGACACACAGATCATCGCTAGAGTCATCGAACCAACGGAGTGGGTCAGTGCACTGGTCATTGTTGAGAAGCCACGCACAGGCAAGCTCAGACTATGTTTGGACCCTAAGGAGCTAAACAAGGCTATCAAGCGCCCGCACTACCCTCTGCAGACACTAGAGGACATCACACCCAGACTAACAGGCGCACGCTATTTCAGCGTACTGGATGCAAGGTCGGGATACTGGTCCATCAAGCTCTCCACAGAATCATCGAAGCTGACGACGTTCAACACACCGTTTGGACGATACAGATTCCTACGATTACCATTTGGGCTTGCTTCTGCCCAGGACGAGTTCCAACGGAAAATTGACGAGACATACGAGGGACTGAACGGAGTAGCAGCTATAGTAGACGACATCCTTGTATATGGCGCGACCAGAGAGGAACACGATAAGAACCTACATGCAATGTTGGTGAGATCACGGGAGAGAGGCGTTCGGCTCAACGCAGACAAGTGCACCATCGGAGCCACCGAAGTGAGCTACTTCGGGCACGTCCTTTCAGCTGACGGCATGAAGCCTGACCCAGGCAAGATAGCTGCCATCAAGGAGATGGAGGCGCCAAAGAGCCGTGCAGAACTGGAGACCGTGCTAGGTATGGTCAACTATCTGGCGAAGTTCGCCCCGAGCCTCTCCGAGATCAACGCACCCATGAGACAGCTGCTTAAACAATCGAATGAGTTCCTGTGGGACGCGCAGCACGACGCTGCATTCCAAAAGATGAAAGACATACTTACCAGTGAACCGGGGCCAGTCCTCATCTACTTTGACCCAGATAAGGAGCTCAGCTTGCAAGTGGACGCATCAAAGTATGGTCTGGGTGCTGTGCTGATGCAGGAAGGAAGGCCCATTAGCTACGCATCCAGATCACTCACGGACAGCGAGGTCAACTACGCACAAATCGAAAAGGAGATGTACGCAGTCCTTTATGGATTCAAACGCTTCCACCAATATGCCTACGGTCGCCATGTTATGGTGCAATCTGACCACAAGCCCCTGGAGTCGATCATGAAGAAGCCGATCGCCGCAGCCCCACCGCGGTTACAGAGGATGATACTGCAACTACACAAGTACAACTTCACGATCGTGCACCGCCCTGGGAAAGACATCCCAGTTGCCGACACGCTGTCCAGGAAATCACTCACCTCTCACGACGACGGTCTCAGTGAAGGGAACAGCTAAAGCTGCTCAGCCAGGCTATCCTGGAGGGATGGCCTGAGGAAAGAAAACAATGCCCCCAGAACATCACTGAATACTGGAATCACCGAGATGAACTATCCAAAACGAATGGAATCATTTTCAAAGGGGAGAAAATAGTCATCCCTACCAGCCTCAGAGGAGAGATGCTGATCAAGATCCATGCAGGCCACATGGGAATGGAAAAATGCAAACTGAGAGCACGAGACATCATGTTCTGGCCTGGAATGGGTAGACATATAGAGCAAGTCGTGGAGAAGTGCTCAATATGCCAAGAGCGCCGCCCATCAAACACCAAGGAGCCTATGATGCCTCATCGTATCCCAGACCGCCCCTGGCAGGTTGTAGGGACAGATCTCTTTAACTGGAACAACCAGGACTATGTTGTGACCGTCGACTATTACAGCAGATTCTTCGAACTAGACAGACTTCACAGCACCACATCGGCAGCTGTTGTCCACAAGCTAAAGGCAGCCTGTGCCAGGCATGGCGTCCCAGAGACCATAGTCTCAGACAACGGACCACAATACAAGTCTAAAGAGTTCGAGGCATTCGCCAAGTCGTGGGAGTTTACACACGTCACGTCAAGCCCACATTATCCGCAAAGCAACAGACTAGCGGAGAGAACTGTGAAGACGGCAAAATCACTCATGGACAAGGCTAAGGCAGACGGAAGAGACCCGTACCTAAGCCTCCTGGAGTATCGTAACACCCCAGTCGACAACTTCAAATCGCCGGCACAGCTGTTGATGAGCCGCAGGCTACGCTCAACCCTCCCGAGCACCAACCAACAGCTGCGGCCAGGGGTAGTAAGCCCCAAAGATGGACATGACAAGCGAGTGCAGAGACAACAGCACCAGAAGAAATACTATGACAGGTCAGCTAGACCACTGCCCCCACTACATTGTGGTGAATCTGTCAGGCTCCAAGAACATGGACGCTGGAGGCCAGCAGTAGTCATACAACCAGCCGACACTGCGCGGTCATACCACGTTCGCACCCAAGATGGACGCGAATACCGCCGCAACCGCAGGCACCTGAGGGACACAAAAGAGGAACACTTCCAGGACAGCGACGGTATGCCAAGTCCAGAGAGCGTCGATCAACCGCCGGAGACCAACGACCCTGAACTGTCAGAGGACTCAGAAGAGAACTCAGCTTCATACTACACCAGATACGGCCGAGCAGTGAAGCCACGGGGCATTTTAGACCTATAAATGTACAGGGTGCAGGCGGATCGCTGCCCTATTATAACACTGTTTACCCCATTAAAAAAAAAAAAAAAAAAAGGGGGTGGTGAAATGTAACAAAATATTAATGTATGCTGAAATGATGACTTACTATATGTGTTGAATCTATGACTTACTTACCTTGCTTACTTGCCGATATAGTCCCATTTTGTTAGCAAGTTAATTCTACAATTAAGAGCTGCATATGGTAAGAGTGGTGAGACACACGACCAAATAAGCCTTAAATACATACCTTATTCACAGCTGAAGTATTCAAATATTAAAGCAGACTTTCCAGAATAAGAGGGCACACAATACGAACTGTAATACCTTTGATACAAGAATCTTTTTATGTTTAACATATTAATCTTACCTGTTTACATTGCCTGGTCCTGACACAGGTAACGCACATTTATTGTTTACAAAGAAACTCTTACAGAGTATTGCACAACCTTTCTTTATTTCAATTTTGTTCATAGCTTATAAAGCTTTCTTTAAAAGAAGGAGGATGTAATATTCATGCTTTGAATATATCATTTTACGACAGGCGCGCCAGGCGCACCTTCCTATTATGTATACCTGACAAGGGGTCCTGATAGTCAGTTGGCTGCCAGCCGTGGATGGAGTTACACTCATGCTTAATGAATGCTTACCTTTGAATAAATCTCTAAATGCAATCTCCTCGTCCTGAAGATTATTCTCTATAAATCGAATACGACAGGAGTGATGGATTATTCTCTTCTCTTTCAGATTAACTCTCTTCTGTCTCCACATCAGTCAGTAGTGTGTTGGATATTGATTCTCATAATAAAATGTTTACTAAATAGCGTACTCACTGTAATTAATAATTGAGGCACATTTACTGTTTAGTGAAAAATGACTTAGAATTCAGGGGTAAAAGGTTTTGACTGTGTGCAATGAGAACGTTTATAGATCTGGCTAATATTTTCATACTAAGGTTAAAAATGAATAGAACAGTCATCAAACTGTAAGTATAAGTCTGTGCTTTAAATAAATAAGCAATGACTCCTAGTCCAACTGTATAACTGTGACATCATGGTTAATTAGTCACACAGGGTCTTGAATATTGTGATTCAATAGTTACAAGTATTTCTGAACACACCACTGATAATAGCTTAAACATATGTGCTAGCCTATATGATATACTTGACTAGGACATTCTGGACCATTCCAATTTTAGAATATGAGGAGTGGTTTGTTTACGTCACCTGCAGTGAGGCTGCCACCCAGTGGAGACTTGTGGTAATGACAGGAACATTCCTGAAGACACTCAAACTCTCAGAGGCAGAATATAAAAGCTGAGACAGTCCCACTGCTGAGACACAACACAACACAAGCAACACTGAACACACTCCAGCCTTCCATCACAACAAGAGGACTCAACAGTCAGTGAAGATGGTGTGCTACTGTGGAGTCCAGCCTTCTCTCAGCCCCTTCATGGACTTCTATTGGCCTGTGAGCAGTCTCTGGCCAGAGGTCTCACCTCTTCCCTGCCAGGGTGATAGACTGCAGAGAAACATGCAGACGCTCCACAGCAGTCTGGAGTTTTTGGACAAACTTCAACAGAAGATCTTGGAGGAGGTGGAGTGTGTCCCAGCCTCTGTGGCCATCCAGCCAGTCTCCTACAAGCTGGAGAAAGAGGGAGAGAGCTTTGCCCTGACCCTGGACACTAAAGACTTGGTTGGTGTCTGGTTAGTGCAGCAAATCTACATGGTTAAACTTCTACTTTATCCAAACAATGACATCATTTTCTTTTTATGATTGTATTTGATCAATAAATGTTCTGGAAATGTACCTATTTCCTTTTCTTTTACTAATGTCGCACATAATCCTCTAACAAAACAAAATAGCTTATGGGACTCCAACATCCCAGATTTGTCAGACTGTAAGCCTTTCCAATTAGTGGTGATGTCACAGATGTTATGCAGGTGGACTAGTCATGGCCTTACATCAGATATAAGGATGTAGGCACGGCAGAAGTCATTTGATCAACTGAATATTGACACTTCGTTCCATTGGCGTGACCAAGGTAGTGTCATAACAAACTTTTTCCACGTCTTTACATTACGAGCATTTGTTTTCTGGCCTATGGTATTTTCACCCAAACTCATACTATGTGGTTCCAGCTAACAGGGGTTGTGCTTATAGGGACTGATACCTTCACATTTCACTGAGCTGTAATGCTTCTGAGATCCAAATGTTCTCTCAACTGTGGCCGTGGACGTTTGATTTAAAACATGGCAAGAGTAATCAACCGGAGGGACAGTTGTTGGAAAGCTAAAGAAATTGACAATGATGTCAGAAATAAATCCCACTGGGAACAGATGTATCAGGAGATAAGTTCCCTTTGGAGGTACAGATACAGACGACACCGGCAACCAATATGGATGTCAACTCAGTTATTAAAATATCGCAACCCTTTTAGTTTATTTTATTTGTAAATTTGATTTGATTATTTTCATTGTTTGCCCCCCCACCAACTACATTTGTTAACTCTTTCTGGGAGGTACGACGACGCTACCTGAAGACCAGCTGTAACTACCCCTGTTTATGCTTGCCCTAACCTTCTGTTTCTTGTGCCCCAGGACTTCGCTCCAGCGTCCTTCCACCCTGACGTCTCAAGCTCCAGCGTCCTTCCACCCTGACATCTCGAGCCCCAGCGTCCTTCCTCCCTGACGTCTCGAGCCCCGCAAAGAGGACTCCTGCTCGCTCTCAAGTGCAAGACCTGTGTCCTCTCTCTCTTGCTGCCGACAGCTGCACTGGAGTGCACCTGCTCTCATTCTTCTCCCCCCCAAGAACATTATAACCTCCGTGTTGTTCACATTCCTGTTTCACATTCCTGTTATACTCTGCTTGGTTGGGAAGAATAATTAAAGAACCCTAAACCGCTCCATTCTCTCCTCCTGTGTTTTGCTATTGGACTCCGCAAGAACCCCCCATCCTTACACACGGGTCTTTTACGGGTCTTTCATGGGTCTTTCAAATAATTGGTTGTTGAAGGTCACACAGAATAGTAACTTGAATGGTAATGTCTCTTTATTTATCAATGCAAGATCACACAACACAAAGAGAGAGAACAATCATAAAGGTTATATATTATGATACAGTAGGAGGCAAATGTCCTCTTGAAGTAAACAGAGATATTGTTGACATCAATCTCATCCACAGCTGGCTCTGTTGCCTCCTCTCCCTTTCTGTGGAGAAATCCAAATATTTGATATTAATAATCACGCAGTGCTTTAATGAATATTGAATATTGTAGCAGCCAATGGGATCATGGACTCTGATGATACTGACAGGCATGCAGTGGCAGGTAACATACTGTACTAAGAATACACTGTTTGTTCACTATGTGTGTGAGGCACATTTGGCAATAAGGTCCTGGATCGTGCTACATTCTATTCTGTAGGGGTGGGGGGGGGGGGATTTGATAGTGATATTTTGCATGCCGATATTATATCGATACACTGATGGCAAGTATCAATCCCATTGTGCTGCAATAAGAATTATTGGAGTGAGGTGAACAGACGAACAACCTTACTGTATCATATTAGATCAAACAAATGTATATTTTCTTTGTTGAATTTGCAGTTGAAAAAAGGTAAAACATCGTGATATTACAGTATCATGACTAGTATTGTGATTGTGATGATTCCCACCCCTACTATTCTGCATTATTGTTCTTCTAAATGCAGTGCATGCATACACAATGGAGTTGAATGTTATTGTTGCACAATGTCTATTTAGTTTGGAAGGCTAAGGAAGTGGGAGACAGAGTATAGGCAGAAACACAGACACAACGTTCTGACAGGACTCCATGCCAGCCCAGCAGGGCTGTACTTATGGTTCCAGATATCTTAATCACTACACCCTAATTAGTATACATTATAGTATTAGTTTTCTTGAAGCTAAGGACAAAATATGCATCTGACATTAGACATGGTCTGTGTGTACTTGTGGCTACACTGGTCACACTTACAGCATTTGTAGAGCTTGTTGAGCTTGAGAATGTTGAGGTCAGACAAGCTCCTCCTCTGTCCAATGGGAACAGTGGCGTCAGGGATGGGCGTTATGGTTTCCTCTCTGTGCTTGTTGCAGGCACGCGGGAACTATAAAACGGCAGGGGGTGCTGGGGGGTCGCCAGATGAAAATTTTTTTTTGTTTTGTTTTTTTTGCGGTCAGGCCACTGAACTTAGAAGCAGGCCAGGCCAGTGTTTCTATTTGCACCAGCGCAATAGTTAGATAACCTAGGTGGGGAACAACCAGGAGATCACTGCAACTCACACAAGTTGGAGAACTATCTCTCTCTCTCTCTTGCTCTCACACACACACAAAGGGAGCCGCATGTGATTGGTGGAGGCGGGATCCTTACGAAAAACTGCTAATCATTGACACATGCTAGCCTGTAATAATCCCCCCCAGACAAATGTACTTTGCATTTGATATATTGCAAATATATGCCATCACACACACTGGCATTTAAAGGGTTAGAATTATAAAATGAATATGTGGCGTTATGATCAGGGCTGAAGTTGAATAAAATATTGTATTTATCAATTACAAAAAACTGAAAATCCATAAAAATCTGTGTTGTTGCTAATCATACATATGCTAGCCTGTTTTTTAACAATAAGTTGTGAAGCCATCACAAACACTGGCATTTAAAGGGTACAAATAAAAAAAATGCCTGCACCAGAATGCAGGAAATTAAGTCTTTGTAACAAAAAAAATCCTGGTGGGGGACCCCCAGACCCCCTGCTTAAAAAGTGGCCTGACTGGGGCTATATTTCCTGGCCTGAATGATTTCCCCAGTCCGGCCCTGGTTAAAAGCCTCCAATGCTTATTAGTGTGTGTGCGTTTGAACGTTTGCATGTTTCAACCATACATTTCCATTAATTTTTTTTTTACCTCCTATAATAGTGGGGGTCGCGGCTCTCTGACACCATTTTTTTTGGGTCGCGGCCTGAAAAGTTTGGGAACCCCTGGTCTAGCCTGTACCCCCCAGACATGTTGCTGGCCCCGTCAAAACAGTATCCTATCAGCCTCTCCATGGGCAGGTCGAGGCGTAAAAGTATTTTATACACAAAAACAGCGTCTCGGCTGTTGTGTCTGGGCCGGGCATTGTAAAAACCCCAAAAGAAGTTCTGAGCTTCCAAGTTGTCATCGGCGAACTGTATATTACACGAGAATTGTTCTTTTCCAGTGAGTGACATCAGTGGTTCCGTCAGCGCTCAAGCCAAAGATTGGGCTTTTGGATGCTTTGCCTCTAATTTGTCGCTGAATATCATGGGCAAGCAGCTGTAAGATTTTGTTTTGGATGTTGTTGGACATCCAGTTGTCTCTCTTTTGGAGCCAATTCTTCAACTCGGGATCAGACTCGGTGCGCACTCTTTCCATCATGAGCTGCCATAACACCCCATCCCTATTTGCATCACCCCTCAGTGGAAGCCCCTGGCGCCCGAGGGGGGGTATAGGGGAACAGACTCAGTTAACTCTTCAATACCTGATGCTGAGGCTGAACCTGTCGTCTCTGTCTCTCTCTGACGTTTATCAGATTTAGTGGGACTGTCACTGGGACCGGCGGGACGTTTCGAAAATAAATCTGATATTTTTCTTTTCTGCGAGTGAGACATTCTGTGCTAGCAAAGTCTGACTACTAGCTCAAATCGACTGACTGCGCAAGCACTGTATCACAGTAGCTCAGTGGTTCGTGGCGCATGGGAAGGGCGGGAGACGGGAGGTGAATACAATTAGTTGTTTCACCTGTCATTCAATCAGTCTGTGACAGTCTGTCATCACTCGAAAATCTACTCGGTTTTACACGTATGATTGTGTACATACAGTAGTGTAATGAATGAATGAAAACTTTATTTAACAGATTGGAGAATGGCTACAATACAGTACGGCTCAATACACACAATATTAAAATGGTGACGTGCTTTGAGCAGGATAAACTTATAATATACAGTGTTACAGTTATACAGTTACAGTATATACAAATATATAAATACTGTCATAAAAAAAAAAAAAATGCAATAATTGAGAGGGGGTGCTTCAGCCCCCCCGCACCCCCCCTTCCTGCGTCCCTGGCTTGTTGGTGAAGGCCGTCCTGCAGAGATGGAGACTAAGATGATTGGAGAAGAACAGGCATTCCTTTCTCATGTGAATTGAGATTGAGAAACATGTAGATCAGTGGTTCCAAAACTGTGGTGCGCGCACCCCTTGTGGTGCGCGAGCGCCCTCTAGGTGGTGCGTGACATGAAAAGGCTAATGGTGGTCAAAAAATCGTCGGTCTCCCCCTGCCCACACTGGATGACATCTTCAGAACGCGCTGCCTCCGCAGAGGAAATGAAACGCACCCCTCTCACCACCTCTTCTCCCTGTTGCCATCTGGGAGGCGATACAGGGCCTTCAAAGCCCCCCCTCTCACCACCTCTTCTCCCTGTTGCCATCTGGGAGGCGATACAGGGCCTTCAAAGCCCCCCCTCTCACCACCTCTTCTCCCTGTTACCATCTGGGAGGCGATACAGGGCCTTCAAAGCCCCCCCCCCTCTCACCACCTCTTCTCCCTGTTGCCATCTGGGAGGAGATACAGGGCCTTCAAAGCCCCCCCCCTCTCACCACCTCTTCTCCCTGTTGCCATCTGGGAGGCGATACAGGGCCTTCAAAGCCCCCCCCCCCTCTCACCACCTCTTCTCCCTGTTGCCATCTGGGAGGATATACAGGGCCTTCATCTGGGAGGCGATACAGGGCCTTCATCTGGGAGGAGATACAGGGCCTTCATCTGGGAGGAGATACAGGGCCTTCATCTGGGAGGCGATACAGGGCCTTCATCTGGGAGGAGATACAGGGCCTTCATCTGGGAGGAGATACAGGGCCTTCATCTGGGAGGAGATACAGGGCCTTCATCTGGGAGGAGATACAGGGCCTTCATCTGGGAGGAGATACAGGGCCTTCAACTGGGAGGAGATACAGGGCCTTCATCTGGGAGGAGATACAGGGCCTTCATCTGGGAGGAGATACAGGGCCTTCATCTGGGAGGAGATACAGGGCCTTCATCTGGGAGGAGATACAGGGCCTTCATCTGGGAGGCGATACCGGGCCTTCATCTGGGAGGAGATACAGGGCCTTCATCTGGGAGGAGATACAGGGCCTTCAACTGGGAGGCGATACAGGGCCTTCATCTGGGAGGCGATACAGGGCCTTCATCTGGGAGGAGATACAGGGCCTTCATCTGGGAGGCGATACAGGGCCTTCATCTGGAAGGAGATACAGGGCCTTCAAAGCCTCACCTCCAGGCTGCAGAACAGCTTCTTCCCGAGAGCCATCACTGAACTGAACAATCACACCCCCCCCCTCCATATTGCCACCACATCTACATCTACCTCACTATATGACAGATGTTAGGACATCTGCAATAATGCAATAATGGTATTCATTAATGTGCATTTTTTCTCGCCGATGTGCAATCTTTTTTTTCCACTATGATGCTTTGTATTGTATTGTAGTGCATAATGTAGCAGAGGGTCTGAGTGGGTACATGTGTGGTGTGTCAGAGTGTGGGTACAACACATGCATGTATGGTAGTGTGTCTATGGGTACATCATGGATGTGTTGTGTGGTAGAGTGGGTACAACACATGTATGTATGGTAGTGTGTCTATAGGTACATCATGGATGTGTTGTGTGGTAGAGTGGGTACAACACATGTATGTAGGTAGTGTGTCTATAGGTACATCATGGATGTGTTGTGTGGTAGAGTGGGTACAACACATGTATGTATGGTAGTGTGTCTATGGGTACATCATGGATGTGTTGTGTGGTAGAGTGGGTACAACACATGTATGTATGGTAGTGTGTCTATGGGTACATCATGGATGTGTTGTGTGGTAGAGTGGGTACAACACATGTATGTATGGTAAGATAAGATAAGATAAGATATTCCTTTATTGATCCCCTTGGGGAAATTCAGGCATCATAGCAGCATGGGGGGGAGGGGGGGAGGGGTACAGGTAGTAAAACAACACAGTATACAGGTAGTAAAAGACAACACAGGCAGTGTAAACAATTTGATCAATATGGTCAATATAATTTACTATCTGACTAGCTGAGGAATATTCACATTATTCACAGTGTCACATGAGGTGCAGTATGCAAGAGGTAGTGTTATAATAATTTACTATCTACTGAGTATACATTAATCAAAGTACCAGGGTAGTCTACTTTGTCCCCCTTGGGTTCCTATAAGTCCCAGGTCAATGTCTGGTAGCAGTCGCTGTCGCTGCCCCCTGTTGTGGGGCCTGGAGGCTGCTAGTCGCTGCCCACTGTTGTGGAGCCTGATGGCCGCTGGTATGAAGGACTGTCCGAGGCGGTTAGTTGAGTGTCGGGGGGGGATGAGTCTGTGGCTGAACGAGCTTCTCATCTTGACTAGCTCGTCGTAGAGGGGGTGGTAGGGGTTCTCCATGATGGCATCCAGCTTCCTTATCATCCCCCTCTCTACCATCACCTCAAGTCTAGGTAGCTCGACTCCCACCACGGAGCTAGCCTTCCTCACCAGCTTGTTGAGCTTGTTGGTGTCCCTTGAGTTGATGTAGCCTCCCCAGCATGCCACAGCATAGAAGAGGATGCTGGCCACAACAGACTGGTAAAAAGACTGCAGCAGTTTGTTGCACACATTGAAGGACCTGAGTCTCCTCAGGAAGAACAGCCTGCTCTGTCCCTTCCTGTAGAGGGCCTCTGTGTTGTCCGACCAGTCCAGTTTATTGTTCAGGTGTACCCCAAGGAACTTGTATGAGTCCACCATCTCCACATCCACCCCTCGGATGGAGATGGGAATCGGGGGGGGCCTCTTCTTGCCCCTCCGGAAGTCCACCACCAGCTCCTTGGTCTTACTGGTGTTGAGTTGGAGGTGGTTGCTGTCGCTCCACCCCACGAAGCTCTCCACCAGGGCTCTGTACTCCTCCTCATCATCGTCGGTGATGTAGCTTACGATGGAGGAGTCGTCTGAGAACTTCTGCAGGTGGCACCCGCTGGAGTTGCGGCAGAAGTCTGAGGTGTAGAGGGTGAAGAGGAAGGGTGACAGCACAGTTCCCTGGGGGGCGCCGGTGTTGCTCACCAGTACGTCAGACTGACTATCCTTTAGTCTGACGTACTGTGGCCTCTCAGTGAGGTAGTCCTTGATCCAGGCCACCAAGCCGTGCTCCAGCTGCATCGCAGAGAGCTTCTCCGCTAGCAGTGACGGCTGGATGGTGTTGAAGGCGCTGGAGAAATCAAAGAACATGATCCTCACTGAGCTGCGCGGCTTCTCCAGGTGCGTGTACGCTCTGTGGAGCATGTAGATGATGGCATCCTCCACCCCGATGTTTGCCTGGTATGCAAACTGCAGGGGGTCGAGGGAGTCACGCACCAGGGGCTTGAGGTGTTGCAGGACCAGTCTCTCAAACGTCTTCATGACGTGTGACGTCAGAGCGACTGGCCTGTAGTCGTTGGGGGTGCTGGGACGTCCCTTCTTGGGCACCGGGACAATGCAGGAGGTCTTCCAGAGCTGGGGCACCCTCTCCAGCCTCAGGGAGAGGTTGAAAAGATGCTGGAGCGGTGCTGCCAGCTGCTCTGCACATACCTTGAGCACCCTGGGATTGGTGTTGTCCGGTCCTCTGGCCTTGTTTACATTAATTTTGGAGAGCTGCCTACTGACCTGACTGGTTGTGATCGTCAGGGTTGGGGGTGGTGGGCAGTCTGCTGGTGTTGGGGGTGGGGTGCCGTTGCTGATGGGTGTGGGGGGTGGGG
This sequence comes from Notolepis coatsorum, assembly GCF_963971535.1. Lineage (NCBI taxonomy): Eukaryota > Metazoa > Chordata > Actinopteri > Aulopiformes > Paralepididae > Notolepis > Notolepis coatsorum. The sequence continues at coordinate 107,008,363 of NC_140179.1, forward strand.
GGGCTGCTTTGTAGGTGTGATCTGGTGCTGGTGTCGATGGGTGGGGGGAGGGGTGTGGGGAGGCCACTCTGGTCAAAGCGGTTGAAAAACGAGTTGAACTCGTTTGCACGCTCTGGAGGGCCCTCCACAGCTGTGCCCTCCACAGCTGTGCCCTGCTGTTTGAAACCAGTGATCTTCCTGACCCCCGCCCACACCTCCCTGGTGTTGTTGGCCTGTAGTCTGCCCTCCAGCCTGTCCTTGTAGCTGACCTTGGCTGCCCTTAGCTCTTTTTTGAGCTCCCTTTGGACAGCCCTGGCCTGCTCAGTGTCCCCTGCCATGAAGGCCCTCTTTTTCCTGTTTAGCAGGTGTTTAATGTCCTTGCTAATCCAGGGTTTATTGTTTGAGAAGCAGCGTACCCTCTTTGTGGGTACGATGCTCTCCTCACAGAACCTGATGTAGTCTGTGATGCAGTGGGATAGTCCATCAATGTCATCACCGTAAGCCCTCTCAAACATATCCCAGTCTGTCGACCTGAAACACTCCTGTAGCTCCTCCTCGACGTCGTCAGACCACTGTGGGACAGACATGGTGGTCGGAGGCTGTCTCTTAATGAGAGGCGTGTATGTGGATACAAGCCTCACAAGGTTGTGGTCTGACTGGCCGAGGGGGGGCAGGTGTAGTGTGTCTATAGGTACATCATGGATGTGTTGTGTGGTAGAGTGGGTACAACACATGTATGTATGGTAGTGTGTCTATGGGTACATCATGGATGTGTTGTGTGGTAGAGTGGGTACAGTATGTAGGTATCGTTATTTTAGGTGCTGCACCAACCAATCTCGTTGCACTGTATTGTGCAATGACAATACATCTTTCTACTTCTACTTCTACTACTTCACTCCCCATTTTGAGTGACATCCGGGGTTTTTTACTCTAAACCGTTGGGATTTTGACGTAGAAAGGTAGTTGATGTGAAATTATACTTATTTTTGAATATATATATCAAATTTCATGAGTATTCATCTATATTTAGTAATCTAATGACTATTAATATGAACATATGTACCAGTAAGAAGTGGGAATCTTGTTTTGGGCGACAGTGTTTCCAAGTACGGGTAGCCTCTCTAATCGTTGTCTGTTAACTCCCTACTTGCCCCAAGATAACGTCAAATAGTTTGGCTATGTTGTTAGCCATATATCCAGTGTTATGTCCGACAAAATGGGGTAAAATGCATTGTAATCTTCAGCCTCTGGATGGGAGTTTTTTTGCACCCTTGAAGGCAGATTTCTCCGGGCTTGTGGGAGATCCGTCTGCAGTTAGCCACTCCTTCATGATTTCTAAGAAAGAGTTTTCTTTTTTTTTTTAAACTTTGACCAGACAGCTGGTTCTTTTTAGCGTTTATCGCTTTTTCTGGTCAAGCATGACCGACAGAAACAAGTTGAATGGGATATAGATCAGGGGAAGACACTCTGAGAAAATACGGCGAGTCCGGGAGTCGAACTCGTGTACCCCAGATCCGTGACGCGCACGGTTGTCCCCGACGCCGAAATAGCGCCGAGATACGCGGTGAGCTACTGGAGCTCCCCTAGAGAAAGAGTTTTCAAGGGTGTTCAGAGCCTCCTACCAGAGGCAGAAGCATCGGAGGGTGGTGGTGGTGGCTTCAGGAGGTGTGGCCTCAACCCTCTGGCTATTGATTGGTCGTGGGTCACGGCACAGGACCCCTGCCCCTCCATCTCCTGGTGCCAACCCTGCTGTTAGGGTTTGTACACCTTTTCCAAAGCAAAATGCAAGCACTTTTCAAGCATTTTCAAGGTGCCTTTTCAAGATTTTCCAGCATCTTATGCGGCTGTGGTCAATTAAATATTTACTCAAAATGATTATTTCACTTCTTCCATCACATTAAATCAGATGTTATTGTGCTCTATAAACAACCAAAATGATGTAGACTTGGCATCATATATAACCTGGCTGAGCCGATATGAAACAATCACTCAAATAATCACCAGATAAAACTTTGGTCTTCATCAGGGAAGAGAAATGAGGAGCTATCCCACATGTGGTGAGGTATGCCACTTTATACTCCCCACAAGTAAATTGCTTTGCTATCACACCGTCAGGAAACATGGTTTGAAGCATGTCCCCCATGTCATTACATGAGTGGTAGGAATAGTGGCTGGTTACAGCTTTTGTTGCCCAGCATATTTCAGCTTGAAGTGTTGGATTAGAGGTAAAAATGATGTAATCGTGCCTGTGGTGTTGCTGGTTGACTGGTTCTTGGATGAGCCTGGGGATGGTAGAGGGGCAACTCCACTGCAAGCTACTCCACTGGCTGCTCTGGCTCTCACTACACTGCTGCTTGTTGATGTGGATGTAGCTGTGCTGCTTGATGCATTGCTCGTCTGCTGGAAATAATCCACTAATGCAGGACCTGGATTTAGACGTGCTTTCATCAGAATGTGATGCTTCTTCCCTAAATAAAAAGGAGCAGCATGTTATAAATAAAACAGTGTTTTATTAATTTAATCTCACTGGTTGTACTTCATTTTAAGAGTGTTTATTGTTTAATGTTGACATTTAATCTAAATGGATCATTATATTATACATTTATATTTCATTAAATGATAGGCTACTGCCTATGAATTTCAGAGCCTAATGATGGCCTACCTAGTACCTACAGGAACTAACTACCTTAACATTATTATCGATGTAATTTACTGTAAAGTTCACGTTAGCTCCATAAATTAACATGCTATAATTGGCCTGGCTCGTCACGTTTGATTGAAAACTTTATTAACAGATTGCAGAATGGGTACAATACAGTACGGCTCAATACACACAATTGTTAAGGGGATGCAGACAGACCAGAGAAATACTTTAGTCTTGTTTACATCAGGGTCCCCCATTTTCAATTCATCATGACATACAGATATACAGTACGTTACTGCGTTCCAGACTACAACTGCTCCACACCAGTCTCCGTAAATGTTCCGTTATAAAAATTAAATACCATTTCAATACACAAGTTATCGTGTATGAAATACATGGAAGGGAATGAGCTGACATTAATTCGCCTAACGTTAGGCTAGGCTACATGTAGCCCATTTCAAAACACTGCGGTGAAAAACAGAGTCCGGTAAACGCGAGTTTGTAATTCCAATAGTGTATTCTGCCTTTGACTATTTCGATTATTGAAGTGGTATTTTTATAACAAACATTTACGGAGACTGGTGTGGAGCCGGCCCGCTGTAGTATCGAACTTGGCGAGCCAGGCTAAGTCACGTTAATAACATCCATGGCTCACCTTTCAACGTGGCTCGAAAGTGCAGACTCCCATGGTAAAAATCTGCAGGTCCTTTCTGCATATTTTGCACACGGCTACTCGAGGATGTTCTCCTCTTTTTAACCATGAATTATATTTGATATCTCCAAGCCAGAGCTCATTAAAACGGCAGCCTCCCGGCATGTTGGCCACACACACACACACACACACGCTGTTCTCAGATGGCACAGGTAAAAAAACAAAAAAAAACACTACGGGTCGAGCCCAGCCACATTTCATTTTGCGTGAAAGGCGAAAGTGGCTCGCTCGAGTCGCTCAGACTTATTTTATTTCTTTATCTAAAAACCAAACTATTCAGTCAGATAGCGAGTGATTATGAAAGTATAAAGTGCAATTACAATTTCAATAACTTTCCAGCACTTTATACACAATTCAAGCACATTTAAAACCTTGAAAACACCAGATTGAAATACAAGCATTTTCAAGGATTTCCAGCACCCGTACGAACCCTGTGTTACCCCCCAGCCCCGTGCTCTTAGCTCCCCACCCAGCCCCGTGCTCTTAGCTCCCCACCCAGCCCCGTGCTCTTAGCTCCCCACCCAGCCCCGTGCTCTTAGCTCCCCACCCAGCCCCGTGCTCTTAGCTCCCCACCCAGCCCCGTGCTCTTAGCTCCCCACCCAGCCCCGTGCTCTTAGCTCCCCACCCAGCCCCGTGCTCTTAGCTCCCCACCCAGCCCCGTGCTCTTAGCTCCCCACCCAGCCCCGTGCTCCTAGACGTGCTCCTGGCCAGGCCAGACCGACAGCGGGCCGAAAAACAAAGAACCCGGACTCCCACAGCCTCCATGCCCCCCTCTTCTGCCTCCCAGTCTGCTGCCCGCCTGTAGCCTCCACACCAGTCACACCAGCACTCGCCTGCCTGCTTTGAGAGGGGAAGACCACCACCCCTCCACCTCTTCCTCCTCAACAGCCATAATGGATGCTATTTATTTATTTGTTTTCGCTTAAGTTATTTGGGAGACAGCATTCTCAGTTAGCAAAAGAGTATTAATTTTCATATGAATAAATAATCATGTTTTATTGTCATGTAGTGATGTTAATAGTGTTTTCTTAACTATTTCTCAGAGCCTGCAGTCCCAGCGCAGTCCAGCCGGTGAGGGTCCCAGCCAACTCCCTCCCCCTCCCACCGTACGCTTTTCAAACATGCTGTAACTGTGGGGGACACTGTAAGTGCTGTTGCATAAATATTCATTGATTAATGATTGATTTCTTATTTTCATGTATAAAGTAATAATTAGATAAATAATGTGATGCAAAAATAATTTGATGTAAAAAGCTAAATTCATTGGTCAACAGTTAAACGTGATAGGCACAAAGTCACAAGAGTATGTCACATTTAACCTTAGAAAGACGATTGGACGACAGTTCAGCAAGAGTATACGCTGCTCAACCCGTTTTAATTTGATATTTTATGGACGTCTGGTGTTGTAGCAGACCGTCAAAACAAAGGTATTCCATAGGACAAGGACTCAAGAACCTCTTTTCCTGACAAGCGGCCAACAAGGTATTTTATTTCTTTTGAGTAAATGCATTTTGTTTGATGCGCCATTGCATTGTAACCGTTACATTTGTACTGTGTCTGTGTTCATCCAATAAATATAGTTCTCATGGCGTGAGAGGGACGAGGATTGTGATGAGCCCAAGACAATAAACGCCTGTTTATAAAGAACCGACCCGTGTGTCGCTCAGCGTTTCCGTTAGAACATATTCGTGCCGGTCTGGGTGTCCTGCAAGATTTCTATCCCCGGACATATTCGAGAAATTCCGGTCAGCCTGGTTTTCCTTTTTACCGGCTGAATGCCACCATCGGCATTCGTTAGCGTTAATATCGCCTAATCTATGTTTTAAATTATGGCTATGTGTCTAATCTGCCCATCGCATTATCAAAGACTATTTTCCAGTCAGTGCTGTCAAGGCTGTTTATCGCGTCGTTTCCGTTTCAGAGCATTTAGAAAAGCCCCCGTTTTCAGATAAAAAACAGCTCATTCTGGAGCATTCTATGAAAATCGTCTTTTAGTGGAATATTCCACAACGTTGATATTCGTCGGCCTTTTTATGAATCGTTTTCAAATAAACGCTAGATGATCAATATTATACGTGCACGCAAGCACATTACGGCCGCGCGCGGATAATCGCCCCGTTGATTTCCTCTCGGACTTTTACAGTGAAACCGAACAAAACAGCTTATAACTTCATCAAACTTACTCTGATTATCCTAACACTGATAACATAGAGTCCTTACCTGACATCAGATGGTATCCAACTGGTATATTCCAATTCCTGATCACCATTCGAAAAAATGTATGGATCCAACGCGATACTGTAGAACTCCATGATCAGCGGGGATCTGAGGTTCCAGAATGAACTGTGGTAACCCTGGCTGGATCAGTGAACTGGAAAATGTGGATATAATGTCGCACCTCAGCCAGGAGAATTAAACTTTCCACTCGGGCCTGAACGCTCGACATTTCTGTTTCTGTTTTCTTTCACCACAGCATCAGCGGTCTCTGTGACTTCAAGTTCAGAAGACTCATCTTCGTTGTCATTATTATTAGACCTGCTTGTGCTTGGTTTCATGAAATATTTGTTAAGCTTAGCTTGTTTTGGCCATCTCTCTCTCTCGCTCGTATACCTGTTTGTCGTTATGGTGGCCAAACAGGCTCAAAAAAAGAAAGAAAAAAAGATTCACATCCGAGCGGCGCCATCCGCGCTTTATCAGAGTGAAGCAACATGTAATGATTGTTTCGTTCATCGCATAGGCTATTTAATTTTAGCCTATTTTAATACAATTCAAATAATAAAATTGTGCTTAGAGAAATTATTTTCACCGGACATTATGACCGGAGAGATTTAAATATTCGGACTTCAACATATTTTGCCGGTCAAATACCGGTAATTACCGGCTAACGGAAACGCTGGTCGCTCAGAGGCTAGCCGTGCCCACTGCCCCGCTCTCTCACCATGGTCTGTGTGGTGATATGTTACAAACAAGGTAACGGGGAACTACGCCCAATTTCAGAATTCATACATGTTATTCCCTTGGTCTAAGACTGTACACAAATATTAGTGCAAATGAACAACTCTCTCTCTCAATTTTTCTTTATATGATCCACTAAATTGGCCGAAAGGAACAGGAAGAAGAAAACTCTTATTGTACCTGCCCCTACACACATACAGTAGACTGTTCATAGGGCAATGTTTACCAAACCAAACAAAATGTACATACTTATTTTGCAGAAATGAAAACATCAACACAATTAAATTAACATAAATAAATACATTTTGTGTAACTCAGTTAAATTGCATATTTATTGAGGTTCATTCATTTATACATACACACATTTATCTATATATTTATAGTACACATTTCTATTATATCATGTATTATTCTATATTATACTTCTATATACTATATAATTGTATTATTTTGATTTATTATACTATAATTATATAAATATATAACAACCCTCCTTATTATATTATAAAATATATTCTTGATGACAGAGTACCCAGGGAGTTCAGAACTGAGACCACAACTATAGAATAAAGCTCATCTGTATATTAAAAATAAAACAAATGTTCTGTGGGTCTCCCTTCATTGTCAATGGAGCAGTTCCAGACTTCATAATTGATGACATCACAAGTTTGATCCCAAAGGTGGGCCGCGAGCAGCCACGGGAGGCAGGGACGTGCACAGGACTTTAGAGGGGCAGGTGCTCAAAGGCTGAAAAGGGCACTACACTTGTGTGTATATATTAACCGAGCGCGCGTAGCGCGCAAGCACGATTTTTAAGGGCCCTTTTCGGGCGGGGGGCCCCCTTTTTATGCTTTTTTGGGGGGTTTTGGTGATCAAATATTGAATATTGAACTATAATAATCAGTGCAGGAGCTCACTTATCCTTGAAAGACACTTTTATCACTGACTTAAAGGCCCATACATCTCCATAAATGTCCATAAGTGCTTACCCTACAGCCCCAAGAAGTGCTGTATATTCTGTATTGTTTAATATAAATGCATTTTTCATTCCAATCCCGATTTGTATTTGAGATTCCCAAATCCCATCGGACTTGACTTCTTCGTGTCTCTCAATGAGTGTAATACCAGCATTCAACTGTATGCGCCACAGCGGTTTCTATCATCATCATCATCATCACCACCCACGCTATGCATAAAATATATAGGTCCGCGGAGGAGGCCGTGCAAACTGCAATGGAATATGGGGCATCTCTCTCTCTGTCCCTAATATTTTGATTCTATCCTGACATTCTTCAGTTGGAAGGGCAGTCTATATGCGTAACGGTAAAAAAAATAAAAAAATAAAAATGTTTTCTTTTTTTTTCAAAAAGGGCACTTTTTTGATGAGGCTCAAAAAGGCAGGTGCTCAGGCACCCCTTGGCCTCTATGTGTGCACGTGCCTGACGGGAGGGCCGCGAGATGATTAAAAAAAATCAATAATATATATATATTTTTTTTTTGTCAGGCCACTGAACGTAGAAGCAGGCCAGGACAGTGTTTCTAGTTGTATTCTAAAATTCTATTCTATTCTATTCTAAAATGTGACTATATGGTTTTATATTAACTTAATAAATAAACAAAAACGAAAAATTTACTTATTTCAACGAACATTTCAAACTAAATAACAGATTATGCACATAAAACGCTGAAAACAACCGAAGCAACAATAGTATTTTAATGAGGCTATTATTATTATCATTATTATTTTGCAACAAGTTAGCACTCTCATAAATAGCACATATAAATGAATAACTAACTTGAACTAACTTAATAGGATTGAAGTGATATTTGGCTTAAAAAATCGGTCGCCTGGCAAAAAAAAAAGAAAAAAAAGCCAGACGATGTGCATTTTCTGACGCCTTATTTTCTGGGTCCCGGCCTGAAAAGTTTGGGAACCCCTGCTAGTATAGAATAGATCACTGGTTTCTGGCTATATGAGAAAGTAGCTCATGTTAACATATATTGATTGAACGGTCTTAGACCATGTAAATAACACATTATAATGTATGATTTTGAGTGGTGCTCCACTTATTGTGTTGCAGCCTCCTGTATTCCTGGACCATCAGGAGCATCGACCTCCTGCTCCAGGCCAGACCCACGACACCCATCAGGAGCCTCGACCTCCTCCTCCAGGCCAGACCCACGACACCCATCAGGAGCCTCCACCTCCTCCTCCAGACCCACGACACCCATCAGGAGCCTCGACCTCCTCCTCCAGGCCAGACCCACGACACCCATCAGGAGCCTCGACCTCCTCCTCCAGGCCAGACCCACGACACCCATCAGGAGCCTCCACCTCCTGCTCCAGGCCAGACCCACGACACCCATCAGGAGCCTCGACCTCCTGCTCCAGACCCACGACACCCATCAGGAGCCTTGACCTCCTGCTCCAGGCCAGACCCACGACACCCATCAGGAGCCTCGACCTCCTGCTCCAGGCCAGACCCACGACACCCATCAGGAGCCTCCACCTCCTGCTCCAGGCCAGACCCACGACACCCATCAGGAGCCTCCACCTCCTCCTCCAGGCCAGACCCACGACACCCATCAGGAGCCTCCACCTCCTGCTCCAGGCCAGACCCACGACACCCATCAGGAGCCTCCACCTCCTCCTCCTCCAGACCCACGACACCCATCAGGAGCCTCCACCTCCTCCTCCTCCAGACCCACGACACCCATCAGGAGCCTCCACCTCCTCCTCCAGGCCAGACCCACGACACCCATCAGGAGCCTCCACCTCCTCCTCCAGACCCACGACACCCATCAGGAGCCTCCACCTCCTCCTCCAGGCCAGACCCACGACACCCATCAGGAGCCTCCACCTCCTCCTCCAGGCCAGACCCACGACACCCATCAGGAGCCTCCACCTCCTCCTCCAGGCCAGACCCACGACACCCATCAGGAGCCTCCACCTCCTGCTCCAGGCCAGACCCACGACACCCATCAGGAGCCTCCACCTCCTGCTCCAGGCCAGACCCACGACACCCATCAGGAGCCTCCACCTCCTCCTCCAGGCCAGACCCACGACACCCATCAGGAGCCTCCACCTCCTGCTCCAGGCCAGACCCACGACACCCATCAGGAGCCTCCACCTCCTCCTCCAGGCCAGACCCACGACACCCATCAGGAGCCTCCACCTCCTGCTCCAGGCCAGACCCACGACACCCATCAGGAGCCTCCACCTCCTCCTCCAGACCCACGACACCCATCAGGAGCCTCCACCTCCTCCTCCAGACCAGACCCACGACACCCATCAGGAGCCTCCACCTCCTCCTCCAGACCCACGACACCCATCAGGAGCCTCCACCTCCTCCTCCAGGCCAGACCCACGACACCCATCAGGAGCCTCCACCTCCTCATCCAGACCCACGACACCCATCAGGAGCCTCCACCTCCTCCTCCAGGCCAGACCCACGACACCCATCAGGAGCCTCCACCTCCTGCTCCTCCAGACCCACGACACCCATCAGGAGCCTCCACCTCCTCCAGGCCAGACCCACGACACCCATCAGGAGCCTCCACCTCCTCCTCCAGGCCAGACCCACGACACCCATCAGGAGCCTCCACCTCCTGCTCCTCCAGACCCACGACACCCATCAGGAGCCTCCACCTCCTCCTCCAGGCCAGACCCACGACACCCATCAGGAGCCTCCACCTCCTCCTCCAGACCCACGACACCCATCAGGAGCCTCCACCTCCTCCTCCAGACCCACGACACCCATCAGGAGCCTCCACCTCCTCCTCCAGACCCACGACACCCATCAGGAGCCTCCACCTCCTCCTCCAGACCCACGACACCCATCAGGAGCCTCCACCTCCTGCTCCTCCAGACCCACGACACCCATCAGGAGCCTCCACCTCCTCCTCCAGACCCACGACACCCATCAGGAGCCTCCACCTCCTGCTCCAGACCCACGACACCCATCAGGAGCCTCCACCTCCTCCTCCAGACCCACGACACCCATCAGGAGCCTCCACCTCCTGCTCCAGACCCACGACACCCATCAGGAGCCTCCACCTCCTCCTCCAGACCCACGACACCCATCAGGAGCCTCCACCTCCTGCTCCAGACCCACGACACCCATCAGGAGCCTTTTTGAGTTTGTCAGTTAACATGTTGCAAAATATGTCAGTGTGACAGATCGGTTCGGACTCCTCTGCGTTGTGTGTTAAAGGCTGATGTCCCGAGGGGTAGTCGAACTCCTAAGTACCGTACCTATGCGTTAACCCTGTTATGAGGAAGTGAGTTTAACTTACCAGCCCAGTAGAGAGGAGGACCCCCTGCAGACTGAGGGCTTAGTGTCGTGGGTCCAGTAGAGAGGAGGACCCTGCAGACTGAGGGCTTAGTGTCGTGGGTCCAGTAGAGAGGAGGACCCCCTGCAGACTGAGGGCTTAGTGTCGTGGGTCCAGTAGAGAGGAGGACCCTGCAGACTGAGGGCTTAGTGTCGTGGGTTCAGTAGAGAGGAGGACCCCCTGCAGACTGAGGGCTTAGTGTCGTGGGTCCAGTAGAGAGGAGGACCCTGCAGACTGAGGGCTTAGTGTCATGGGTCCAGTAGAGAGGAGGACCCTGCAGACTGAGGGCTTAGTGTCGTGGGTCCAGTAGAGAGGAGGACCCTGCAGACTGAGGGCTTAGTGTCGTGGGTCCAGTAGAGAGGAGGACCCTGCAGACTGAGGGCTTAGTGTCGTGGGTCCAGTAGAGAGGAGGACCCTGCAGACTGAGGGCTTAGTGTCGTGGGTCCAGTAGAGCAGGACCCTGCAGACTGAGGGCTTAGTGTCGTGGGTCCAGTAGAGAGCAGGACCCTGCAGACTGAGGGCTTAGTGTCGTGGGTCCAGTAGAGAGGAGGACCCTGCAGACTGAGGGCTTAGTGTCGTGGGTCCAGTAGAGAGGAGGACCCCCTGCAGACTGAGGGCTTAGTGTCGTGGGTCCAGTAGAGAGGAGGACCCTGCAAACTGAGGGCTTAGTGTCATGGGTCCAGTAGAGAGCAGGACCCTGCAGACTGAGGGCTTAGTGTCGTGGGTCCAGTAGAGAGCAGGACCCTGCAGACTGAGGGCTTAGTGTCGTGGGTCCAGTAGAGAGCAGGACCCTGCAGACTGAGGGCTTAGTGTCGTGGGTCCAGTAGAGAGGAGGACCCTGCAGACTGAGGGCTTAGTGTCGTGGGTCCAGTAGAGAGGAGGACCCTGCAGACTGAGGGCTTAGTGTCGTGGGTCCAGTAGAGAGCAGGACCCTGCAGACTGAGGGCTTAGTGTCGTGGGTCCAGTAGAGAGGAGGACCCTGCAGACTGAGGGCTTAGTGTCGTGGGTCCAGTAGAGAGCAGGACCCTGCAGACTGAGGGCTTAGTGTCGTGGGTCCAGTAGAGAGGAGGACCCCCTGCAGACTGAGGGCTTAGTGTCGTGGGTCCAGTAGAGAGGAGGACCCTGCAGACTGAGGGCTTAGTGTCGTGGGTCCAGTAGAGAGCAGGACCCTGCAGACTGAGGGCTTAGTGTCGTGGGTCCAGTAGAGAGGAGGACCCTGCAGACTGAGGGCTTAGTGTCGTGGGTCCAGTAGAGAGCAGGACCCTGCAGACTGAGGGCTTAGTGTCGTGGGTCCAGTAGAGAGGAGGACCCTGCAGACTGAGGGCTTAGTGTCGTGGGTCCAGTAGAGAGCAGGACCCTGCAGACTGAGGGCTTAGTGTCGTGGGTCCAGTAGAGAGGAGGACCCTGCAGACTGAGGGCTTAGTGTCGTGGGTCCAGTAGAGAGGAGGACCCTGCAGACTGAGGGCTTAGTGTCGTGGGTCCAGTAGAGAGCAGGACCCTGCAGACTGAGGGCTTAGTGTCGTGGGTCCAGTAGAGAGGAGGACCCTGCAGACTGAGGGCTTAGTGTCGTGGGTCCAGTAGAGAGCAGGACCCTGCAGACTGAGGGCTTAGTGTCGTGGGTCCAGTAGAGCAGGACCCTGCAGACTGAGGGCTTAGTGTCGTGGGTCCAGTAGAGAGGAGGACCCTGCAGACTGAGGGCTTAGTGTCGTGGGTCCAGTAGAGAGCAGGACCCTGCAGACTGAGGGCTTAGTGTCGTGGGTCCAGTAGAGAGGAGGACCCTGCAGACTGAGGGCTTAGTGTCGTGGGTCCAGTAGAGAGCAGGACCCTGCAGACTGAGGGCTTAGTGTCGTGGGTCCAGTAGAGAGGAGGACCCCCTGCAGACTGAGGGCTTAGTGTCGTGGGTCCAGTAGAGAGGAGGACCCTGCAGACTGAGGGCTTAGTGTCGTGGGTCCAGTAGAGAGCAGGACCCTGCAGACTGAGGGCTTAGTGTCGTGGGTCCAGTAGAGAGGAGGACCCTGCAGACTGAGGGCTTAGTGTCGTGGGTCCAGTAGAGAGCAGGACCCTGCAGACTGAGGGCTTAGTGTCGTGGGTCCAGTAGAGAGGAGGACCCTGCAGACTGAGGGCTTAGTGTCGTGGGTCCAGTAGAGAGCAGGACCCTGCAGACTGAGGGCTTAGTGTCGTGGGTCCAGTAGAGAGGAGGACCCTGCAGACTGAGGGCTTAGTGTCGTGGGTCCAGTAGAGAGGAGGACCCTGCAGACTGAGGGCTTAGTGTCGTGGGTCCAGTAGAGAGCAGGACCCTGCAGACTGAGGGCTTAGTGTCGTGGGTCCAGTAGAGAGGAGGACCCTGCAGACTGAGGGCTTAGTGTCGTGGGTCCAGTAGAGAGCAGGACCCTGCAGACTGAGGGCTTAGTGTCGTGGGTCCAGTAGAGCAGGACCCTGCAGACTGAGGGCTTAGTGTCGTGGGTTCAGTAGAGAGGAGGACCCTGCAGACTGAGGGCTTAGTGTCGTGGGTCCAGTAGAGAGCAGGACCCTGCAGACTGAGGGCTTAGTGTCGTGGGTCCAGTAGAGAGGAGGACCCTGCAGACTGAGGGCTTAGTGTCGTGGGTCCAGTAGAGAGGAGGACCCTGCAGACTGAGGGCTTAGTGTCGTGGGTCCAGTAGAGAGGAGGACCCTGCAGACTGAGGGCTTAGTGTCGTGGGTCCAGTAGAGAGGAGGACCCTGCAGACTGAGGGCTTAGTGTTGTGGGTCCAGTAGAGAGCAGGACCCTGCAGACTGAGGGCTTAGTGTCGTGGGTCCAGTAGAGAGGAGGACCCTGCAGACTGAGGGCTTAGTGTCGTGGGTCCAGTAGAGAGGAGGACCCTGCAGACTGAGGGCTTAGTGTCGTGGGTCCAGTAGAGAGGAGGACCCTGCAGACTGAGGGCTTAGTGTCGTGGGTCCAGTAGAGAGCAGGACCCTGCAGACTGAGGGCTTAGTGTCGTGGGTCCAGTAGAGAGCAGGACCCTGCAGACTGAGGGCTTAGTGTCGTGGGTCCAGTATAGAGCAGGCCCTGCAGACTGAGGCTTAGTGTCTGTCCAGAGAGACAGCCCCGCAACTGGGGCTTAGTGCGTGGTCCCAGAGAGAGCCGGACCTGCAGACTGAGGCCCCCCCCCCCCCTTAGTGTCGTGGGTCCAGTAGAGAGCAGGACCCTGCAGACTGAGGGCTTAGTGTCGTCGTGGGTCCAGTAGAGAGGAGGACCCTGCAGACTGAGGGCTTAGTGTCGTGGGTCCAGTAGAGAGGAGGACCCTGCAGACTGAGGGCTTAGTGTCGTGGGTCCAGTAGAGAGGAGGACCCTGCAGACTGAGGGCTTAGTGTCGTGGGTCCAGTAGAGAGGAGGACCCTGCAGACTGAGGGCTTAGTGTCGTGGGTCCAGTAGAGAGCAGGACCCTGCAGACTGAGGGCTTAGTGTCGTGGGTCCAGTCGAGAGCAGGACCCTGCAGACTGAGGGCTTAGTGTCGTGGGTCCGGTAGAGAGGAGGACCCTGCAGACTGAGGGCTTAGTGTCGTGGGTCCAGTAGAGAGGAGGACCCTGCAGACTGAGGGCTTAGTGTCGTGGGTCCAGTAGAGAGCAGGACCCTGCAGACTGAGGGCTTAGTGTCGTGGGTCCAGTAGAGAGGAGGACCCTGCAGACTGAGGGCTTAGTGTCGTGGGTCCAGTAGAGAGGAGGACCCCCTGCAGACTGAGGGCTTAGTGTCATGGGTCCAGTAGAGAGGAGGACCCCCTGCAGACTGAGGGCTTAGTGTCGTGGGTCCAGTAGAGAGGAGGACCCTGCAGACTGAGGGCTTAGTGTCGTGGGTCCAGTAGAGAGGAGGACCCTGCAGACTGAGGGCTTAGTGTCGTGGGTCCAGTAGAGAGCAGGACCCTGCAGACTGAGGGCTTAGTGTCGTGGGTCCAGTAGAGAGCAGGACCCTGCAGACTGAGGGCTTAGTGTCGTGGGTCCAGTAGAGAGGAGGACCCTGCAGACTGAGGGCTTAGTGTCGTGGGTCCAGTAGAGAGGAGGACCCTGCAGACTGAGGGCTTAGTGTCGTGGGTCCAGTAGAGAGGAGGACCCTGCAGACTGAGGGCTTAGTGTCGTGGGTCCAGTAGAGAGGAGGACCCTGCAGACTGAGGGCTTAGTGTCGTGGGTCCAGTAGAGAGCAGGACCCTGCAGACTGAGGGCTTAGTGTTGTGGGTCCAGTAGAGAGCAGGACCCCCTGCAGACTGAGGGCTTAGTGTCGTGGGTCCAGTAGAGAGGAGGACCCCCTGCAGACTGAGGGCTTAGTGTCGTGGGTCCAGTAGAGAGCAGGACCCTGCAGACTGAGGGCTTAGTGTCGTGGGTCCAGTAGAGAGGAGGACCCTGCAGACTGAGGGCTTAGTGTCGTGGGTCCAGTAGAGAGGAGGACCCTGCAGACTGAGGGCTTAGTGTCGTGGGTCCAGTAGAGAGGAGGACCCTGCAGACTGAGGGCTTAGTGTCGTGGGTCCAGTAGAGAGGAGGACCCTGCAGACTGAGGGCTTAGTGTCGTGGGTCCAGTAGAGAGGAGGACCCTGCAGACTGAGGGCTTAGTGTCGTGGGTCCAGTAGAGAGGAGGACCCTGCAGACTGAGGGCTTAGTGTCGTGGGTCCAGTAGAGAGCAGGACCCTGCAGACTGAGGGCTTAGTGTCGTGGGTCCAGTAGAGAGCAGGACCCTGCAGACTGAGGGCTTAGTGTCGTGGGTCCAGTAGAGAGCAGGACCCTGCAGACTGAGGGCTTAGTGTCGTGGGTCCAGTAGAGAGCAGGACCCTGCAGACTGAGGGCTTAGTGTCGTGGGTCCAGTAGAGAGGAGGACCCTGCAGACTGAGGGCTTAGTGTTGTGGGTCCAGTAGAGAGCAGGACCCCCTGCAGACTGAGGGCTTAGTGTCGTGGGTCCAGTAGAGAGGAGGACCCCCTGCAGACTGAGGGCTTAGTGTCGTGGGTCCAGTAGAGAGCAGGACCCTGCAGACTGAGGGCTTAGTGTCGTGGGTCCAGTAGAGAGCAGGACCCCCTGCAGACTGAGGGCTTAGTGTCGTGGGTCCAGTAGAGAGGAGGACCCTGCAGACTGAGGGCTTAGTGTCGTGGGTCCAGTAGAGAGGAGGACCCTGCAGACTGAGGGCTTAGTGTCGTGGGTCCAGTAGAGAGCAGGACCCTGCAGACTGAGGGCTTAGTGTCGTGGATCCAGTAGAGAGCAGGACCCCCTGCAGACTGAGGGCTTAGTGTCGTGGGTCCAGTAGAGAGGAGGACCCTGCAGACTGAGGGCTTAGTGTCGTGGGTCCAGTAGAGAGGAGGACCCTGCAGACTGAGGGCTTAGTGTCGTGGGTCCAGTAGAGAGGAGGACCCTGCAGACTGAGGGCTTAGTGTCGTGGGTCCAGTAGAGAGGAGGACCCTGCAGACTGAGGGCTTAGTGTCGTGGGTCCAGTAGAGAGGAGGACCCTGCAGACTGAGGGCTTAGTGTCGTGGGTCCAGTAGAGAGGAGGACCCTGCAGACTGAGGGCTTAGTGTCGTGGGTCCAGTAGAGAGGAGGACCCTGCAGACTGAGGGCTTAGTGTCGTGGGTCCAGTAGAGAGCAGGACCCTGCAGACTGAGGGCTTAGTGTCGTGGGTCCAGTAGAGAGCAGGACCCTGCAGACTGAGGGCTTAGTGTTGTGGGTCCAGTAGAGCAGGACCCTGCAGACTGAGGGCTTAGTGTCGTGGGTCCAGTAGAGAGGAGGACCCTGCAGACTGAGGGCTTAGTGTCGTGGGTCCAGTAGAGAGGAGGACCCTGCAGACTGAGGGCTTAGTGTCATGGGTCCAGTAGAGAGGAGGACCCTGCAGACTGAGGGCTTAGTGTCGTGGGTCCAGTAGAGGGGGACCCCCTGCAGACTGAGGGCTTAGTGTCGTGGGTCCAGTAGAGAGCAGGACCCTGCAGACTGAGGGCTTAGTGTCGTGGGTCCAGTAGAGAGCAGGACCCTGCAGACTGAGGGCTTAGTGTCGTGGGTCCAGTAGAGAGCAGGACCCTGCAGACTGAGGGCTTAGTGTCGTGGGTCCAGTAGAGAGCAGGACCCTGCAGACTGAGGGCTTAGTGTCGTGGGTCCAGTAGAGAGCAGGACCCTGCAGACTGAGGGCTTAGTGTCGTGGGTCCAGTAGAGAGCAGGACCCTGCAGACTGAGGGCTTAGTGTCGTGGGTCCAGTAGAGAGCAGGACCCTGCAGACTGAGGGCTTAGTGTCGTGGGTCCAGTAGAGAGCAGGACCCTGCAGACTGAGGGCTTAGTGTCGTGGGTCCAGTAGAGAGGAGGACCCTGCAGACTGAGGGCTTAGTGTCGTGGGTCCAGTAGAGAGGAGGACCCCCTGCAGACTGAGGGCTTAGTGTCGTGGGTCCAGTAGAGAGGTGGACCCTGCAGACTGAGGGCTTAGTGTCGTGGGTCCAGTAGAGAGGAGGACCCTGCAGACTGAGGGTTTAGTGTCGTGGGTCCAGTAGAGAGCAGGACCCTGCAGACTGAGGGCTTAGTGTCGTGGGTCCAGTAGAGAGGAGGACCCTGCAGACTGAGGGCTTAGTGTCGTGGGTCCAGTAGAGAGGAGGACCCTGCAGACTGAGGGCTTAGTGTCGTGGGTCCAGTAGAGAGGAGGACCCTGCAGACTGAGGGCTTAGTGTCGTGGGTCCAGTAGAGAGCAGGACCCTGCAGACTGAGGGCTTAGTGTCGTGGGTCCAGTAGAGAGGAGGACCCTGCAGACTGAGGGCTTAGTGTCGTGGGTCCAGTAGAGAGCAGGACCCTGCAGACTGAGGGCTTAGTGTCGTGGGTCCAGTAGAGAGGAGGACCCTGCAGACTGAGGGCTTAGTGTTGTGGGTCCAGTAGAGCAGGACCCTGCAGACTGAGGGCTTAGTGTCGTGGGTCCAGTAGAGAGCAGGACCCTGCAGACTGAGGGCTTAGTGTCGTGGGTCCAGTAGAGAGGAGGAGCCCCTGCAGACTGAGGGCTTAGTGTCGTGGGTCCAGTAGAGAGGAGGACCCTGCAGACTGAGGGCTTAGTGTCGTGGGTCCAGTAGAGAGGAGGACCCTGCAGACTGAGGGCTTAGTGTCGTGGGTCCAGTAGAGAGCAGGACCCTGCAGACTGAGGGCTTAGTGTCGTGGGTCCAGTAGAGAGGAGGACCCTGCAGACTGAGGGCTTAGTGTCGTGGGTCCAGTAGAGAGGAGGACCCTGCAGACTGAGGGCTTAGTGTCGTGGGTCCAGTAGAGAGCAGGACCCTGCAGACTGAGGGCTTAGTGTCGTGGGTCCAGTAGAGAGGAGGACCCTGCAGACTGAGGGCTTAGTGTCGTGGGTCCAGTAGAGAGCAGGACCCTGCAGACTGAGGGCTTAGTGTCGTGGGTCCAGTAGAGAGGAGGACCCTGCAGACTGAGGGCTTAGTGTCGTGGGTCCAGTAGAGAGCAGGACCCTGCAGACTGAGGGCTTAGTGTCGTGGGTCCAGTAGAGAGGAGGACCCTGCAGACTGAGGGCTTAGTGTCGTGGGTCCAGTAGAGAGCAGGACCCTGCAGACTGAGGGCTTAGTGTCGTGGGTCCAGTAGAGAGGAGGACCCTGCAGACTGAGGGCTTAGTGTCGTGGGTCCAGTAGAGAGGAGGACCCTGCAGACTGAGGGCTTAGTGTCGTGGGTCCAGTGTGACAACTGTGTACAGTGGGAGGAGGAGGACGAAGGTGTTTGGATGAATGAGTATGAATGAATAAATGTATGTATGGTGTGTACTGCGTTGTAAATAGTTTATATTGTTTTAAATTGTTTATATGTTTATAAAATGTTATGAAGTGCTGGCTGTTTGTTATATTTTTCAAAACACATGTACTCACTAATGTTAATGTGACAAGTGATTGTGATTAGTATTTGTTTGTTAGAAAATATAAATGACAGTACTGTTGTTGTTGTTGTTGTTGTTGTTGTTGTTTTACTTAATTCAGTGTTAGCACTGCAGTGATGAATCTAAAGCATTTACCATTTTTTTTAAATGCATTTTCCATTGAAACCAAAATAAGTAATAAAAAAAAACATATACATTTGGGTTTTGAACTGAAAATGGCCTGTGGGGGGCTTTATTTACAACTTCCATACAGTACTTTTCTGTAGTCCAGTAGATGGCAGCATTGGTTTAAAAGGTGAAACGTTATGTCAGAAAAGGTCTGTATGTCAGAACTACAAATCCTACAAATCCCAAGTCCAGGGGTCAGCAGCGGATTAAAGGTGAGGAGACGCCACCTGAATACAGTGGCCGAGATTGGTTAACAAATTAGCATAACAAAAGTGCGACGCTAGCGTTACGTTTGTTGTCTAAAGGGGGACATGTGGTACAATTTAAGATTTTAATGATAGTCCGCTTATAAAGAACAAATAAAGCATCGTTAATTTGTAAGAAACCTCAATGAAAACGGTGCAGGATGAGTTATATTCACTATTGTTGTGAAAATGTGATAGAATCCTAGCAAAATGTGGCAGAATTTGGCAACCGTGACGTTATACTGTTTAGTATGAGTACATGGGGATCCTATTGAGTATACTGCTTAGAATAAGTACATGGGGGTCCTATTGAGTATACTGCTTAGAATAGGTACATGGGGTTACTATTATGTAAACGGAAAACTGTTTTGGGACCTGTTCCCTCTTCTTTTCAAGTCTACTCCCAGCTTAAACTTAAAATGTTTATTTTTTCAGTATGAGTTCTCATGTGTGTCTTCAGATCTCCCTTCATACTGAACCCTTTCCCACAAACTGAACAACTAAATGGTTTCTCTGCTGTATGAGTTCTTATGTGTTTCTTCAGATCTCCCTTCATACTGAACCCTTTTCCACAAACTGGACAACTAAATGGTTTCTCTCCTGTATGAGTTCTCATGTGTGGCTTCAGATCTCCCTTCATACGGAACCCTTTTTCACAAATTGAACAACTAAATGGTTTCTCTCCAGTATGAGTTCTCATGTGGTTCTTCAGATGTCCCTTCATACCGAACCCTTGCCCACAAACCGAACAACTAAATGGTTTCTCTCCTGTATGAGTTATTGCGTGTATCTTCAGATGTGCTTTCTGACGGAACCCTTTTCCACAAACTGAACAACTAAATGGTTTATCTCCAGTATGAGTTATTGCGTGTTTCTTCAGAGATCCTTTCTCACTGAACCCTTTCCCACAAACCGAACAACTAAATGGTTTCTCTCCCGTATGAATCATCATGTGTCTCTTCAGAGCTTGCTTCATACTGAAACCTTTCCCACAAACTGAACAACCACATGGTTTCTCTCCAATATGCTTATTTATGTGTATCTTCAGATTTCCTTTCTTTCTGAACCCAGGACTGCTGTTAGACAAACTTTGTATTTTCTGTGTCTTCTTTGGTTTCAGAATCATCAAACCTGGTCCTCCACTCTCCTTCCATTCATCGCCGTCATTGGTCTCAGTTTCAGAACTGTCATCATCGCCGTCATAGGTCTCAGTTTCAGAACTGTCATCACTGTCATCAGTCTCATTTCCCGAACAGTCTGAAGAGAGGAGCTGGCCATCTCTAGTTGGTTCTAAATCACCTGGTTCTGATACTCCACAGTCCTCAGCATCAGGTTCTTTTTTCATCTGTTCAGTTGAAGTGCTGGGTAAAGAGTATGCTTCTCCGTTTCTCTCCCTTTGGATTTGAAGAGGCTGATCATTCTTTTCACCATCTTCACATTTCACTGAGTCTACTGTGATCTTGGAGCGATCAGCTTCTTCCAGCCCTTGATGTAGTTCAACTTTAATCTGTAGGAGCTCTGGGTCCTGGGTTTGGCTGAGTTGTGAGGACAGAGTATTCTCACTATAGTTTTCATATTTCACAGGGTGTAAGGTCATCTTGGAGCTGTCAGACTCCTCTAGATCTTCACATAGTTCCTCCTGTTCCTCTTTAATCTGTAGGGGCTCTGTGTCCTTGATTTGGTTAAACCACAAGGACTGAGGTTTCTCTTCATCATGTTCACTCTTCACAGAGACAGGATTGAATGTGACCTTCATGATATCAGCCTCCTCCAGACCTTGAAGCTGCTCTCCCTCCTGACTGATCCAGAGTTCCTCCTGTTCCTCTTTCATCTGTAGGGGCTCTGGCTCGTCCTGGTCCAGACTGGGGCTCCTCTCCTGCTGCTCAGGGGGAACCTCCTCTTCACAGATAAACAGTTGTAAGGCAACGGAGTCTAGAAAGAAAAAGAATTGAAATGTTATTTGTTGTAACCATTACGTTTGAAAGTAACAAACACTACACTCTTGCCAGGAAAGTAACATGTTGAACGAATAGGCCTATATAGGGATGCACAATCATATACCCAATATCGCTATCAGGGTGATACTAGCTACATTTGATTGATCTGTATCGACTACAGTTGGTCAGATCTATTACCAAGTTGTCATAAAGCTTCCTCCTCCAGTAACATCAGAGGAGAAGGAAAAGGTTCCCAGATTTCCTCCAGAATGGATTTGATTCCACTTGATGAGATATTGGCCAAAGGTTTGACATTTCTATTACATAAGGCTATAAAGTAAGACAGGTACATGAGAATCTCATCTTTTACAGTCTATGCTTGTTATGTTTACAGTCTATGCTAGCTCGCCAGCAGTCTGAGCTGACCAGAGATTCTTCTTCTTAACTTTTTAAGTTAACGTGGAAAGTCTGTTTTTATCTCTGGTCCCATTCCCACACTGGCCTGTTGAGTAGAATCCTCAGTCTTCACACCTGGCTCCAGTGCTCAGAACATGGCTTTCATTGACAATTTGAATCTGTTTTGGGAATGTTCCTCGCTTTTTAGAACTAACAGAGTCCATCCAAACAGACTGGGTAGTGTGAGACTTTGGCTAGGAGATGAGAGTCTGTGTTCTAAAACAAAGAAAAAAATTTTTTATCCACTTTTTCTCCTCCTGTTTTTTCTGTATTTCTTTTCTCCCATCCCAATTTTTTTAGTCGTTATGCCAATTCCCCCCTCCCCTTCCTGGTCGTTGCTCGCATGTGCCCCCCACTGGTCGTCTAGGGAGCCCTGAAGTCTATCAGATGCTTCCTCCGAGACATAGGAGACAGCCAGCCGCATCTTTTCACCTGCCAGCGCGGACTCTCATTGGTGAAGTGTAACACGTGGGAGGTCACACTACCATCACCATCTCCCTTCCTCGCTGTGCAGGCGCCCTGACCGACCTGTAGGAGTCGCTGTTTACAACAACCAGAATACCACCCACCGGCTTCCCTCCCGCTGACTGCCAATTGAGCCAGTATGATGGCTGGCCAAGCTGGAGGCAACGCTGACAGCCGGATTCGATACCAGTGTCTCTTGCGTTGGTGACGAGCGTTTAGACCGCTGCGCCACCCAGCCGCACCTAAAACGAAGAACTGTTGAAATTCTAGACCCTCTTTTAAGTCTGCTATAAAAAAATTATAAAAAAAGCCTATCCTTGTTTGGCCTGAAACTATTTTCTGAAAAGCCATTTCATTGGCTTAGTGATGATAAGACGCTTGTTTTCTCTGTTCTGGGCAGAATGTCTTGGCATCTCCACGCTACTGTATATTCTGCCCGGTGCAATGTATCATTTTCCCATTGCAACGTATTATTTTCCTGTTTGTTGTTCACTTTTGAATAAACCTCTGAAAGATTAATTCTACCTTTTATTATTGAAGATGATCAGATAAACGCAACAGCAGCCGTATGCTAGTGGCCAACTTACAGCAGGCTGTCCAGTCACGTGATTGACTGTTTACATCCCACACCCTACTCGCGGACCCCTCCCCCTCCTTCATGCCACTGTGTCATCACCCGATTCAGCCTCATTAGTCCACACTCTTTTACTTTTACACTTTTAAACATAGGAAAAGCCTGGGACTAATTAATTTAAATGTAAAGAGTCTGGTAAAACAACTAAATATGGATCATCTGAAAATTCTGGTCTCTCAGATTGATTCTGATATTTGTATTAACTTTAATGTTAATTGGTTAAGTAATGTCTCCAACTACTTTAAGGAGGCTAGTGGTAATTTATATCTTCCCCAGCTGGTTACTGAACCCACCAGGCCAAACCTGAAAAACATGGCTAAATCCACCTCAATTGATTTGATTTTCTAAAATAGATGTAATAATAATTCAGCTTGCAGAGTATTTGAGTTGGGAATCCAGAAAACAAAATCTCACACTATTTCCAAAAGACACCCCTGATGTTGTTCTCTCTCTCAGTCATCAATAAACATGCTCCTTTTAAATCAATGAGGATAACCCTGTGGTTCTCACCTGATCTGTGATTTATTTAGAGAAAGGAACACACACAGACACTCTGGAGACCCTTCCCATCTGTTATTATTTAGGCAATTTAGAAATAAATGTGCACCTGAGGTAGTGAATGCCAAATCAAACTTTTATTTGAATTTCATCACCAGCTCATATTTAGATCCCTTTATACGGCCAGAATTTATT
Organism: Notolepis coatsorum; assembly: GCF_963971535.1. NCBI lineage: Eukaryota > Metazoa > Chordata > Actinopteri > Aulopiformes > Paralepididae > Notolepis > Notolepis coatsorum. The sequence continues at coordinate 107,031,433 of NC_140179.1, forward strand.
TAAGTGGTGAATTCAATTTTATTGTCTAATATCTGAGCAGAAAGAGATTTGTCTGGCCTTTAACACATTGGCTGCCACGTAGTTTGCCGCTCTCATGCCACTCTCTGCCACCACTCTAAGCCTATGGAGATGTTCACCTTCTTTGCAGGGCTATAACTTTTTTAATTGTATTGCTAAATTGACATTACTATGGCACATTCAACATCGATTATCTATCGTTCAGGATGTAGGAACGTTATACTTTTTCATTCATAGATTCATACGTCTAGAATATAAATATGTTTTTATCGTTTTCTGCAGTAATTCCTAGAACGTGAGTTATAGGCCTAAACGCATATATAGATTATCAACTGCCGTTTGTTGCCGATACACGCTATATTAAAAATTTCAACTGTACATGATCCTAAACGTTATGACTCATCATGCGCGGATGAACGGGGGGGGGGGGGGGGGGTCGTTTATAATTCCGTGATCGTCAGTAAATGCTTTATGTAGTATGGGTGATATCAGAGCAGTTTGCATTAATAATAATAAACAATCCCGCTGAAAGTAACGTTACTGTCCTCTTACCGTTCGCCGATGAGACTGGAGGAAAAAGATCCCACTTATTTGACGGCGATCGACTAGATCCATTTCCGGTTTGTATAATAATAATAAACGCCCAAATTATATCGATTATTGAGTTATGGCAGCGATCCATATACACGGATGTGTGTCTAGAGTCCCGCAACAATATGTGAGTGCCGGACGCATTTCCCAGATGCACGGAGATCACCAGAGATCCATTTCCGGTTGTAACTCGCCCGATCATCCACCAGGCGGCAGTATTGAAGCGTTGCAGAGTTGTGCAGGCTCCCACTGTATCAGCCGAGGCTGGGTGAGGGAATTATGAATACCATGGCGAAAAAATGAAATGTGATCTCAATAACGTTGTACGCCGTGGAATGGCAGAATTCGCATGACCTTGAAACACGTTGTACAACGTTATTGGCGCCCAATCTGTTAATAGGCACATTTTCTGAAGCCGGGCATTTGTTTGATAATAATTATATGGAGCCCCCTCTTGGTGATCATGAGCTGGTGCACGATATGAGGCATGCCTCACAGTCAACTGGAGAGGTTAAGCTAGACTATTTTTTTCTCCTCAGGGTAGCTGCTCCAGTAATTACAGAACTAACATATATACACTTTTTCATTGCCATCATGTATAGTTCCTAGTATCTGGAAAATAGCTCATGTTGTTCCATTACATAAGGTGGAGATAGAAGTAATCTGAATAGCTATCGACCAATATCCAAGCTATCCTGTCTTGTAAAGATCTGTTTCTCTCAGATCACTCTATATTAAGCCCACATCAATGTGAGTTTAGAGCAACAGCCACTACTCTAGTTGTAAATAGTATCTGACCTTGACAGAGAAAATATTGTGCTGCCTTTTTTGTAGATCTGTCAAAAGCATTTGACACAGTTCATCACTCTCTTCTATTGCAAAGGTTAATGAATGTTGGCTTTGACACATCTGCTTACAAATGGTTTCAGAGCTATTTATCCAAAAGGCATACTTTTACATTTACTAGTTTAGTTTCAAGTGTTGTTTTATTTGTCACATATACAGTACATACTAGGGCTGACCTTCGAATTTTTTTTTGGAATTCGAAGCTTCGGGGCCGAGATTCGATTTTAACCCACTCTCCGCCACGGACGTGTTAACTCGTCATTCTCCGCCATGCGTAATCTGCCAATGACGCCGTAACACGTCATCGAGATCAATATTTCAAATTTCTGTCATGGCATTCACATTTCACCCACGGAGTCTTGGCTGGTCCTGTATGACTCCGCTCAACTCTCCAACGTTTCAATACCGCCAATTCCGTCCGGCCACTCGCTATCGCTCGCGGGACTCTATCCAGATCTCTCTATCATCGATCCGTTGCCATAACTCAATAAACAACATGATTGGACATATATTAGTATTATACAACCCGGAACTGGATCACCTAGATCAACATCCCATAATAGCAATCTTTTTGCTCCAGTATCATCCCCCATCGCTACGAGGAAGCTGCGGTGAGTTTCAGCGTTTTTGATTATTATTATCCATACAAACTGCTATGATCTATATATCACCCATACTACATGAATCATTTAACATCGGTCATTGAATTATAAACGACCCCCCCCCCCCCCCCCCCCCTCCGGTCACCAGCAGATGACCAGTCATGACGTTTAGGATTATGTACAGTTGAATTTTTTAATATAACGTTGATCGGTATCAAACTGCATTTGATCAGCCCTAGTTCAAACCTTTTTAAATCTTAGACAAACAAAACACTTTGCTTTCATGAAATATTGTAAGCCGTCTTTTGAGGCTTTATAAAAGCAGCACAATGAACACAAATCTGTCAGTGCCGAGTCCGACCTCATCTTAAATAACAAACAGCATCGCTTGTTATAGTTAACAAAGAGAGGCAGAGTTGATTTTGCACAAAAAAAAAATATATATATATATATATATATATCATATATTTTTTTTAGTAATAGAATTTTATTTTCATAATCGAATCCCATGCCCATCGAACGAAGCTTCGAAGTATTTAAGACAGCCCTAGTACATACAGTAAATTACAGTAAAATGCTTGCTTCTGTATGAGCCCCTTGATAATACTCATACAGTAAAAAGTCAAAAGAATAGGATCCAAACACTATACAATATATACAATATACAAACTAAAGTACAACCTAAAGTACAAAATTTAAACAATGAGTTACAAAATGCAAACTTTTTAAAATGCAAAATGCACGAATGAGGTATGAAAATGCAAATCTTTTAGTAATAAATTGATACAAATATGGTGTTAAATGTGTTTAAAGTGTCTAAAGTGAATGTTAAAGGTGAGTGTTTGTTTTAAAGTGAGTGTGTGCATGTGGATGTGTGTGCAATGAATGTAGATGGATGGATTAGTGTTGCATAGTATCATTGAGCATCCTGATGGCCTGGGGATAGAAGCTCCTTTTGAGTCTCTCTTACTGGCCATGAGCCTCCGATAGTGCTTGCCTGACCGCAGCAGTGCAAAGAGGCAGTTGGTGGCTAGAGTATTTGACTATTATCTTAGCCTCGGAGCTGCAATGCCTGGTGTAAATGTCCTGGAGAGTGGGAAGCCCACGTCCAATTGTGCGTTTGGCTGATCGAGCCACTCTTTGCAGTCTTCTGCGGTCATGTGCGGTGCTATTACCAAACCAGGAGGTGATGTTACCAGTCAAGATGCTCTCGTGCATGAGTAGAATTTCTGCAAGATCTTCTGACTCAATTTTAACCTCCTTAGACGCCTACTATTTATATTAATGATATTGTCTCCGATATTGTCAGGATCATCTCTATGCGGATGACACTATCATCTATTGTGTTGTTGACTCTACAACTAGCCATTAAAAATGTACAACTCTCATTTAATACTTTGCAGGATGCTTTTGTTAATCTTAAACTGGTAGTCAAACCAAACAAAGTTCATGCTCTCTAAAGTCAAAAGCACACGGCAGGCGAGCGACGCTCAACGACAATCGCTTAGCACCCCACACCATACCAGACCGTTCCGGTATAATAAGCTATATGTGTCGCTCTGTTTAGCTGGGGGTGTTGTTTCCCCCGGGAGATATGGGAGGACGGACTGGACGTTAGGTTGTTGTAACTGAGGGGTACAATTCCCTGACTGTATTGAATAAGTATGGTATCATTAAACCACTACTGAGTTATGTACATTACTACTGGCCATACAGTACACATGTATATGTGATGAACACCCACACAATAACACGGCTTAACGAAGAAAGTCCTGTTTGTAATATTTATTAGAAGAGCATCAATATTATCTTACATTATTGAGAATTAGAGTTGCGCTTGTAAGGCGAAGAATGTGCATGAATAGGTCAAGAGCGTAAGTCCATGAGCATATTACGAAGGGGATAATTAATACCACCTGTAGCATAAGAATTATATAAGGTACACTCGTAGGTCAGCTGGAGATACTAAAGGGGTTCCCTCCGGTTGTAAGCCAGCAGGGGAGAGGAATGTTCGGGAGCAAAAGTCTGGATCAACGAGGAATCAATAAGCTCCAGCTACGGGAGGCGGTACATATACTCCCCTCGATCGGCAGACAAAAGCAGCGGCTATAATCCAAGTATGCGCGACAGCATAGGTGAAAGCCAGCCAGCCTCTCCTAGAGACGGGCTCGAGTGATGCTCCTCACGGGTAAATCCCACACAGCAGCGGGGTAGACGGTTCTCTGCTCCAGCAGCCACGGTACCAAAGCAATAATAATCCAGCCGGAAAAGGCTCTGCATTCACCGGTGTAGATTCTCCTGTGCACGGTACTTCACATTTAACTAGGTCGAACTTGACGTTATTTCACTAAGCTCTGACACTTTTACTATCCTATTCGCACGCGGTTCTAAGTGCTCTATTTAGACGCAAGGTTGCTCACTTCACTTGGTCGTTGACTCGTGAGGAAGGCTTCAACTTGTTGGGTTAACTCGTTTGAGGGTAACTAACTGCTGTATCCACCTGCAACGTATTTTTATATGTAAGGTGAATAATCTAGTACCAGCCTTATTTCTGTCTCGTATTACTGCGCAAACCTGGGCATGTTGAGACATGTCTTAGCGGTGACTTTGAACTAGACATTGGGGGGTATGGCCGTGGCGCCTAGGGGGGTCGCTGTCCAATAGGAGAACGAATATTATGGTCTGGCCTGTACCTAGGTAAAGGGATATTCCGTGTATATGTACAAAGAATATACAAGGGATATCAGACGATATACAAATACTATACATGGGATCTCAGGCAATAAATATATATATTCGGTTTAATCTGACCCTTTGTAACAGCCGCCTCCTAATTAGTCCGCACCTAATTAGATAAGCAGAGACAGATTAACCGTCTTGTCCACTACTCAATGTCCGTTGTGAGGAGTAGGGCAATTCACAAAGTCAGTGGGTCATGGTCGTCAGCAAGGGAATCAGGTAGCCTTGGCAACTCTATCAGCCTCGCCACGGGTCGGGTGTATGTCCGCCCCTGGACGAGCACTTCTGCCGCTCTGACCTTTCCGTCGGCACCAGTGATCACTTTGCTTACGCGGCCGGCCGGCCACATAGCTCGGGGTAGTGACTGGTCGATAATCATGACGACTGTGTCCACTTTTAAGTTGTCCACGTCCTTGACCCGCTTCTGACGGGCTGGAAGGGATGGTAGGGGGGTTAGGAGGAAGCGGGCCTGAGACTGCTTTGATCTGTGCTTGGCTGTGCCTCCACCTCCTCCGTCTGTTTCTCTTGTTTGGTCTGTACCCCGTCTGAGGAGGGGCCGGTTCCGGCCGCCCCATCAAGGAGTCGCTTGGGGTGCTGGGTTCGAGGTCAGCTACGTCTGGAGCGCAGCTGAAGGCGGTGGAGTTCGGAACTCCCTCTTGTGCCCACGGTTTTCTCACAGGCCTCTCGCCTAATGTCAATAGCCTCTCAACGGGCTGTACGAGAGAGTGGCCGGTGTCGCTCGCCTTTGTGTGCAGGCAGCGTGTAGACGTGGGTTGACTGTCAAGTCCGTAGAGGGGGCCCTGGAGCGTCCACCCCAGTCGGGTCTGAACCGCGACTGGGCATCCTTTGGGTCCGATGTGGGCCGCCTCAATTGGGAGAATGAGGTCCGCGTGGTCGGAGCCGATGAGCAGGGTCGGTGTGGCGCCGTCGATAAGCGGTATAGGTAGTTGACGTAGGTGCACATACTTCGCCATCAGCTGTGGGATGGGGTAGGTGTACTGTGACAGGCCTATGTCGTGGCTGGTGAAGACGTTGGTAATACTATATTGCTTCTCGGGCTGGTCCACCGCTGCTATCTTGAAGGAGACATTTTCACCCTTTATGGTCTTCTGGTCTCTTCTGATGGTACGTATTGTCATTGTTCCTTTGGCACCCCGCAGGCCCAACTGGGCTGCGGCGGAAGCGAGGAGGAGTCTTTTCAGACCCATCGTCTAGGACGGCGTAAGTGTCCAGGACCTTGTCCTCGTAGCTCAGGAGCACTCTGACCACTTTGATGAGCACTCGGGGGGTCCCGCTATGCTGGTCTATATGGAGCACTCCTGTTGGTCGGTTGCCTTGGATCTGCTGGTGGGCCTCGCACAGTGCTGCGCGGTAAGCGGCGCCCGCCTGGGCCGCCTCACGCCACTGGTCAACTTGGACGGGGTTCAGTGTCTTATATTCGGCGCACTGTGCCAGCCAGTGTCCGCCGTCGCAGTAGGTACAGTAGGGGGCGGTCTGGTGGATCTTCGGTACTGGTGCCACCGCCTCGGCCTGGTACATTACCGCGACGGGCCCACTTTGTTGTCCTGGCGGACGCCTGTTGATGTCATGCAGGACCTCCAAGTGGGCGCCGCCGCACCTGCTGCACTTCTTCTTCAAACGACACTCAGCTGCCATATGGCTGCGCGCGCAGCGGAAGCAGCGGCGGTGGTCTTTGATCCACTGACTCACCTCGTCCGTGGTCAGCTTCTTGAACTTGTCGCATTGATACAGCCGATGTTCCCCTTCACAGTACTGTCATTCAATCTTCCACTCCTCTTTCGTCGAGGGGGTGTTGTGGTTCTTGTGCTGCGGTACTGATTCGGCTTGGTGCATAACGGTCACCGACCGGCGGTTATCATTTGATCCCCGAGGTCCATCTCTTGGGCTTGGTCCACTCCACACGAACGTGTCCAGTCGTAGGCTGCTGACCTCCCTGGCGAGGAAATCAGATAAGTCTAGGAGGGATGCCTCTGGGCCGTTGGGGTCGCGGTGGTCTCTCTGCCGCCGAAAGCGCTCTTGTCGGGCGGGAGGGAGCTTCTCTAATATCCTTTCTACATTAGAGTTAGCATACAGTTCATATATCCCTTTCTCCTTTTGGGACCCCAGCATCCCTACCAGGGACTGTACCTTGATAGAGAGGTCATCCAATGCTCTATTGTCTCTGGCTGGGGGGAGGCGGTCGATATCTCTTATTTCCTGTATCACGTAGTCCCATATGCGTCCATAACGTTGGTCGAGGGCTACTAGAGCCGCGGTGTATGGGGTACTTGAGTTGGAATATGCCAGCGCTATATTATGCGCTCTGGGCACCTTCAGGTGCTTGAGGAGGATAGCATATTTGTACGTCTCATCGGGGACGTCGGACATCATAGTCTCTAAGCACATCCGTAGCTCCGTGTACTGTGCTCTGTCCTCGCGTGTAAAATCCGGGAACGTCGGTGTGTGGATGGCTGGCACATCGGTGAGCGTTGGGGGAGAGGCCTCCTGGGCGAGTCTCCCCGTACGTGTCGTCGTGGGCTGGTACTTGGTGGGTACCGAAGCCCGGGTACCCAGGTGCTGTTCCTCGGGGCTGGCGGTGCGTCAAACTCACCCGTGAGTTGAGTCGGGGGTTTGTAGCGCAGTGACTCTGGGCTGACGTCTGGGCTGTACTGGGCCTCCTGGTCCAGAGTACGTTGCTGCTGGTCGGGGCTGTACTGGGCCTCCTGGTCCAGAGTACGTTGCTGCTGGTCGGCTTGACATTCCTCCTCTTCCTCTTCCTCTGCTAAGTCCTGGAGTCTTCTAGTCAGTCTCTCGGCGACGTAGGCCGGTTCTTCCCGGTTGCTGGGTCTCGTATGGACCGGCCGGGGAGGGGGTTCGGAGACGTGGACAGGATCCTCCTGTTGGCGGGGTCCCGGGTCGCTTGGTCGGGTAGGGGAATGTGCCCTAGACCCTTGTCGTGATGATCTCCGGGAGCTCCGTGCGGAGAGAGGGGGTGTCGCCATGGCGATCAATTGTTCTACCATCTTCGCCTGCAGCCGGTCGCGCTCTGCTTCGCGCTGGGCATGGGCGGCGTCGCGCTGTGCTTCGCGGTGGGCATTGGCGGCGTCGCGCTGCGCATTGGCGGCGGCGTGCTACGCATCGGCGCGGCTTCTTTCAATGTTCTCTTCCGTCTGAAGGCGTCTGGTCTCCAGTCTTATGCGGTCGTCTTCACTCCTTTGTTGCGCCTGGAAGCGCTCTCGCTCGGTTGCAGAATGTTCGCGTTCACTGAGGGCTTGCGCTTGGAGTTGCGCGTGAAGGCGCTCTCGTTGGTCTGCAGCTTGTTTGCGCTCGCTCGTCTGTTGCGCTTGAAGTCGATCGCGTTCGGTGGAGGCTGCCAGGGTGGCGATGAATGCCTGCGCCAGCATCTTGTCCGCTTCGCTGGGGGAAGACACCGACGGAGGTGATCGGCTTCTGGCAGTGCTCGTTGGAGATCTGTTCTCTGGGCGCGCCTCGAGGTCCGTCTCCTGGGCGCGCTTCTCTTCTGGTAGTGGGTCGGGTTCTGTCCCTGGAGCGCTTTCTTTATCCTGGAGCTCTCCGGGGACCGTCCCGTTGACGTTGTCTGGGGGTATAGTCATGTCATGTCCCCCCTGGTCCCCCCCGTGGGCTTGGTCAGTTTCGTTAGAACCCACTGGGGTCTCTACTGGCAGGGTCGTCTGGTCGGTAGGATTTGACATGCTTTGACTATCCGCTTTATTTATTTTATCCGCATTTAACTTCTTTATAAAGCTAGGTAGTAGACTGGCAGCGTAGTCCTCTAAGTAAGGAGGTGGCTGCCGTCTGCGCGGCGGGCGTTCTAGCTTAGGAGAACCGTTTGTGGAGTGTTCATCGCTGGCCATGTCAATATTAATATTATATTAATATTACGCTAATTACCCTCCGGCTCGAAGGATCAATTGTAACTGAGGGGTACAATTCCCTGACTGTGTTGAATAAGTATGGTATCATTAAACCACTACTGAGTTATGTACATTACTACTGGCCATACAGTACACATGTATATGTGATGAACACCCACACAATAACACGGCTTAACGAAGAAAGTCCTGTTTGTAATATTTATTAGAAGAGCATCAATATTATCTTACATTATTGAGAATTAGAGTTGCGCTTGTAAGGCGAAGAATGTGCATGAATAGGTCAAGAGCGTAAGTCCATGAGCATATTACGAAGGGGATAATTAATACCACCTGTAGCATAAGAATTATATAAGGTACACTCGTAGGTCAGCTGGAGATACTAAAGGGGTTCCCTCCGGTTGTAAGCCAGCAGGGGAGAGGAATGTTCGGGAGCAAAAGTCTGGATCAACGAGGAATCAATAAGCTCCAGCTACGGGAGGCGGTACATATACTCCCCTCGATCGGCAGACAAAAGCAGCGGCTATAATCCAAGTATGCGCGACAGCATAGGTGAAAGCCAGCCAGCCTCTTCCTAGAGACGGGCTCGAGTGATGCTCCTCACGGGTAAATCCCACACAGCAGCGGGGTAGAGGGTTCTCTGCTCCAGCAGCCACGGTACCAAAGCAATAATAATCCAGCCGGAAAAGGCTCTGCATTCACCGGTGTAGATTCTCCTGTGCACGGTACTTCACATTTAACTAGGTCGAACTTGACGTTATTTCACTAAGCTCTGACACTTTTACTATCCTATTCGCACGCGGTTCTAAGTGCTCTATTTAGACGCAAGGTTGCTCACTTCACTTGGTCGTTGACTCGTGATGAAGGCTTCAACTTGTTGGGTTAACTCGTTTGAGGGTAACTAACTGCTGTATCCACCTGCAACGTATTTATACGTAAGGTGAATAATCTAGTACCAGCCTTATTTCTGTCTCGTATTACTGCGCAAACCTGGGCATGTTGAGACATGTCTTAGCGGTGACTTTGAACTAGACATTGGGGGGTATGGCCGTGGTGCCTAGGGGGGTCGCTGTCCAATAGGAGAACGAATATTATGGTCTGGCCTGTACCTAGGTAAAGGGATATTCCGTGTATATGTACAAAGAATATACAAGGGATATCAGACGATATACAAATACTATACATGGGATCTCAGGCAATAAATATATATATTCGGTTTAATCTGACCCTTTGTAACAGTTGTCGTGAAGCGAGCGTATTAGCAGGTAGCTGTGTTGTCGTGCATTACGAGGGAAGTATTAACCTGTAAAAACCATATACGAATACAACATCTCCTCATTCTTCCCGACATTACTGCATGACTGATCGCTACAATGCGTTCGCTACCACCGATTGGACAAGTATTGTTATGCACCTGCTGAGAGAGAATGTTTTTTCATGGAAGATGCTAACTGTTCTGTTCTCAACCATAATTTTCTTTGGACAATAAACCTTACAAATCAGCTGCAGCCTAGACATTAAACTCTGTCAACATCCACAACTTATTTTGTTACCAGAGTATAAATCATCTAGTAGGTGCATCGTGGCGCATTGTCGATTTATTAGTTAATGACAAGCGGCCACTATACCTTCTCCAACTAATGTTATTTATTTAAATAATCCTGTTAATAATAATTAACATAAGTAGCATGGTAATAATACGTAGGTTATTGATCAATGAATGTATTGATAAATTAATGGTGTACAAATTATACACCAGTAGAAGTCATATTATTTCCTCATTGTCCTTGCTGCCTGCCGTCGCCTAAAAAAAATAGGATTGAGGCGATATTTAGCCAGGCGACAGAAGTTACTGCGCGATCGTCGCTGGAAAATCTCCTGCCGTGTCGGTTGTCTCATTCATAACAATGGAAGCAATACAATTCTGTCGGTCGCCTCGCTTAAAAAATCGCCTGGCAAAAATCGCCCGCCATGTGCGGCTCACTTTAAAAGGTACCGTCTGTGATAATTTGCATTTACTGTATCTACTGTGATTGGGTCTATTATTGAGAGAGTTAAAGAATATAAATACCTTGGCATTTGGCTTGATCAGAAATGTACAATTAAATGCCATGTAGATAACGTTGCATGTAATCTGCGACAGAAGGTTGGCTTTTGTACAGAAACAAAACCTATTTTCCTATGCTTAGCAGAAGGAGGGTTTTGAAGCTATTTCTGTTTTGGATTATGGACACATAGTCTATAGACATGCTGCTGCTTCTACTATAAAGCCACTTAAGGTCCCCAGAGTTTGCACTGAATTAGGATAATCTTCTTTTAGCTTCTGTGCCCCTGACAAATGGAATCTTTTGCAAAGCACTTTAAACTCAATACTTGAGTATCCATTGGTCAGTTTACATCTATAATAGCCAACCAAATTGTTTAAATGCTTAACTTTTCTGTTTTTATATTATTTTTGTATAATGTACTGTACCCTCTTAAACTCATTGAGCGCCAAAAATGAGATATCTCGTTTCTGACAGCCAACGCTTGAGCGCCAATAACGAGATATCTTGTTTTCCGTTTTTTCATTATTATTATTCTAAACACTCGTGCAGGCCTTTGTAAGTGTGCCTGGGACCTCTGGCTACGTAAAAATTGCAATGACGATCGAATCCCGACAGGTGGCAGTATCTCCTACCTTTTGAACTGCATGGGCCAGTTTAGTGTGGGGCCGCCCCACAGCACCCAAAGCACTAGGGAGCGAGCAGCAGTGAGCAAACTACAGCCAACTAACGTTGGACAATGGCGATTGCCTAGAGCGACCTATTGGATATTATGAAGAAGAAGACAAAACGGATGATATAGATGATGATTATGGATGATGAGGTGCGTTTTTCACCAGACTATGTTGGACTCAACACTTCTGTTAAATCATAAAAATACTATAGTCAAACCGGCCGATGAGGAAACCCATTCGGCTCCGTGGTATAGTCTGGCCCGAGCACACAATAGTAGCCTGCAATGCAATGGCGAGCGAACTATTAGAGATGATGGAGAAGAAGACAACGGATGAGGGCCACCTAACGTTATATGTATTGATCCTGTTCTGATCCAAGACACTTGGAGCGAGAGTGGAGTACCTGCTGACAAAGGTAACGTCTATTTTACCGAACCCCATCATAAAACATGCTTTTGTAATGATTGCAGCGTCGGAAAACGACCCCCCCCCCCCCCCCCCCCCTCCGATGGCTGTGTGAAGAAACATATGGTAGTGTTTACCTTTGACCTGGCAATAATATGGGTTTCAGGCGAGAGCAGCCGCGAGATTTGCGCACAAAACACTCTATATCTCACCATCTAGAAAACCAGCCTGGATTATTGTGAAACGGGGCAATTTTTATCACGGTATATCGCACAAACGAAGGTATGTAGAAATAAACTGTTTTGTCCCTGTTGGAGTATAAATAGTGCCTGTTAAATGAGCCATACTACTGTCTCCATACAGTAGCTATAATATAGAATATACAATGGGTCCGCAAACATCGTGAAAATGGTCAATAACGCTGGCGCCAGGGAGTAAAGATGGAAAAACAGCGTGGCAGTCAATGAGTTAACACTTTGGCTGCCATGGGTTAAATTCATTATCAACCGTAGGTTTCCGGCTCTATTTGTCTATAGAGAAAGTCCCCTTCTTTGCAGGGCTATAACTTTTTAAATTCTATTGCTACATTGCCATTATTAGGGCCCATTCAAAGTCCTATATGTATTGTTCATTGTGTAGCAACGTTAAACTTTTTCATTCAGATATTCATAGTAAAGTATGGTCTAATGTATAAGTATGTTTTCATCTCTTTCTGCAGCTTTCTCCAGAACGTGATCTATAGCCCCAAATACATTATATTGATGATGCAATACAGTTTTATGGCAATCAGCGCGATATAAAAAATTCAAACTAGACGTACTTCTAGAAGTTACTACACGTCATCTGATGTTGACCGGATGGGCTAGGGGGCGTTTATAATTCCGTGGGCAGCGTTATACCAATCATCTAATGTGGGTCAAATGTTGATAATAGCAGTTAGTATCGAAGACGGTAACGTTACACGCTAAAACTCACCCCAGTCTCCGCGCGCCGTTGGGCGATCATCGTAGAGTAGAAATTTTATCATTATGGGATGTAGATTTACCCGGTCCATCTCCAGCTTGTATAATGGTATATACGTCCAAATCATGTTGTTTATCGAGTTATTGGCAATCGATCGCTGTGTATTGTGACGAGCTAGAATGCCGGGACCTATAGCGAGTGCCCGGAAGTAATACGGCCGTCCAGCACAACCTCTATGGCACTTCCTGTTAAGCGATTGCGCCGATCGGCCACCAGATGGCGCTCCTGAACCGCCAGAGAGCTCAGTGGGTCCTCCTGGTGGATCTCAGGCCAGCGGAGGGGAAATATGAATCCGATTCCAGATTTTTGAAATATTGATATTAAAGACGCTGTAAAGCGTCCTCGGCAACTTGAGCATGGCCGGGAATGACGCTGTAAAGCGTTTTTAGGCAGTCAAAGTGTTAAAGGGAATACACCAGGTTAGTGAGCTCAAACATGGGATGGGCATTTTACAAATGTGCAAGGATCTAATTATTGTAGCTCCGCCTTACTCACCATGGCTCATGTTTGGGTCGGATGGTCTGCCTTGTCCACCCATAGACTTAATCATTGGCATATTTTTATTTACAAGGCTATTCTTGGTTTTCTTCCATCATACCTATGGATCTATATTCTTTAAAAAGGTATGGGAAGTTATTGTCTTTGCTCCCAGGACGTATTCCTACTATCTGTCCCTAAAGCCCGTACTGGATTGGGAAACAGGGGGTTTAAGTATGTTGCTCCCTCTACTAATTATCCAAACCGTTGGTATGTGGTCTCATTGGATGCATTTAAAGTTATTCTTAATGACTTTGAGGCAGGGACATCTGGCTGCAGATGTTTTGGCCGATTTATATTGCCCCTGTATGGGCCCTGAAGTCGATGACTTGTGATAAATATTTTCTTATTCTGTAATTTGTTCTTTATTTTATTGTAAATGTAATGTTTTTATATCTGGTTTTAGAGCCAAACACAGTACTACATCAGCCATCACTCTGGTTACAAATTATATGATTTCAGCATTAGATAAGAAGAAACACTGTGCTGCCCTCTTTGTAGATTTGTCAAAAGCCTTTGATACAGTTGATCACTACCTGCTTCTAAAATCCAACATAAATGGCTGCTTTTTTATATGGCTGCTTTACAATTTGTTACTCATGTAGTGGATTTTCCCAAGCTCAAATGTTTAATGTACAGGTCTTCTTAAGAACATGTCATTCACAGCAGCAGGACAAACCGTTGTTCTGGTAAATCCCTGCAACAGCAGATATGTCGATTAAAACTGTAAAGCAGCCTGTTACCTGATTTGTTTTTCCAGCCCCACACATAGGTTTGTGAGTGGGTGAGTAAGTGTACTGCCCTCTGCTGGATAAAAAAAGTATATAATGTAAATTCAGGTTATACATGGTGACATTCTGCCCTCTAGTGGTAAATGTGCAAAACACACCTGGAGGGCCAGGGTGTCAACATTGAACAGAAGAGCTGTGTTCAGCCATAGTTATGATGAGGACGGATAGAGTGGGACCTTTCAGCTCGCTATAGGTTTTCATTTGGATTTAAGATGTCCCACCACGGCCTAAAGGTCTACTCACATGGAGCAACATTAAACGTTATGCTTTAATCTCTCTTGCAGCAGGGAGCACCCCTAAGAGTAGAACCACACCACCAAGAAGAACTATTACCATTGACATTTATTCTGCATTATAATAAATGGTTAAACTAATGACGTGAGTGATTCGGTCTGGCACTACTTTGGTACGGTCTGGTTCCCACCTCCCTAAAACAAGCCAGAGTCACACCGCTCATAAAAGAAACAACCATGAACCCCACCGTCATAGACAACTATCGTCCCGTCTCTCTTCTCTCCTTCCTTTCTAAATCACTTGAACGTGCTGTATCCAACCAACTTTCTGATGATCTCTTACAGAATGACCTCCTAGACCCTAATCAGTCAGGCTTCAGGACTGGTCACTCCACAGAGACAGCCCTCATAGCAGTCAGAGTCTCTGTCTCACCATGCTATTTTATTAGCTCTTATCTAATTCCTTACTTCATTACCACTAATGTTATTTATTATTGTTTTATTTCATATATATATTTCAATTACTGTGTTGCATTTATTTTATATGACTTCTTCATTAAGCACTTTGTATTTTAATATTGGACAAAAGGAGCTATATAAATAAAGTTTGATTTAATTTTTTAAGCAACCTGCAGGCATTTTCTTATCGTGTAAAATCCTGTTTTATTTTTATTTGGGTTTCTTTGTTACTTAACTGTATTGAAAGGTCCTTTATAAAGAACGATATTTGAGGAGCCTAATAACAGGGACTTTATCTTTTTTGCATTTGTGCCCGTTTTACAAGGAACGTATGAAAGTATTATGCTCAGTGGACCCCGTCAGTAGCACTGATGATGGGAGCTAACGTTACGCATCCCGTGCTCGCAATCCAACTCGCAACAATGAATTGAGGCTACGACTGACAGTGATACTGCACATATTTGACATGGGGAAAAATAACGTATTACATGCTGGGTAGGCTGATAAGAGTGTATGCGCGTTCACGCAAGGGGGAGTCGGATTCTGGCAGGGAGTCCGAATTTGGCACAACACCGGCTAGCAGTGGCCCAAACAATTTGATGGAGAGGTTAGCTACTGTCTGACGTTAGCTACCGTTATGCAGAATCTTACCTGCTACTTATCGTCGGCCGTTCTGAAAGGGTAAAAAATCAGGATCTGGGTTCTTTTATGGCAGAGACTCGGATCAAAGAAGTGGACACGAAGACAGAAGTTGCTTTGTTAGCAAGAGAATATGGTGGTTTACTGGTTTCTGAAGGTTGCATGAAAAAGTACAAACAGATCGATCTGTGACCCAATAATGGTGATGCAAGCTGTACGGAGAGGCAGGTTACCACATTGAGTGAACAAGTCTCGTTTCCTCCTGGTATATATTAGCAGTTCGTCCTACCAGATAGAGGTTTGGTGACAGATGGTGTGACAGGTCTGATCATTAAAGGCATGGTTTACCCATGTGATATTCGAGGAAGTGCCGGCTGGTCTAGCACTGTGGTGACTTTCTGCTGAGTCAGATTAAATATAATGGCAGAAAAAGGGATGATTTGTACTAGAGGGTTCTTGTAATAAAAGTTATTGTAATATAGAGTAGTGGAGTTTGAGATTGATTCTATCTATCAGGTCTAAGTGTTAATTGTATAGGGATTGGATAATCTATTTAGATAACAACATAGGGATTGGATTTCTGTTTAGTGTCAAGTCAGCTGTTCACCAGACTGTGACCAACCTGCAGGCCAGTTGGTCTATTCTTAAACTGCCTGATCTGGAAGTCTGACCAGGCAGAATGTAACCTTTTAATTAGGGAGAATAAAACTAATATATTGCATGCGTCTCTGGTTCTATGCAAGATATTAATTAACCATGATATATTATGGAGTAATCTATTGGGCAAATATATGTGACAAATCTAAACTGTATGTTCCTATAAATATTTTAGGGAATGGAAGGGTCTACAAGCTCTCAGTGGTCAAGATCTATTTGTTACCTGGTCCCAGGACCCATAGTCACATTCCAAGTGGGGACCAGAGGAGTTTTAGATAGAAGAGCTAGTTTTAGATATTAGATATACATCTATCAGTTCCAGCATCTCAGCTCGGACATCCTTCAACGACAACATCGAGACCTCCAGGACATCTCTCTCAAGACACAACATTTTATAAGTTGGACTCCTCGTTATGCAGTTGTGGATGATGAGATGCTCCAGGTGAGCCATGTCTTCATCTTGGCAGCACACGCTTTCAACTCGAGTTTCCATCGGGATACAATATCTGCAGCGGCACCAGGCAGTGTTCCCGACGCGGCCATCATCTCGCGCACCACTTTCTCCATCATCGTCCGGCTCGACAGGAGGAGCACGTCTCACTGCTGTCATTCTAATTGGCTCAAAGGCGTAGGCCACTGGATTTCTGATACTCTCTGTGGGTCTGTCCACCTCGTCAAAACTTTCCAGATCCATTCTAGCTACAGCCTCTAGGTCAATAGCTACAGCGTGCACTTTGAGGTGGGAGGCTGCGGGCGCACCATCTCCGTGACGTTAGCATTTAACGTGAACAAACATGGCAGCGCACCGGTTGATAAATGCTACACGAAGGGACATAACAAATCGTTTTTTCTTAGAAACGGCTTACTTTTATAACGTGATTTTATCTGTGGTTTATCTAAATACTAATTTGATGCTATGATTATGTTTATATCGCCATTCATTTATTGATTGTCGTTACTCAAGTCTCAGACCTGAAATCCTTCCAGAATTGCTTCTACTTCACTTCCTAATGACACATTCAGTAAAGACCTATCCATCAGTTTACCTCCAATTCAAAAACTATCGAGTGAATAATATTAGTTCTATCTACTTTACATAGAACTTTACTTTACATTTAGTTCCTCATTAGGTCCAAGGTACTTTATTATGTATAAAAGTAAGGCGTTACATGCTCCGCTCAATAGGAGTTCACTCCACGTTGAATATGACCTCTCCTGGATACATCATTGGCATTGGGCTTTCCCCCAGATCTCAATATTGATAATTGAAAACAGGAAGAATGGCTTCTCGTTTACCTGGGCACACAATTAAATAATAGTACCTGACTCTACTTTTTCACATGTATATGCGTTAGTATCAGCATATTTAAACAAGGTTTCTGAAACACAAGTTAGTGGTGGTGACTAGTGGTCTCCACTCCCAGAGCAGACAATGATTGATGGTGATTCTTTGTGAACTGTAATACATTTGATTCCTAAAGATTGAAAATGTTCTGCCAAAGTGCTGTATTGTTTTAAATCAAGAAGTGTATTCCATTCAATCACATAATACAATATTTTCTATAGCAGTTGTGTCTAAGTGGAACTACAAGATTAGTACCTACGACTGCACAATGACGAGAATAAAATGAATACAAATGTATATTTACTTTAATGTCTATTCACTATGAACAGAATGTGAAAAATTAAGATATATCTTGAATGCATGAACATGTTACTCAGGGGAGGAAACTAACTTTTTGGCTTACCAGCCAACTGGCGAGTATCTGATTTTTTTTACCAGCCAAACAGATTTTTTACCAGACAAAAAAAATCGCTAATTGTGATAATTACTTCTTTGTATGTCAAGCCGCGTCAATGTTGTGTATGTATCTGGGTAGGCACACTGTGCCTTTAAGACAGCACGGTGGTCTTACGACAGTGCTGTGAAGTACCGTCAAGTGTTGTGGTAACGTCAGTTGGGTTGGTGTGCTGTTGTGCACAGTGCACTGGTTGAGCTAGCCCCTTTCGTGACTGCGATGTGCAAGCCAGGGGCTTTTGAGCATGAAATAAAATGTCTAACCTTACGTCGTAGTCCGGTGCTTTTTTGGAAACATTATAGTCATAACAGATACACCTAGCTGGCTGCTTTGAGCACACGGGGCTAACGTTAGCTAGCAAGCAGCTATAGCTAAAACGCTAACTAGAAGCTAACCACTGTATACAGTTCCAGTAGACTAACATTACACCTCTGTGATTTAAATGTGTCCTTAATAACTTATACTCGAGGGTTGTACTAGGGTTGGATGCAGTTCCCCGTTGGTCAGTCTGTCTGTTTTCCATCTTCTGCTGTGTTTAACGTTATCCGTTTGCGAGTGCTCCTGATGGCTAGCCTAGTACCGCGGGACTTTTATTATTATATGTCCGCGGGTTGGCCAGTACTGCGCAAACGTTTATTAAACATTATATGTCCGCGGGTGGTCTTGTGCAGTGCTCTCGTGGCACTGTCAACTAAAGCGAACACTCAGAAGACGCGCACCGTTTGCCAGTGCAGTGATTGCAGAATGTTTTATTTTTTTGTATACTCGCCAGCAGGGGAGGAAACTAACTTTTTGGCTTACCAGCCAACTGGCGGGTATCTGATTTTTTTTACCAGCCAAACGTACAAAATACTAGCATTTGGCCAGTAAAGTGGCCTAATTTCCTCCCCTGATGTTACTTTGAGAGGAGTATGTGCTCCAATATATTCCACTCTGCACTATTAATCTATATATGCAGACATCATTGTAAAAACATCACATAAACATAACACTGCCTACATGGCACAATCTTGATGTAACTAAGAGATGTTCTGAAAATAAAAGATAATTTTCATGCATGGATTACTAGATTTCAACCACAATACAATACGTTCTCTTTCCTGGTTGTTAACTCTTTCAGTGCCACTCACGAGATTTCTCGTTTTTTTTTATAGGTGGTTGCATGCCACTCACGAGATTTCTCGGAATTATTATTATTATTTTTTTTTTGCGATCTGAAAAATTATTGCATCACCCGAGCCTACCCGAGTATAGCCGAGGTGCGCCGGTGATCACTGTGGAAAAAAGCGCCCCCTGTCGTCTCCCAGATGACATAAGTGATTTTGGAATGGACTCAATGAAAATGAATGGGGAAAAAAATCCGGTACTCCACATTTTCCAGTTCACTGATCCAGCCGGGGTTACCACAGTTCATTCTGGAGCCTCAGATCCCCGCGGATCATGGAGATCTATTGTGTCGCGTCTTCACAGCACTGACTGGAAAATAGTCTTTGATAATGCGATGGGCAGATTAGACACATAGCCATAATTTAAAACATAGATTAGGCGATATTAACGTTAACATTGGCGCCGATGGTGGCATTCAAGCGGTAAAACGGAAAACCAGGCGTGGCACTGAAAGAGTTAACCAAGGTGAAAATAGTGGAGCTAAAGCCTGGTCTGGTTCAACAAAGGCCTTCTGATAGCAGGTGGTCATAAGATTTGAAAATGTGTTTAAATAGAGGCATTGTACTGAATGTTTGCGTAGTTCTTTGTCTTGCAACATGGCTGCCTGTAACATAGCGGCCATTGTTTTGAACATGGCAAGGAAGGGACAACGATTGCTATGTGCAGAACAATGGTTGCAATGTGTAGATATTTGAGAATTATATCAACAGGAAAGCCAGTGGAACAGTAATATGCTTTTCCAATGTTTCACATCTCAACCTTGGTGCTCAACCGAAAATAAAGGGCACATCAAAGCCTCTCTCTCTCTGATTGCTTAAAACAATCAATAATGCACAACACCAACACTTCACAAACACTGGTCTTATAATGTATGAGGGTGCAGGTTATGACAAAATACAGTATGCAATGTAAACACACTAAAGACCCTTTC
Organism: Notolepis coatsorum; assembly: GCF_963971535.1. Lineage (NCBI taxonomy): Eukaryota > Metazoa > Chordata > Actinopteri > Aulopiformes > Paralepididae > Notolepis > Notolepis coatsorum. The sequence goes on from NC_140179.1 coordinate 107,051,482, forward strand.
ACACATGTGCACACATGTGCATGTCAAATCTTGTTTTTAGCTTTATTTGAATGAGTTTGTTTTCGGTCTTTGTTTACAGACTAATCAAAAACACACTTGTGTGGACTTACAAAAAGAAAAGAAAAATCACAAATGTACATATTCAAAGTAAGCTCACACACAAAATCCAGAATCAGTGACCGAAAAAAGGAATAGGCTGAAGCACATGGTTATTTTTGCCTATCCTTTACAACTCTTAAAAACTAAATATAGATAGATAGATGCAAGATATAATTTTTTGAAAAAACAAATGTTTGATGTTTTACTCAACTGTACTCTTGAATTATTATTTTTTGTAATCTCCCTTGAGAAGTACACAACTTCAACCTGTCACTAAGACTATTCCATAGTTTAAAGGAAAACTCCAACATTTTGGGAAATTCGCTTATTTGCCATCTACCCTGGAGTTAGACAAGATGCATACCTTTTTCTTCTCTGTGCATGCAGTAGGAGTAGGAAGACGTTGGGAACTAGGCTAATGGAGGAACCTACTTCCAGTGACTGACGCTAAGCTAGGCTAAAGGTGCGTGTCTTCCTACTACTGCATGCACAGAGAAGAAAAAGGGTATGTATCTTCTTGTCTAACTCCAGGGTAGATGCCAAATAAGCTAATTTCCCAAAATGTTGGAGTTTTCCTTTAACTCCCAAAATCGAAACACATCTTTTACATTAGTTCTTACTTTTTTACATGTTTGTATTGAATACCACTGAGAATACCACTGATCCTAATTAATTTAATTTCAAACCTTTATTTTAAATAGAAAAGGTTAAGGGTTCCCTCATTCACACGATGTTGAGTATAATAAGAAATATTTTAAATACATAATTATATCAATGTCATCATGGCAGGTGAAAAAAATAGCCAAGCGTACAGCGCATCAAGTTCCTCTGTTTCTCTCCCAATCACTCACTCACACACACAGCAAATTGGGGAACAAAACAGCATGCCTGTCCCCCCAAAACACACTGAAGCTCCGTTCACACCTGCACTGGACTCCTGACAATCTGCACATTAATTGGAGGGGCTGTATGTGCGAACGCAGAGTTTACCCTCCCAGCACCTAGGGGTGGGAATCGCCAGAGACCTCGCAATATGATACTATCGCGATACTTGAGCTACTTGATATATCGCGAATATTGCGTTTTTTTTTTTTTTTATCACATTTCTTTTTTTCAACTGCAAAGTAAAACTTTCAACGTGTTTTATCTAATAAAATAAAGTTCAGTCTGTTCATCTCACTTCAATCATTTTTATTGCAGAACATGGTATTTTCTCAAGCAGACAGATGTAAACACTGTAATCTGTGTTGCATGTACCTGACAAACTGAACTGTTTGTATTACAGTCATATTCCAACTTAACTGAATGCACATGTGTGTGTGTGGACTACTGTACTATTTTTTTTATGAATAATTAAATATCGATACTTGGCGTCCCTGTATCGATACAGTATCGCGATACTACTACGTATCGATTTCCCCCCCACCCCTACCAGCACCCAAGTTATAAAACCAAATAATGCCACACTGAGCCCATGTCGGAACACAAGCAGATCATTGTTGGCAGAATTCACAGCGAGCGAGTGGACGTATTGATTAACTAACCATGCTCCAACAACAATGTTGCTGATAGTTAAATTAAAGTGTATGGCTTTAGTCTCATCAAGATTTGAGTGAGTTTGCCAGATGCGCCCAATATGTTCCAAACAGTGTGGAGGCGAGCGCCGAGAACGAGACTGCAGCAAAGTCGTACGATTATATTAAATGTGTGCTTCTCAGTGTTTTAGCCTGTATGAAACTATTATTAAGTGGTCATCATTTGTGAAATAGTTCAGCTTTTCCTCAATAATGCTTTGCAACAGGAGATTTTTGAAATATCCAGCCAAGATGATATGCTGACCAGTTTGCTCCGATGTCTGACTGAAGATGAGAAACACTGTTTGCTCATCATCCAAAAACTTTACATAAATTAACAGTTTGAGTATTTCAAACGTTTTGGATGGATTGTAAACTATTTTGATACAGTTTCACAATGTAAAATTGAATGTATTGAATGTATTGAATACCATTGATCCTAATTAATTTCATTTCAAACCTTTATTTTAACTAGAAAAAAGTTCAGATTGCCCTCATTTGCAGCGATGTCGGGTATAACAAGAAATATTTTAAATAGACATTTAAATGATAATCTTCATACACAGGAGATATTGTCTCTTTCTGCGTCATGCCCTGCTCTACCTAGGAGCCACCCCTCTAAACCACATGCAGTATTTTCTACTGAAAGAATAGTTGGGAGGGAAGCAATCTTTCAAAACTTTAAAATGCATTGTTGCATCTATATTTAGCACATATTTGATAGAATTTCAATAGAAAATAAACAAAATAAAATACCATTACCACCAGACAGAGCATTGTTTGACCCGGAGGGAAAAAGGGCAGATGCTCAAGCACCCCTTAAGCCCTATGTGTGTCTGGTTACAGGCAGCCATGTTGGAAGAGAGACAACTATTGTTGGAAGAGAGGACTAGAGAGCAAGGCTCTATTTAAACCAAGAAACTGGTGTTTGAAGATGAGTGTCAGAAGTTCTTCTGATGCAGGGCTCGAAATTGCAACCGAATTGGCCACATATGCGACCGAAATTGTATCTGTGCGACCTCAAAATATAATTGGGAGCATTCGTGCGACTGCAAATAATTGTTCTGGTGCGACCCCCACTCCCCCCCCCTCCCCCAACGTCCCTTTCTCTGTACATTCGCTAGTTTGTCTGTCACTCAGTATGTGCCAGTGAGTTGACGGTGTCCATTCTAACCAATTAAACGTGAGCTTGACGTTCTTACATCGAATGCTGATTTTAGATTGGTTCAGTTGATGCAGTGTCCTCATGGCCCCTCCCCCTCACAGACCCGTCTTGTCACAGACCAGTCTCATTAGCACCGAAGATAGCAAGTAGTCTTTTAGTCTTAACCAAAAGATTTTAACCAAATAAAAAGCAGCAGCACTATTGCATAACTGAGTCATGTTTGCTATGTATTTCTTTCAATAAAAAAAATATTACATTATATATTGTTGGTGCTTCTTACATTTTGGTGGGTGCTCCTACATTTTTGCTGGTGCTCCAACCTTTTTGAAGTTGGGAGCACCAGTGCTACCAAGTAAAAATGTTAATTTCGAGCCCTGTGATGCAGATCACATTAGTTGGATTGCTGTCCAGGATGAATGTGTTAAGTATGTTGAGTTTTTAAGCAGATTCTTAGGGTTGAATAAATATACTGGAATATATTGGTGCTTCTTTAAAGGGGACATGCATTACTATTCCTTGCACTATTTGGGCAACTTTACACAATTCCTGTGATTCTATGGAAGACATCTGTAAGGTTTATTTAAAAAGAAAATCATTGTCTTATATTTCTAATGGAGTACTCAAAAACATAATTTTCCAGCTGCAGGATTTCAGGCTGTTATTGGATGGGAGAGGTAATGCTCCGACGAGGGAGAGAGGAGAGATGCGTCCCCTAAACACACGCAGTCAAGTTTGTGTGTGTGTGTCCGACGAGGGAGCGATGGCACACACACATTTACACACTTCTGCCGTCCCTAAGGCTTCTCTCCTGTATGAGTGCGCTGGTGTATCTTTAAGTTTCCAGAGGTTCTGAAGCTCTTCTCACACTGGTCACAGTAGTAAGGCTTCTCTCCTGTATGAATGCACTGGTGTATCTTTAAGTTTCCAGAGGTTCTGAAGCTCTTCTCACACTGGTCACAGTTATAGGGCTTCTCTCCTGTATGAAGGCGCTGGTGTATCTTTAAGCTTCCAGAGGTTCTGAAGCTCTTCTCACACTGGTCACAGTTATAGGGCTTCTCTCCTGTATGACAGCGCTGGTGTATCTTTAAGCTATCATATCTACTGAAGCTCTTCTCACACTGGTCACAGTTATAGGGCTTCTCTCCTGTATGAATGCGCTGGTGTATCTTTAATTGTGCAAAGGTCTTGAAGCTCTTCTCACACTGGTCACAGTAGTAAGGCTTCTCTCCTGTATGAATGCACTGGTGTATCTTTAAGCTTCCAGAGGTACTGAAGCTCTTCTCACACTGGTCACAGTTATAGGGCTTCTCTCCTGTATGAATGCGCTGGTGTATCTTTAATTGTGCAAAGGTCTTGAAGCTCTTCTCACACTGGTCACAGTAGTAAGGCTTCTCTCCTGTATGAATGCGCTGGTGTCTCTTTAAGTCTCCTACTTGCCTGAAGCTCTTCTCACACTGGTCACAGTTATAGGGCTTCTCTCCTGTATGAATGCGGAGGTGTGTCTTTAAGCTTACAGACTGACTGAAGCGTGTTCCACACTGGTCACAGTAGTAGGGCTTCTCTCCTGTATGAATGCGCTGGTGTATCTTTAAGTGTTCAGATTGACTGAAGCTCTTCTCACACTGGTTACAGTTATAAGGCTTGTCTCCTGTATGAATGCGCTGGTGTTTCTTTAAGTTTCCAATGGTTCTGAAGCGTGTTCCACACTGGTCACAGTAGTAAGGCTTCTCTCCTGTATGAATGCGCTGGTGTCGCTTTAATTGTCCAGTGGTTCCGAAGCGTGTTCCACACTGGTCACAGTAGTAGGGCTTCTCTCCTGTATGAATGCGCTGGTGTTTCTTTAAGCTGCCAGACTCACTGAAGCTCTTCTCACACTGGTCACAGTAGTAAGGTTTCTCTCCTGTATGAATACGCTGGTGTTTCTTTAAGTTTCCAGAGGTCTTGAAGCTCTTCTCACACTGGTCACAGTAGTGAGGCCTTGACTCGTTCATATCTCCGCTTGTTGTTGGGGAGCAATGCAGCAATTGTACCTGGAGAAGAGAGACAAGTTCAGATCTTGTGTGTTTTGCATTCGTTCAGTTTGTATTTCTAAAGTTTAAACATGAATCTGCTCCAAGGGCAGTTATCTCAAGTATAAACATGAATCTGCTCCAAGGGCAGTTATTGAAAACTGGCCAACATTTGCCTGTTTCTTATCCAGCATATTGCCACCTTATACATACAGGGGGTCTCAATATACCGCATAAACACACAAGTACTAACGTGGCTAATTACAATTGCTAAAATAGAATGCTCGAATTGGAAAATTACACTGATTTCTGCATACGCCCCTAATTTGTATGACGCTAACTTTTATGCTGTGCTGTACTCCGTAGTAGTAGGAGCGGGACGTCTCTCCAAGCTGGTGGAATTGGAAAAGCTTCATGCCACGTTGATCTCTTCTTTGCAGCACAACTACTCTAGTCGACTGGAGCTTCAAATTAAGGTAGTGAAAAAAGAGATTAACTCCATTTTAAGACAATCTGAATTTCAGATGCACAGAACAAGACAGCACTACTACTTTCACGGCTCCAGGCCTAGTCTCCTACTTGCTATGAAGATAAGTGCCAGTGAGCAATTTGCGGCTATCCCTTATTTTGCTCTTTTTATTCCAACCTGTACAAGTCAGAGGTGGTCTTTGATCATACCAAGCTGGAGGACTTTCTTAATCAACCTACCACAGATCTCGGAAGATAGTGCTAAACTGTTAGCTGCACCCATCACACTGGTTGCATATCCGCAATCGCCTCTCTAAGTTCAGACGGCATTCCACCGGAACTCTATCTTGCATTCTGGGATGTACTCTGTCCCTTATTACTCTCAATGATTTTACACTCAATCAAAGAGGGCAATTTTTCCAGAGATGTCAATATGGCGCTTATATCCGTTTTACTCAAGAAAGATAAGGACCCCACCGAATGTGGCAGCTACAGGCCCCTAAGTCTCCTCGGAGCCGATCTAAAGCTATATGCCAAGGTTCTAGCCACTCGACTTCAAAAGCATACGTTAACTTTTTTTGCACATAGCACTGGTGCTACAGAGGTTGATCGTTTTGTAGCACAGGCCAAAATTTTGTAGCACAAGTATAAAATGTGTTATATTTGTAACAGTGACAAATGTGCCTATTTTATTTGTGTTATTTAGTTGCAGTGCCATGTTTGGCTGTCATTTTCATGCCGACAAGTTTACGTCACACAGCCAGACTCGTTACGTTTTTGGAACTCACAACACGCAACCTAAAACCCCTTCCTCTCACAAACCGTTGCTGCAATTGTTTTATGTTGCATGATGATCACGAATACATTTATTATGTATTGTATTTTTTATGTTTAAATATCAACATTATCTGTCCACCCTCAGTACATTTACTATCAATATAATATACTCGTCTGACTTCATCTGATCTTTTCAAACGCACGCACACACACACACACACACAGAAGGGAGAATGCTCACAGCCGCCAAAAAATGTATTGCCTCAAGTTGGATTCACCCAGACAAACTCTGCCCGAAGGTATGGATTCTTCTCACCTATCTTGATGTGATCTATCTGGAGATATCCACTGCACGTGTTATAGGGGTTAATGAATCTAATATCGTGATCTGGTTGGCTGCTGTTGCAAAGCTAAAAGAGCGCATATACATTTTTATTACTGAATAATGCATTATGTATGTAACTCACGTTGAGGTCCTGTGGTGAGGGGGGGGGGGGGGGGGGGGGGGGCGAGTGTCCATGTATTTTGGTTTTTCTTTTTTTGTGTTTTTTTGTATATTTAATTATGTATATGTTTTGGGCCCCTTTGGCTGTGGGTCTGATGGTCGCGGGCTCGGAATGGGGGGGCCCCTGGTTCGGGGCCTCTGCGAGTCCTGGTGTTAAAGAGGCATGATGCTTTGACTCTCTGGGGCGCCGGACTCTGGGTCCTCGAGGGTTGGGGATTGTGGCTGCTGTGTATGGTGATGGAGGGGGCTCAAGATGGTCACTATACAATCTGTCTCAATTATTGTCTCGTCATTATTATAATAAGTTATTGTCCTGTGATGTCTTTTTATGTATTATTATTGTATTGTGATGAGTCTCGTTTCATGTGGGAAAATCTTTTATAAAAAAAAGATAAAAAAAAAGAAAACTCTCCTGGTGAATGTTTTCCTCAATCTGACAACATTTACCGCTCCCTCATCAACCTTCGAGTTTCACCCTGAGGACCCCAGAGTAAAGCGGGCCATACTTGTGCCAACATGAATTTGAAGGAAATCTTAATATGAGTGGTGTCTAAAATGTGAGTTTTTTTGTGGGGAATTCAAGTATTGGCTTATTTATTGGATGGGATAACTCTAACCTACATCATTTTGGATTTCAAAATGGCAGATTAACACTTTGGTTGCCTTGGGTTAAATTAATGATATACCATAGAGGGGGGGGGGGGGGGGGCGAGTGTCCATGTATTTTGGTTTTTCTTTTTTTGTGTTTTTTTGTATATTTAATTATGTATATGTTTTGGGCCCCTTTGGCTGTGGGTCTGATGGTCGCGGGCTCGGAATGGGGGGGCCCCTGGTTCGGGGCCTCTGCGAGTCCTGGTGTTAAAGAGGCATGATGCTTTGACTCTCTGGGGCGCCGGACTCTGGGTCCTCGAGGGTTGGGGATTGTGGCTGCTGTGTATGGTGATGGTGATGGTTTTTCTTTTTTTGTGTTTTTTTGTATATTTAATTATGTATATGTTTTGGGCCCCTTTGGCTGTGGGTCTGATGGTCGCGGGCTCGGAATGGGGGGGCCCCTGGTTCGGGGCCTCTGCGAGTCCTGGTGTTAAAGAGGCATGATGCTTTGACTCTCTGGGGCGCCGGACTCTGGGTCCTCGAGGGTTGGGGATTGTGGCTGCTGTGTATGGTGATGGAGGGGGCTCAAGATGGTCACTATACAATCTGTCTCAATTATTGTCTCGTCATTATTATAATAAGTTATTGTCCTGTGATGTCTTTTTATGTATTATTATTGTATTGTGATGAGTCTCGTTTCATGTGGGAAAATCTTTTATAAAAAAAAGATAAAAAAAAAGAAAACTCTCCTGGTGAATGTTTTCCTCAATCTGACAACATTTACCGCTCCCTCATCAACCTTCGAGTTTCACCCTGAGGACCCCAGAGTAAAGCGGGCCATACTTGTGCCAACATGAATTTGAAGGAAATCTTAATATGAGTGGTGTCTAAAATGTGAGTTTTTTTGTGGGGAATTCAAGTATTGGCTTATTTATTGGATGGGATAACTCTAACCTACATCATTTTGGATTTCAAAATGGCAGATTAACACTTTGGTTGCCTTGGGTTAAATTAATGATATACCATAGATTGCCAGCGCTATTTGTCTATGGTGAAAGTCCCCTTCTTTGCAGGGCTATAACTTTTTAAATTCTATTGCTACATTGCCATTATTAGGGCCCATTCAAAGTCCTATATGTATTGTTCATTGTGTAGCAACGTTAAACTTTTTCATTCACATATTCATAGTAAAGTATGGTCTAATGTATAAGTATGTTTTCATCTCTTTCTGCAGCTTTCTCCAGAACGTGATATATAGCCCCAAATGCATTATATTGATGATGAAATACAGTTTGATGGCAATCAGCGCGATATAAAAAATTCCAACTAGACGTACTTCTAGAAGTTACTACACGTCATCTGATGTTGACCGGATGGGCGAGGGGGCGTTTATAATTCCGTGGGCAGCGTTATACCAATCATCTAATGTGGGTCAAATGTTGATAATATCAGTTATTATCGAAGACGGTAACGTTACACGCTGAAACTCACCCCAGTCTCCGCGCGCCGTTGGGCGATCATCGTCGAGTAGAAATTTTATCATTATGGGATATATTATTACCCGGTCCATCTCCAGCTTGTATAATGGTATATACGTCCAAATCATGTTGTTTATCGAGTTATTGGCAATCGATCGCTATGTAGAGTGACGAGCTAGAGTCACGGGACATGTACCGAGTGGCCGGAAGCAATACGGACGTCTAGCAAAACCTCTAGTGCGCTTCCTGTTAAGCGCTTGCGCCGATCGGCCACCAGATGGCGCTCCTGAACCGCCAGAGAGCTCAGTGGGTCCTGCTGGTGAATCTCAGGCCAGCGGAGGGACATTATGAATCCGATCGCAGATTTTTGAAATATTGATATAAAGACGTCGTACAGCGTCCCCCGGCAACTTTAGCATGGCCAGCAAAGACGTCTAAAGATGCCCCCTGGCAGTCAAAGTGTTAATGTTCGAAGCTCGTGCCATCGAACGAAGCTTCGAAGTATTTAAGACAGCCCTAGTTTAAACTTTACAGCACTGACAAAGTTGAACAAAGTGCTGTACAAGTCCCACAACATAAAAAAATTATATATAAAAAAAAAGGAATTTTTTATTTTGAAGCTTCGAATTAAAATAAAATCTCGGCCCCGAAGCTTCGAATTCCAAAAAAAAATTCGAAGGTCAGCCCTAGTAACAGTACACGTATCCGTACTGAACCGTTTAAGTACTGGACCTTGTACTTTTGCGTGCAGAATTTAATTCAAAACAAGTTTTTAGGCCAGGTCTTGCTCGAAAAAGAGATCTTTGATCTCAAGTGACTACCTGGTAAAATAAGTTAAATAAAAGTTCACCCCTTCCCAAAATATAACTTGCGAAAAGGGCCAGATGTTCGTTCGGCCCACACACACAACACAGAGATTACCTGTAATTTAGCATAGCCTCATAGTGTGGCGAACGCACACACACATCACCCCTGAGGGGAACATGGAAAGCCAAATAAATAAACTTAAACTTTCCCCGACTGTAACGAAACGGAAAAACCTGTACCGAACAGTGACTTCTCGTTTGGGATTATAAAAGACTGTAAAATGGAGTATCAGAGAGCCATGAAGTCTGCTAAAACTGAGTATATCTCCAATCTTATTTCTAAGAATATTAGCAAACCCAGGGTTCTATTTAATACTCTCGACTCTCTTGTAAACCCTCGTGATACTGCCCCTGTTGTACCATCGCCTGCTCTCTGTAATGATTTTTTTAATTTCTTTGCCGACAAAATCTTGTCTCTTCGGTCTGCACCCCCTCTTGCTGCCCCCGACCCCTCGGTTCCACCTGTGTGCCCAGCTGCTTTTGAGGAGTTTAAACCCATATCCTTGTCCTCACTGTCTGATGTTCGTGAGTTGCGGCCCACAAACTGCAGTGTTCCCGCTCTCCTTTTAAAAGAGGTTCTTGATTTTGATTCAGTTGGCTCTTTTATTCTTGTTTTGGTGCATGCTTGTTTTAGTTCAGGAATTTTTCCAACTTCTTTTAAACACGCTATAGTGCAGCCACTAATCAAAAAAACAAACTTGGACCCTTCTGTTCTCTCAAATTTTAGGCCCATCTCGAAAATGCCCTTTCTGTCCAAAGTGCTGGAGAAAGTAATCTCCATCCAGCTACATCTAAGGGGAGTTTCAGTCGGGTTTTAAACCTCGTCATAGTACTGAGACTGCTCTTTTAAAAATGTTCAATGACCTTATTTTAACTGTGGACTCTGGGTGTGATGCCATTATGGTAACACTGGATTTGACCGCTGCCTTCGATACGGTGGATCATAAGACCCTTTTATCCCGCCTAGAACAGTGTGTTGGCATAAGAGGTGCTGCCCTTAGGTTAATTCAGTCGTACCTGACTGATAAGACTTTCTCTGTCCATCTGGGTGAATTCTCCTCAAATGTGGCCCCTCTTTCCTGTGGTGTTCCCCAAGGTTCCATCCTGGGTCCAGGGTTTCAGTTAGATTTTTTTTTTGCAGGTCTGAGTGTCCGGTAGATTTCAATCTACCGGACAAATGGGATAAATTCCGGTCAGAGTTTATTGAGCTTAAAAATAATTGATAGGCCTATATAAAGAATGACATCCTAAAGGCATTTATAATATTTTAACTTAAAACTAGGCTACGTTTGCGTATATACAGTCATTAATATATTCCAAATAAAATAAGTCCCGAGACTTCGTGCTGCTGCCGACTTGAGGTGTCGGTGGGCAGTCTGCCCGACATTAATAAACAGCAGTCTGTTATAATCACATTTTTATGAGCTAACGAATTCCGTTATATTGGACATTTGTATTAATTATATCAAGCGAAGAACTGAGAAATTTGGCAGAGGGAGACGGCAACATTATCGTGGGTTTGCGTGATGTATATCTCCACCTCCCAACGACTTGGTGCTGGTCATAATGTCCGGTGAAAATAATTCCCTCTAAGCACAATTTGATTATTTGAATTGTATTAAAATAGGCTCAAATTAAATAGCCTATGTGTAACTGAGGGGTACAATTCCCTGACTGTATTGAGAGTATGGTATCATTAAACGACTACTTAGTTATGTACTTTAATTACTGGCCATACAGTACACGGTATATCTGGTGAACACCCACACAAGAATACGGCTTGACAAAGAAAGTTCTAGTTAGAGGTATTTATTATTAGAGCAGCAACGGTAGGTTACAGATTGAGAATTATGATTGCGCTTGTAAGGCGAAGAACACTTAAGTAAGTCAAGAGCGTAAGTCCATGAGCATAGTAAGATGGGTATAACTGACGCCACCTGTAGCATAAGAATTACATAAGGCACACTCGTAGTCAGCTGGAGACACTAAGGGGTTCCCTCCGGTTGTAAGCCAGCAGGGTAGAGGAATGTTCGGGAGCAAAGTCTGGATCAACGCGGAATAACGAGGCTCCAGATACAGGAGCCAGTGCAGTAATCCCTTGGTCCATAGACAAAGCAACAGCTATACTCCAGTATGCACGACAGCATGGATGAAAGCTAGCCAGCCTCTGTGGTCCTAGAGGCGGGCTCGATGGTGCTCCTCACAGGGTAGATCCCACACAGCAGTGGGGTAGACGGTTCTCTGCTCCAGCAGCCACAGTACCAAAGCAATATAATCCAGCCGGAAAAGGCTCTGCATTCGCCGGTGTAGGTTCTCCGGTGTACATATCCAACGGTTCTCGTCTAGGACTCCTCGGGTGGTGGCGCGAGTTTAGGCCGCCCAGCCTGGATAAGTGCACTAGCTAGAGTACGACGAACCGGTGGTAATGATGGTCACGGAGAACGGTAGCCGCACGATACACTATAAATAATAGACTATTACTTCACAATAGAATAAGTCGAACTCGACGATACAGCGTTAAACTCTGACACTTTAGCTATCTATTCGCACGCGGTTCTCAAGGCTCTATTCAGGGGCAAAGAGGCCCACTTCACGGCACGTTGTATCGTGGTGAAGGCTTCAACGTTTAGGTACTCAACCACTGCTGTATCCACCTGCGACGTATTTATACGTAAAGTGAACAATCTAGTGCCAACCTCAGTTCTGTCTCGTATTACTGCGCAAACCTGGACATGTTGAGACATGCCTTGGCGGTGGCTTTGAACTTGCCATTGGGGGTATGGCCGTTGGGCGTTGGCGCCTAGGGGTCGCTGTCCAATAAGAGAACGAATATTATGGTCTGGCCTGTACCTAGGTAAAGGGATATTCCGTGTATATATACAAAGAATATACAAGGGATATCAGACGATATACAAATATTATACAAGGTATCTCAAGTAATAAATATATATATTTGGTTTAATCTGACCCTTTGTAACACTATGTGATGAACGAAACAATCATTACATTTGTTTCATCGTTGCTTCACCAAGCAGCCGGTCTAATAATGTTGTCAGCGCGAGCTTGCTGCTGCTAGATTTGCGAGAAGCATCCAGCTGCAGACCCGCAGAGCAGCTGTGTTTTCAGGTCTGGTCTGGGGACCGCTCAGCAGCGCCCCCCACCCAACAGCTGAATTGCCAATGGCTGAATTGGAGTACTGCACTGTGCCGGCAAAGCTGGCGGGTTCTGTGGGTCTGCAGCTGCATGCTTTTCGCAAATCTAGCAGCAAGCTCGCGCTGACAACATTATTAGACCGGCTGCTTGGTGAAGCAACGATGAAACAAATGTAATGATTGTTTCGTTCATCGCATAGGCTATTTAATTTTAGCCTATTTTAATACAATTCAAATAATCAAATTGTGCTTAGAGGGAATTATTTTCACCGGACATTATGACCGGAGAGTAGAGCTGCCGCGGTATCGGTATTACCGCGGTATCGCTGTTACATCATGCCCACCGCAGCGTTGGGCTGAATACCGGCATCACCGCTGTTTTTTATTATATTATCATTATTATTGCGCTCTCGTTGGGCTTGCGGCTCTGCAGATATACCCTACTTCTCTGTCGAGATTCCAAGCGACCCTATTGGGTACCAGAAAAGTCACATGAAACACTGCAGACCACTGATTGGTCAGAAGAGATACGCGTCACATGCTTGGAGCATCTTGCAGTGCGTTTACTTCCTGAATCTCAGCCATCACAACACGGCTAATAGTACGTTAGCTCCCACCGGAGACCGGAGTGGATTACCAACGCCGTCGCTCCTCAGGGAACGAGGCATAATGATTATACTGCAACGAAATGTTATAATAAAAGCCCTTCGTTCTATACACTTGTCTGATTGAAAACTTTATTAACAGACCGCAGAATGGGTACAACTCGGCACGCTCTGAGCAAAGAAAGGAACTTAGATATTAATTGAGTAACGCTTGCCTTGCTATGTGGTCCGGTAAATACGAACGTGTAACTATACTAACGTTAATGCCACAAATCGAATACCTTTGTAATCATAAGTAGTAACGTTATAATAATAATAAGAAGAAAGGGTCGGGGGGGTAACCGGCGGGCGCGACACCGAGGGGAGACTTCGAATCCGTGTTTCACTTTTAATAACGAATGCGTGCATGCCGAATCCCAAACAATATCCATGCTGCAAAGTCATCCTCTAAAGATAGACATTTAGACTAGAGGCAGGCTATATGCTATATAAAGAGTAGACTACAAAAAAAATGCATTCAAACTTTTTTTTTTGTGTGTGTGTGTGCGGTAATACCGCGGCGGTAGGAAATATTTTGCAAATGTGTGCGGTAAGGAAAACAGCAATACCGCGGCAGCTCTACCGGAGAGATTAAATATGTTGAACGTCAACAGATTTTGCCGGTCAAATACCAGTAATTACCGGCTAACGGAAACGCTGCCTGGGTCCCTTGTTATTTTCCTTATAAATGCTGCCCTTAGGTTCTATTCTACGCAAACATAATGTCTCTTTTCACTGCTATGCGGACAATGTCCAAATTTACCTTCCTCTAAAACAGGGGTAGGCAACCCTAGGCACGCGTGCCTGCATAGGCACGCGGGGGCATTTGCATAGGCACAGGGGGCAGCACCCAAAAAAGATTTTTTTTTTTTTTTTTTTTTTTTTTTTTTTTTTTTTTTTTTTTTTTTTTTTTTTTTTTTTTAAATATTATAGTGAAATATTTTGCACTGTTGTCGCATTTATCTTGTTGAAATCCTCCCACAGGTTCTTTTTACTACCACATATTTAATTGAGACCCTTTATTTGTTTATTATTTCAATTTAGCTGGAAATTGCTACATCATTCAGTAACATTTGCAGAGCCTTATAACAAAAACATTATTATGGTCACCATTGTGACCAGTGGGATTAATCAACAAATTTGATTATTTATTTTTCTATTTCATTGAACATTGCACATGTTAAAAGCAATTTTTTTTACTCAAAATGTGAGTATTACCAAGTCAACTTGTGTTCTTAAAACAATGACAATAAACATAGTTTTATTAGGTTGAAATAATGTGGTTGTGTACTTATTTTTCTGTTAACTTATTATGGATTGAAAACTGAAAACCTTAATGCACAGTAACTGAACTCAATATTTTTAAGTTCTGGTAACTTATTATTATATATTTTTTTACAGTGTAGTCTTGCGATCAATCAAAAGTTATTTACACGATATACCTCACATTCACCCTCCATTCACATCCTGGTGTTCTCCATTAGGCCTGTAGGTGGAGCTATGACAGCACACGTACAGTACACACACCAATGGTGTGTGATGTGTCCAAAAATGAATGGGCAAATGTGAGTGAAATGGTCGCACTATATGCAGCTGTTTGTCTGCATTGCACCCCCCCCCCCAACTCAGATTTAGGGTTGATACAACCATCATAATAATATTGTTAATAATAACAATAACAATAATGATGTAATAATGTAAAAAATGTCATTAAAAAGATCTGATTATGAGAAAAGAAAATTACGATGCATGGAATATTGTTGAGGCACACTAGTTACAACTATATTTCAAACAGGCACTCCATGTCAAAAAGGTTGCTGACCCCTGCTCTAAAAGTAGAATGCAATAACTGTCTTGAACCTCTGCTGGCCGCTCTTGCCGACATTAAGATTTGGATGGATCTAAATTTCCTAAATCTTAATGACGGCAAGACGGAGGTAATTGTGTTTGGGCATCTGGACCGCTTGGGAAACTCGGCTGGTATTTTAGGGCCCCTCGATGCCAAAAAACTAAATTCTATAAAAAGCCTTGGTGTCACTTTTGACAGGGATCTGAAATTTAATAAACAGATTGGGTCTGTGGTTAAAGGCTCCTTTAAACTAAGGCTCCTGGCAAAGATAAAGCCCTACCCATCTCCCAAAGACCTGGGCCCTCATGCATCAACGTGTTCTACGCACAGATCTGTGCGTAACCCGTGCGTACGATCATTTCTAAGCAAAGAGTGGGATTCATCAATTTGAACTTGAACTTGACTTCGTGCGTACATCTACGCACAGGTCAGACCTGGCGTACCTAGCGCCCAGTGGTAGAATATATTATTACAACAAGGAAATGAGCTTCTGTGCATAATAACACTGGCACGTTCCGTACGAACCGTAGTTCATTATAGTTCATTGTAAAATAGCAACAGTAGTGTAATTATGGTCAAAACCCTATAAATAGCATTTGGAATAATAGATCTTTCTCTCAGAATGAATGCATCATGATTTATATAGCGTTATCGGAATATACGGGGTGTAGGCTACTGACTGACTGCGCTCCGCGTAGCTTGATTGATTGATTGATTGATTGATTGAAAAGTTTATTAACAGATTGCAGAATGGGTACAGTACAGTACAGCTCAGTACATACAATTGTTAATTGGGGATGCAGACCAACTTTCGTCTTGTTTACATCAGGGTCCCCCATTTTCAATTCATCATAAATCATAAAGCTCAACTCGTTATTATTCTGCGCAGACCGCAGAAACACGGGAACGTTTTGATTATATTTAAAAGGCTTTACGTTAAACGAAACAAGTGGAACTTCGAAGCTGTAAGCAGAATACAAGTCATATGAATATATAGTGTTCTTCCCCCTTTTTACTGTATAAGAAAGAATAGAAAACGCATTGCAATGACACTATAGTGGACAGACTATGTATATGATGGGATTCAAGTTTGCGTTTTTGTTGCTCATAGGCATGCTGTCAGAGTATGATATCTTAATCAAACATTCTAGAACATTTGTCGTCACAGATCATGTCCTAATAGAACATAGGCTATGGCATGGATCGTGATATTGTGTGGACTGTTATTATCACTGTACACCGGTACCACCCATTGTGTGAGCCTTGTGAGTCCCGCACACAAACATGATGGAATTCAAGTTCATGTATTGAAAGGCAGGCTATCATACATGCAGTGAGATTCATTGTTCTTGTATATGCTCTCGTATTATATTGTTTATATAGGCTACCCAATACTGACATCAAAATAGATTGTAGTATGCCTCTAGAAATCATATGCAGCAGGTAGAAAATTGACGGGAGATCCATCGCGATTTGGAATAAAATTGAGGAGAACTTTAATCCCTGGGGTATTAATCAAACAACACGGGAAAAGGCAGTCATATTACAGCACGGTTATAATGACACACAACCAACGCCAAACAGTGGTCAACGAACGGTCTTTATTAGTATTTTGAGCTGTCCAGGCAGAATTGCAGCAATGGTCTTAGGGAGCCGTTGATATCCGACATCACCGTTTACGAGTCCGCCTTTTATTTATCCCACAATACGCGATAGTGTCTTCTTGGTTCGACAGCAGTGAATTCTCCGTGGAGTTTCTCAGGGTTCCGCTCGGGTCGGTCCATTATTTCACATCCCATGGGGGGTGTTTCCTCATTTTCATGACCATATATGGATAATCATGCACGAGCATTGACGGTAGAACAAAGTGGTATTCATCAACACGGAGGACCATAGAGCCTGCGTACGCACGTGTGATGAATGCCGACTTCCCTGTGCGTGCGCTAGTTCTACATTCCGTGCTTACGTGTGGAAGTAGGTCAAGTTCTACGTCCACGTTGATGCATGAGGGCCCTGGAGAGGGTCACTGGAGAGGGTCACTGTATAAATGTGTCCTTACTACATGGTGTGGTGCCAAAAAACATCAAAATTAGGAGAATAATACCCATATATAAATCAGGTGACAAAAATAGTATTAATAATTACCGTCCAATATCCGTGTTACCAACTCTATCCAAAGTTTATGAGAGAGTTGTGTACAATAGATTAAGCGAATACACCACCAAACTAAATATACTCACCAATTCACAATACGGCTTCAGGAAAAAGAGAACAACAAACATGGCAATACTAGACCTCATAGAAAAAATACATGATGCCATTGATCAGGGTGATTGTGGGGTGGGCGTTTTCTTGGATTTATCAAAGGCCTTTGACACCATTGACTTCACTATTCTACTTGGGGAAACTACACCATTATGGCATAAGGGGTCTGGCTCTAAACTGGTTCAGTAGCTATTTACATGGTAGGCAACAGTACGTCGATATAAAAAACAAATCAATAAAAATGGACATCAAATATGGGGTCCCCCAGGGGTCAATTCTAGGGCCTTTACTATTTATTCTCTATATAAATGACTTTGTCAACTCATCTGAACTTCTGCACAAAGTAATATTCGCTGATGACACTAATTTGTTTCCGTCACATAAAAATCCACTCGAGCTACAAGATCTACTCGACACAGAACTACAAAAAGTGGACACCTGGTTTAAATGCAACAAATTATCACTAAATCTCAGCAAAACAAACTTTATTGTCTTCCACTCAAATTGGATGCGCACACATCACATGTGCATACAAATAAATGGAAAGGAGCTGTCAAGAGTGGTGTCCACAAAATTCCTGGGGGTCATCGATGAGTCACTCAACTTCAAATGCCACATAAAATATCTACAAATTAAACTGTCCAAATATGTTGGCTTATTCTGCAAAATACGTCATTTTCTTCCCTTGCCTGCCCTTCTCACTTTATACAAAACTAGAGATGTTCCGATACCATTTTTTTCTTTCCGATCCTTTTCCGATACCTAAGCTTTGGGTATCGGCCGATACCGATACTTATCCGATACCAGTGCATACATTAAAAAAATAAAAAAAATAAAAAAATTATAATTTTTTTTTTTTTTTTTAATACAGCTACTGTTTATATACTGTTTTTTTTAGTAATAACTATAAAGTTTTATTCAACAACAGGTGATTGTATAGATTAGTATTAGTATCAGTAATTGAAAACTATCTCAATGAGTTCACCCACGGAAAGGTTGTTGGCACATTAGTTCCACACGGACATTATTCGTTGCTGCACTTGCTTCCACAAGAAGGCTCCGTTTAGTAGCAGAGGCTCTGTTGTTGTGATTTTTGCACAATAAATATTCAACATTCTCTTTTGAGACTCCGCCTCAGACTCTTATCATTTGGCACTAAAAGCTAAACATTGTCGCCGATATGGCTGTCCGCAACATGTCATTAATTGTGTACGCGACGTGCAATTGTGCAATGACGACGTTACCGTGAGCTAGGTTAGCTAGCATCAGAGCTACCGGTATATGGAAAAACTAACGTTACTGGTGACATTGTGATTTAACTTGGAATACTCCTTTGCCAACTTGCTGTACTTTGCTTGCAGGTCTGCAGCCATTATTGCTGGATTATGAATAGCCCCAACTTTAGCCAAGGTAACGTTATGGCTAAACCTTTAACGTTAGTTAATGCTAGCTTTCGGTTAGCTGTTCAGCTAATGCTAATAACATCAGAGCTCCCCGTCAACAGCGCTCTGCCGGGACGATGGCATTTTAAGAAAGTATCTGCTCTGCTGTTAAAATGGCAATTGACACTTTAATTCACGGTCGATTAAGCACACGTTTGTTTTATAATGCTCACTCAGCGAGTAGGGTATATCTACAGAGCCCAACGTCCGCAGTGTTGTTGATAAATTACGTCATATGGTATCGGAGCGCAACATTAGAGGGTACTCGCCGATACCAGCATTTTAGGCAGTATCGGCGGCATTTCCGATACTGGTATCGGAACAACTCTATACAAAACCCTGTATGAACCCCTCATTAATTACTGTAATGTCATATGGTGCAACACATACCCCAGCCATCTCAAGAAACTAGAAAGCTTACAAAAGAGGGTACTACAGGCGGTTAGGTGGTCGAGCGGAGATTGCGTTCGTCACCAGCCCCGGAGCTGTGAGCTTGGTTCGCCTGTTCGAATCCAGCTCACAGCTCCGGGGTTGTCACCAGCTTGGCTGGCCGTCTGCACTGATACAATTGGCTGTATCAGAGGGTGGGAGAAGCTGGCGGGGTGGGTCCGGGTCGTTGTAAACAGCGACTCCTACAGTTCGGTCGGGGCGCCTGCTAAGCGCGGATTGGACGTGAGGGGGATAGTGTGGTCCTCCCACACGCTACGCCCTCTCAATGAGAATCCACACTGCCAGGTGAAAAGAAGCGGTGATTGGCTGGACGTGTGTCGGAGGAAGCACGTGGTAGCCTCCACTCTCCCAAATGATCTGACTGTGGGGGGTAAAGCGCAGCGACCAGGAAGGGACTGGGAATTGGCATACGACTAACATTGGGATGGGAGAAAATCGGAGGAAAATGGAGGGGGAAAAAGACCAATAAAAAAAAAAAAAAAAAAAAGAGGGTACTACGAGTGCTGTCATGGTCCGGGTATAGAGCGCCCTCAAAGCCTCTGTTCCATCGCTTTGGTCTCCTGAGGCTCGCTGAATTTAACATTCATCAAAACGCATCAATTATGTATCAAGTTGTCAACAACATGAATCACAGACTGTCTGAGCTTGTCCCAGTCTGCTAACTACTGCACATCCACAACACAAGAAATAAGCATCTTATATTTGGCAAGAGGAGAAGGCTCAATTGTGCTAGCCTAAGCATAGCATGCAGGGGTCCACAGATCTGGAACAAGCTTGACGAAAATTTGAAAATGACTAAAACCTTTAAAAAAATCACTGAAAGAGGAACTGCTTAAATCATATCTCTAATTAAAATGATAACTTAGGAATACAATTGTCTGTATTATGTATCTGTTATGGCAGTTAGTAGGTAGGTGTGTAAACCTACCCACGTTGTATTGTTTTGTTTTGTTTTTTGTTTATTGTTTTGTTTATATTCTGTTTTCAGGCTCCCTCCAAAAGCTTTAAATAGCTTCTTGGGAGACCTGGCACATGCACACAATTTGCGACATTGTTATATCACTTGAGGATACTCACATGTAATGTATCGTGTGTGTGTGTGGATAAATTCATTCATTCATTCATTCATTTATCCATGCGTTC
Organism: Notolepis coatsorum; assembly: GCF_963971535.1. Taxonomy (NCBI): domain Eukaryota; kingdom Metazoa; phylum Chordata; class Actinopteri; order Aulopiformes; family Paralepididae; genus Notolepis; species Notolepis coatsorum. Next base: position 107,071,959 of record NC_140179.1, read on the forward strand.
ATATCGCCAAGGCTGGACTACTGTAATGCTCTATATGTGGGCCTCGACCAGCTCTCCTTACGACGCCTGCAGCTAGTGTAGAATGCTGCTGCACGCCTCTTGACTGGCACTAAGAGGCGTGAGCACATCAGACCAGTGCTAGCTTCCCTGCACTGGCTCTCTGTTTGTTTCAGGATTGATTTTAAAATTGCGATGTTTGTTTTTAAAGCCTTAAATGGTCTGGCCCCTCAGCAGGGCTCCAGACTAACTTTTTTCACCACCGTCCCAGAACCGTCCCGAAATACAATTTTAACCGTCCCAAAGTGAATGTAACCGTCCCAAAAATCAAATGTCGTTTCTTTACTTTGGTTTTGTCGTCTATAGTTGTTATTGCCATTGATTGATTGATTGATTGAAAAGTTTATTAACAGATTGCAGAATGGGTACATTACAGTACAGCTCAATACATACAATTGTTAAGAGGATGCAGACCTGAGAAAGACTTTCGTCTTGTTTCCATCAGGGTCCCCCATTTTCAATTCATCAAATGACACACATGACATACAGATAGACAGTACTGCTACATCTATACATTTATGACATACCAGATTTTCAAATACAGTACTGTTTGTGATACTAAAAAAATCCAGAAGAGTATATACATTTGACATAGAAACTGTGCATTGGGGGAGGTTGGGTAGGTGGGGTGGGGCTGTACATTGGAGGTGGGGGGGGGGGGGGGGGTTGGGTAGGGGGGGGACACACTGTACATTGGAATACTGACATACATTTGACATGGAAACTGTACATTGGAGGAGGTTGGGTAGGTGGGGTGGGGTTGGGTGGGGCTGTACATTGGAATACTGACAAAGCCATGCTTGGTCTTTATTGTACAACTGGGTTAGGACATTTGTAGGGGCCAGTTTTGAATTGCAGTCTCCCGTAGGTGTTCTTTGAGAGTGTTTTTGAAGGTGGGTAGTGATTTACTTTCCTTTACAGCTTTGGGTAGGGCGTTCCACATTGTTGTGGCATAATTGCGAAACGTGTTTAGTCCCTTGTTTGAGCCGAATCTGGGTTTTACATGATTTGTGGAGCTCCCTCTGGTGTTGTGATCGTGGTATTCACTGACCTTTGGGAAGTATTTTGACATGTACATGGGTACCTTGGTCGTGTAGTGTATCTTGTAGACCAGACCATAAGAAACACCATTCAGAGAAGGGGAGAATAAATTGATTTAGTCAAAAGGCTCCCAGGTGGAAAGATTTCACAAGAATAATTATGATTAAAAATAAATAAATATATATATATAAAAAAGTGTTTAACAAGGTGCTAGTATAGGGATATTTGGTCACGGTGCTGTTATAGTCAACCAATTGGAGCCATGTTGATTATTCCTTCCATTAGAAAATATATTTAAATGTATTTGTATTTTATTTCGTTTTAGTTTTTTTTGTTATTACAAATGTGTGTGTTTATGGTTGAAAATGTTAGAGATAAATAAAGATCAAATCAAATCTAACTGAATAAGTTATCTTTCTTCTAACAAGAAAGAAAAACGTAGTTTAGCTTTAAACCAATCATGCCCCGATCGATCGGCCACCGATCGTTATCGGCCGATACTCAGTATAAATATGCGATCGGTGATCGGTGATAATGCTTTATTTTCGCCGATCGTCAAATCCGATTTCACTCGTTGTCGCTGAGTTCTGTCTCAACACCGGGTGGTGCGGCGTCTGCTCATCCCTCCAGCACGCATGTAAACACGGGTCTAGTAGTGGTCTACTCTAGTGGGACGGGACACGGGAGGACGGCGTCTCCATGAGCTAACGTTAGCTTAGCTACCGTTACAAAATGACCCAGTCAACTATTCACTTTTAGTTTAATACATGATGAGGCATTGTCTAACCGAACGGTATCTAGCCGGCCAGCTACCGATAGCTCCTGACATCAACAAACGCTCCACAAAGTCTAGTAGAGTGTATGATACCTGTTAGCTGTTAGCTCACGTTAGCGCAAGCTAGTTCACTGTTCAAAACGAAATGTCCCATTGAACTAAATAATTCACTGAGGCGTTGTATTAACGTTATATATCCGGCTAGCAGTAGCTACAGATAGCTCCTGATATCAATGTCTTATAACACTGATTCGATGCGTATTCGAGCTGAGGGCTTGTGAATGTGATTTAACGTTATACCAATACTAGGGTCCAGCTGCAGCGCCGGAGAATACTTGCATTGAGGCTACTCGAGTATAGGGTCCAGGTGCAGCTCCGGAGAATCCTGGCCGTAGCTGGAGGCTACTAGAGTACACACAGACAGTTAGCCCCTTTCGTGACTTTCGGTTTGCAAGCCTGGGGCTTTTGTGACCGCAGTCACTCGCTTTCGCATCGGGATCATCCAGGAAAACAACAACCAAGCGTGATCGCAGGGCTCGGGGTGTCAAAAATATATCAGATCTGAATTTCAAAGATACCCAGCGTACAATATGGGTTTAACACAGCTTCACGATGGGGTCTGGAAGCTCGGAGTTGCTAATAAACAGTTTAAAACATTGTTACTCGAGTAACAAAAGAGTAAGAAAATCCCATATGTCCTAGTAGGAATTACCACTAGGAGGCTGACGTGAATGGTTTTTCCCAGTCGGAAGCTGGTTCTTCCGCTTCTTCCCACGTAACGTGAACGTGGCATTAGCTGCCTGGTGCGCATGCGCTGTGACACCAACGGCGGAGATGGACGTTCGGTCTGTAAATACCACTCGTCGAGTAACAATGTTTTAAACTGTTTATTAGCAACTCCGAGCTTCCAGACCCCATCGTGAAGCTGTGTTAAACCCATATTGTACGCTGGGTATCTTTGAAATTCAGATCGGATATATTTTTGACACACCCCGAGCCCTGCGATCACGCTTGGTTGTTGTTTTCCTGGATGATCCCGATGCGAAAGCGAGTGACTGTGGTCACAAAAGCCCCAGGCTTGCAAACCGAAAGTCACGAAAGGGGCTAACAGACAGTGGAGCTTGTTGCGTGGTGGCGATGTCTCGCAGATAATACAAGTACAAGTCTAATTATATAATATATATATTTTATAAAAAAATATATATATATAAAATACAATTTTATTTCTTTTAATCAAAAACGATCTGTATCGGATCGGTATCGGCCGATATGGCTCACGACGATCGGTATCGGTGGCAGAAAACGTGATCGGGGCATCCCTACTTTAAACTATATAATGTCATTGCGTCCAGAGATTCCACCTTTGATAACTAAAGTAATGACACTTGTCCCTTAGATCGCGCTGTCCTCCTGGTCGATATTGATAACTGCTGCTAAAATAAAATAAGTCCCGAGTCGAGACTCCGTGCTGCTTCCAACGAATCCCAATAGTATGCAACTGCAGATCCGCAGAGCCAGGGGCGCTTTCAGGTCCGGTCACAGGCCCGCTCAACAGCGCCCCCCACCCAACGGCTGAATTGCCAATGGCTGAATTGGAGTATTGCACTAGCCCTACCTAATTAATTACCTCACAAACCGTAATATTTTATTGCGAAGAGAATTACATCGCTGCAGATGCTAGCAGTTAGTTGACCATGGAGATGGTAAAGTACTACAAATGTAAACCATTTGACATTTTTTACAATTAAACTGGGATTGTGCAACTTCAAGGTTCCTGTAGGAGCCATATATGCAAGTTTCAGTATTCTCTGTGGTTTATGGTGTTGTATTGTTAGTCATACTGTCACTTTAGGTGGTTGGGGTCGTGTTCACTGAGGTTTGGCGGGAATAGTAGTATTCATATGGGATTTCATTCTCCTTTTAACTGGTGTTGACATTTTACAGAGAGAAGGGGTGAGCTCAGGGAGCGTATATTTTCTATTGACCACAAGAGCGCAAGTATAGCTAGTGCGCATGTATTGTAAGAGCGCAAGTAATGCATGACTGCAACAGTATTCGTTTATGTATGTACATACGTGTGTTTCATTAAGCATATTCTGGACGTGGAACTGAATTATTATACAATGCACATCACAGTGTTTATACTCCTCTGTTTAGCCCCTCGCTGCCTTTTTATTGACAGCCTACTAATGTTGTCACGATACTGGAATTTCTAACTTCGATACGATACCTTGAAAAGTATCGATATTCAATACCACAGGGAAAAGATTTTAATCTTTCTTAAGACTACAGGCCAACAACACCAGGGAGGTGTGGGCGGGCGTCAGGAAGATCACTGGGTTCAAACAGCAGGGCACAGCTGTTGAGGGCCCCCCAGAGCGTGCAAATGAGTTCAACTCGTTTTTCAACCGCTTTGACCAGAGTGGCCTCCCCACACCCCTCCCCCCACCCATCGACACCAGTACCAGATCACACCTACAAAGCACCCCCCCACCCCCCACCCACCCATCAGCACCCCACCCCCAACAGCAGCAGACTGCCTACCAGCCCCAACCCTGACGATCACAAGCAGTGAGGTCAGTAGGCAGCTCTCCAGGATTAGTGTAAACAAGGCCAGAGGACCGGACAACACCAATCCCAGGGTGCTCAAAGTATGTGCGGAGCAGCTGGCAGCACCGCTCCAGCATCTTTTCAACCTCTCCCTGAGGCTGGAGAGGGTGCCCCAGCTCTGGAAGACCTCCTGCATTGTCCCGGTGCCCAAGAAGGGACGACCCAGCACCCTCAACGACTACAGGCCAGTCGCTCTGACGTCACACGTCATGAAGACGTTTGAGAGACTGGTCCTGCAACACCTCAAGCCCCTGGTGCGTGACTCCCTCGACCCCCTGCAGTTTGCATACCAGGCAAACATCGGGGTGGAGGATGCCATCATCTACATGCTCCACAGAGCGTACACGCACCTGGAGAAGCCGTGCAGCTCAGTGAGGATTATGTTCTTTGATTTCTCCAGCGCCTTCAACACCATCCAGCAGTCACTGCTAGCGGAGAAGCTCTCCGCGATGCAGCTCTGGAGCACGGCTTGGTGGCCTGGATCAAGGACTACCTCACTGAGAGGCCGCAGTACGTCAGACTAAAGGACAGTCAGTCTGACGTACTGGTGAGCAACACCGGCGCCCCCCAAGGAACTGTGCTGTCACCCTTCCTCTTCACCCTATACACCTCAGACTTCTGCCGCAACTCAAGCGGGTGCCACCTGCAGAAGTTCTCAGACGACTCCTCCATCGTAAGCTACATCACCGACGATGATGAGGAGGAGTACAGAGCCCTGGTGGAGAGCTTTGTGGGGTGGAGCAACAGCAACCACCTCCAACTCAACACCAGTAAGACCAAGGAGCTGGTGGTGGACTTCCGGAGGGGCAAGAAGAGGCCCCCCCCGATTCCCATCTCCATCCGAGGGGTGGATGTGGAGATGGTGGACTCATAAGTTCCTTGGGGTACACCTGAACAATAAACTGGACTGGTCGGACAACACAGAGGCCCTCTACAGGAAGGGACAGAGCAGGCTGTTCTTCCTGAGGAGACTCAGGTCCTTCAATGTGTGCAACAGACTGCTGCAGTCTTTTTACCAGTCTGTAGTGGCCAGCATCCTCTTCTATGCTGTGGCATGCTGGGGAGGCTACATCAACTCAAGGGACACCAACAAGCTCAACAAGCTGGTGAGGACGGCTAGCTCCGTGGTGGGAGTCGAGCTACCTAGACTTGAGGTGATGGCAGAGAGGGGGATGATAAGGAAGCTGGCTGCCATCATGGAGAACCCCTACCACCCCCTCTACGACAAGCTAGTCAAGATGAGAAGCTCGTTCAGCCACAGACTCATTCCCCCCCCGACACTCAACTAACCGCCTCGGACAGTCCTTCATACCAGCGGCCATCAGGCTCCACAACAGTGGGCAGCGACTAGCAGCCTCCAGGCTCCACAACAGGGGGCAGCGACAGCGACTGCTACCAGACATTGACCTGGGACTTATAGGAACCCAAGGAGGACAACCTACACTACCTTAGGCATACTGCACCTTATGTGGATACTGTGATACTGTGAATAATGTATATTTTAGTGGATAGTAAATTATAACACTACCTTATGCATACTGCACCTTATGTGACACTGAATAATGTGAATATTTTCTTCAGCTAGTCAGATAGTAAATTATATTGACCAAATTGTTTACACTGCCTGTGTTGTTTTTACTACCTGTACACCCCCCCCCCCCCCATGCTGCTATGATGCCTGAATTTCCCCAAGGGGATCAATAAAGGAATATCTTATCTCATCTTAAAATGTTAATTCTTTATAACATTTTTATTTTATTTTTATTAGCTTTTGTTGCTGGTCGATTCTCCTCACCTTCTCTCTGGTATTATAAGCGAAGAGAAATATAACACTTTTAAAACCCTTTGTTTCTCTTTAGATCAGACATTTAAAAATAACTAAATTATCTAATCTAATCTTAGAAATTAAGTAATGTTAACACTTTGTTGTTAGTTCATGCCGACCGTTGAGTGCCGCCAACGCTATATAGCGTTTGTTTGTAGTATTTTTTTTTATTGGCGGTTTGAATTTATATTTCATCAATCGAGCCTCAGGTTAGTGTTGCAGACTCTCTCTGAGCTCAATTGGGAAGATACCGCCCCCTATCGTCTCTCCCTGTGTAACTGCACCCCATTACTTAGACTGATGGGGGGGGGGGGGGGGGGGCGGGCCAGTTTCCTCATTTTACTTTTCTGTCAAGCCAACTGAAGAATCCATTGTGATCGCCGGCCCGGAAAACGTGTGGATTATGTATTTACAGTACCCAACGCTGAATCAATAAACGCGATCGATATTTGGAATGGCGATCAGGAATTGGAATAATCTTTTTGGATAACATCTGATCTGAGAAAAGGAATTTATTTGACCAGTCTTAGGATAATCAGAGCTGTTTTCACAGATATATCAGCGTTTGCCCTATGCGCGTGTGTGTGTGTGTGTGTGCGATCAGGAAATGAGAGAATCTATATTTCAGCCCGCTTCTATAGCGTGCATAAGTACACATATACTATCGATAATCTAGCGTTTATTTGAAAACGATTCATAAATAGGCCGAAAAATTACAACGTTTTTGTGTATGCCAGAATATTCCAGTAAATGCAGATTATCACGGAATCTTTATATTTTCCTTGAAAACAAGGGCTTTTCAAAATGCTATAAAATGGAAATGAAGCGATTAAAAAACAATCTGTTTCGACAATGTTGACTGCAAACAAGTCATTGATAAGCGACTGGCAGATTAGACACATAGCCATAATTTGAGACAGAGATTATGCGTTCACAACGCTATCATTGAAGTGGGTGCCGGCATTCAACCACGTTTTACCATGTTAACCAGTGGCACTGGAAGTGTTAATAGTACTTTGATTGAGAACTTTATTAACAGATTGCAGAATGGGTACAATACAGTACGGCTCAATACAAAACAACTGCTAAGAGGATGCAGACCAGTAAAATACTTTAGTCTGGTTTACATCGGGGTCCCCCATTTTCAATTCACCAGGAATGCGTGTTAAGCAGGGCACGAAATTAGAGCCCGCCAAGCCAGTGTTTCCGTTAGCCGGTAATTACCGGTATTTGACCGTCAAAATCTGTTGAAGTCCGAATATTTAAATCTCTCCGGTCATAATGTCCGGTGAAAATAATTCCATCTAAGCACAATTTGATTATTTGAATTGTATTAAAATAGGCTAAAATGAAATAGCCTATGCGATGAACGAAACAATCATTACATTTGTTTCATCGTTGCTTCACCAAGCAGGTATAATAATGACAACGATGTTGTCAGCAGGAGTTTAGTGCTGGATTTGCGAGAGCATGCCGCTGCAGAGCCACAGAACACATGGAGCTGTGCCCGCACAGTGCAATACTCCAATTCAGCCATTGGCAAATCAGCTGTTGGGTGGGGGTCGCTGCTGAGCGGTCCCCAGACCGGTGCTGAAAACACCGCTCTTTGCGGCTCTGCAGCTGCATGCTGTCGCAAATCCAGCAGAAAGTCATTGGGAGGTGGAGATATACATCACGCAAACCCACGATAATTAGGGATGTCCCGATCACGTTTTTTTGCTCCCGATCCGATCCCGATCATGTGATTTTGAGTATCTACCGATACCGATATTTCCCGATCCGATCAATTTTTTTTTTTTTATTTTTTTTTTATTCAACAAACATGACAATGTTCACGTCTTAAACTCATACTGAGGCCTTAGTTTTGGTTTTAAATTGCATATCATCATTCATTTATTTATTGTCACACAGAGCAGAAGAATTTTGCCAAAACAAACCAATAGTATCCAGCTGCAGAACAGCAGACCAGCCACACTCTCAGACCCAAACGCATTTCCTTTGATTTAATTATACATCAAATGATTTATGAAGTTAACTTTTCACCTGGATAACGTCAACATTCAGGGTGAATGTAATGTGAGAAATTGGGATAAAAAAAAATTATTTGGGTCTGAGATTGTGGCTGGTCTGCCGTTCTGCAGCTGGATACTATTGGTTTGTTTTGGCAAAATTCTTCTGCTCTGTGACAATAAATAAATGAATGATGATATGCAATTTAAAACCAAAACTAAGGCCTCAGTATGAGTTTAAGACGTGAACATGGTCATGTTTGTTGAATAAAAAAAAAAAAAGTTATATAAAAAAAAAAAAAAAAAAAAAAAAAAAAAAAACGTTTTTTTTTTTTTTTTTTTTTTTTTTTTTTTTTTTTTTGATCCCGATCTTCGGAAAATCACGTGATCGGCCCCGATCCCGATCACGTGATCGGATCGGGACATCCCTAACGATAATGTTGCCGTCTCTCTGCCAAATTTCTCAGTTCTTTGCTTGATATAATTAATACAAATGTCCAATATAACGGAATTCGTTAGCTCATAAAAATATGATTATAACAGACTGCTGTTTATTAATGTCGGGCCGACATCAAACCTATTTGATTTCAAGTCGGCAGCAGCACCAAGTCTCTGGACTTATTTAATTTGGAATATAATGTATACGCAAAAGTAGCCTAGTTTTAAGTTAAAATATTATAAATCTACATGCCTTGAGGATGTCATTCTTTATATAGCCTGCCTATCAATTGTTTTTAAGCTCAATAAACTCTGACCGGAATTTCTCTCATTTGACCGGTAGATTGAAATCTACCGGACACCGAGGCCGGCAACAATTTTTTCTAACGGAAACCCTGCGCCAAGCGCCATTGGCGGGCAAATTTTACGTTTGGCAAGTGAGACTGAGAGGTCTGTCCGCCATGTGGCGGGCAACGAAATAGTCATGTGAAAGCCGATCGAAAAACATGATCCAATTCTTAGCGGAGTTCTCACTCGCTGTCTCAAGCACACAGACATGCAGCGCACTGCTCCTCCCCTCCTCCTGCCCCTCCCAACCCCATGTAAACAGAGAGGCTAGAGTCGGGCAGTCTGCTGACTGCTCTAGTATAGTGGGACCTCCGTGAGCTAACATTAGCTACCGTTACAAAATGACCCAGTCAACTATTCACTTTTAGTTTAATACTGAGGCATTGTCTAACGTTATGTAGCCAGCTAGCTACTGATAGCTCCTGATATCAACAAATGCTCCAGCAAGTCTAGTAGTGCATAATACCTCCGTTGGATAGGTAGCACACGTTAGTATAGGGTCCAGCTGCAGCGCCGGAGAATCCTTGCTGGAGCTGGAGGCTACTCGAGTATACACACAGACAGTGGAGCTGTTTGCAGATAGCGAGCATTTTGACTTGTTGCGTGGTGGCGATGTCTCGCAGATAATACAACTACAAGTATGATTATATAATATATATATTTTATTTAAAAAAAAATTGGCTGGTAAGAAATATGCTTGGCGGGTAGATTTTTCCCATCTACCTGCCACTAATTTCGTGCCCTGGTGTTAAGCATAACAGCATCTAAGTTAATTTACTTCTGACCATTATAGTCAAAGTATTTTCCTATGAACTGAAATTCATAAGATCACATAAGGCTGGCATCATTGGCGTTCAGTTACAGCTATATTGGCCAACGTTAGCCAGCCAGCTACTGCACTACGAACTGCCAGCTGGCTACCAACAGCCAGCTAGCCAGCTACTGCACTACGAACTTCCAGCCAGCTAGCTGACTACCCCAATCCACAACAGCCAGCCAGCCAACCGTAGAAAATACAGTCTCAGCCAATCACATCGATTTGTACAGTTAGTTGGCTCTACTCCATTGCGAATTAAAAGGTGCAGCCAGCACAGACCGTATTAGCTGGCTACAGTTGCTGGGTGGCTAACGTTAGCTAGCTAGCTAGCCAACAGATGCAAAAACTAACTCCAATGGTGGTATCAGCCGTTGATATGAGCTATCGGTAGCTAGCCACCTAGTCAGCTACATAACGTTAGACAACGCCTCGTGCTCTTAACTAAAGTGAATAGTTTACTGGGCCATTTTCAAGTGATGTTGAAAGAGGAGCTGCACTCTTGCTCTCTTCAGAGCGAATGAGAGATGTTGACACTAGACGGGTCTGTGGGGAGGAGGGGGAGGGGCAGGGGCAATGCACTGGGAGCAGCGTGTGTGTGCGTCAACAACTTGCTGTAGGATGAGAGAAGACCGCGTGCCAGCTGGCATCGATAGTGCAGAAAGTATCGATATTGCGGGAAATTAGTATTGAAACCGTTTTAAATATTCAGAATCGATATGTATAGAAAAAACACTACAGCCTACATGTAAAACATAAGTCAATAGAAATAAGTAAACTAAAGTGTTGATCAACGGAGATGAACTGTATTCATATTGCGGATTCCTCTGATCGCTTCGGAGCAATCAGACCAGCAACAGAAGCGGTATGTAGTAACTTTGTGTTGATTCTACTGTGTAGCCTTTTGTTTTGAACACAGTGTGAATTGGTTACTACCGCTTGTCCATTGGGGACGTGTTGTTGACTGGTTGTGCCGTTTGTTGTCAATGGATGTTGCATGGCCTACTAAGCAACAGGGAATTGATTTCATTGATTGATCATTAAAAGGACTGGATTATTGGATGATTTGATGTGCGCCATTGGAAAATGGCATCAGGAGAATCTAGATCAAGTTGATGTCAATGGCTCAAAAATGGATGAACGAAAAAGAGAAGTCATACTCACTGCCAAGGCTTTGGTCAACAAAGTTTGGTCAACAAAGTGTAAAAGCTTCAGAAAGAACGTCAAGCAAAGATTCACAAAATGAAAGGTCTAATAAAGGCCTTAAAGGATCTCATGAAAAATAATGACAATGCTTCACAAGTGCAGTCTCAAAGTGGTTGAAGAAACCACTTTATTACACCAGTCTGTCATTCCTTTAATTCCTGAAGAGGAACAGGGAAATCTAAATGAATGGTTTGCCAATAAACTCAAATGTAGGAATGGATTCATGGAGGATGTAAAGCAGTGGCTTTCTGAAACTGGGAGACAAAAAACCAGTACAAGTGCCCATGTTGGTGTACATGATGTTCCCAGACCTGTATCACAAGTAGTAACTCATGTTGAGATACCTGATGGACACCATGATGAAAGTGAATCTCATGTTTCAAGAAACTATGAGTCTCATGAACAACATTTTGAGACCTCCGTCACACAAGATGAAATCACACCAAGCAACATTGTGTCAAATGCTGGAAGCAGAGGGTCTGGCAAGCGGAGCTCTGTTGGGCCTAGATCCAAGGTCTCAACTACATCATCAGCATCAAAGTGGAGTCCGACATGGCTGCTCTAATTGCACAACAAATGCTATTAAAGGAAAAGCATGCAATAGAAGAACAAGAGGAGCAGTCAAGAAAGAAAAAGGAGAAACTAAGAAAGAAAAAGGAGCAACTTGAACTCTAAGTGGAAATAGCTGCATTAGCAGCTAAAGTCAATGAGCTAAGAGGTTACTCGCATTTAGAGTAATACGTCTGTCAATTCCATTGGCATGAATTTCCAAAGGAGACAAAGGAATGTTCAAACACTCAGTGCTGAAGCACAAACATCTCTACAGGTGGCCAGCTCTGTCCACATGCTCTGCACACAATACCTAACAGGGCTGAACAGTGCGAGATATATGTTGCACGTGCTACAGCAACATCGGTCTGTGCGATGAATGGATTTACTTCAGTAGCACTAGTGCGATAGGCATTCGGTTCATATCGATACTCTTATTTTGAAAATCTTGTGGCAACTCTCATTTCCGCCTAAGCGCAGCTCCAGCCATAATATCTATGGCTCCGGCAGCTAACAACGTTCGGTTCATATCGATACTCTTATTTTGAAAATCCCGTGGTGTCGTATCCGCTCGGCTCCACAGCACACAGCAGTACTCGTCTCAGCAGTAGGGGTGGGACAATACATCGATCCAGATCGATATATCGATCTATTATCAATTATCAAATAGGATCGATGCAACGTAAAAAGATAGATTCATATTGCGATACTCTTATTTTGAAAATCCCCTCGTGAGCATATCCGCCGGGCTGGCTGCAACAACAACAACAGTAGCTCAGCGCAGCTCAGCGCGTGCAGACGTTAGACAACATTGCTTCAGAGTCCGCCTATTTTGCCCGAAATAAGTGCCTGTTGTTTTTTTCCCCACAAGGAGTCAAATGCATCTAACATGCTTTCCATCCTCGCCATTCCTTTATGCCCACATCGCGTTAGCGTGAGCTAAGCTGATAGAGAGAGCAGCAGAGGTCCACTAGGGACTGGGAAGGAGGGGGGGGTTACTGCATTCTCGAGATAGCCCCACTAACAGGATCTGGCCGGTACTGCACCTTCTGACTCCCAATATGCCTTTTTTAGCCAAAATACAGCGCTGTGATAGGATATTAATATGGGAAAAAAATGAAAAAAATAACCAAAAACAGTGAACAGGAGGTCTATTTGTATTAAAAACAATAGATTGTTTTTCATTTAAATGTCTAGAAGAGATCAAAAATAAAAATGTCAAATGATATTTCCATTGCCTTTTTTGTTGTTGATTTAAATGTTACTGATTGTGTTAAATGGGCACATAATATCGTCTCATTGATCGCAGGCACCTGAATCGAATCGTATTGTGGCAGACTTTGTGATATCGGAAAATATCGTATCGTTGTCCAAAGAATCGATATCGTATTGAAACTGGTGATTCCCACCCCTACTCAGCAGTAGCAGTAGCGTCTGGAACACGCACATTGTAACATAGCAAGGCTAGTGTGCCTATTTCGCGACCCAAAACAAATCCCTGCTGTGTTATTCCGCAACGGGTCAAATGCATCTAACATGCTTTGCAATCCTCGCCATTCCTTTATGACCACGTCGTGTCAAAAGTCCGAAATTAACGTTACGTTAGCATAAGCTAACAACAAGCTAACCTTGATCAGAGCCAGAGAGAACAGCAGAGTGGGGACTGGGAAGGAGGGGGGGGCAGGCATTCTCCATTCTGTGTGTGTGTGAGTTTGAAAAGATCAGATGAAGTCAGACGAGTATATTATATTAATAGTAAATGTACTGAGGGTGGACAGATAATGTTGATATTTAAACATAAAAAATACAATACATAATAAATGTATTCATGATCATGCACCGATGTGAAAATTGTGGCCGATACCGATAACTGATATTAATATTGCTGTTCTGGCCGATACCGATATTTACCAATGTCGATATCTCTGTATAGAAAATCAATATGATAATCAAATAAAGAGCTATTTTCCAAAACGCATTTTTTATTTTTTTTTTACTTTTGTAACTTATTTTCAGAAATTACAGATATTTTGAAACTATTTAAGGCCAAAACATGCTAAAAATATATATATATATTTTCTATTTATTTTTTTATATATCGGCCCTATCTTGATATCGGACCGATAGCGATGTGTAAAAAAACGGCCATATTATATCGGCGGCCGATATATCGTGCATCACTAATGATCATCATGCAACATAAAACAATTGCAGGAACGGTTTGGGAGAGGAAGGGGTTTTAGGTTGCGTGTTGTGTTGTGAGTTCCAAAAAAAATATATTCTCTTGAAACCTAGAAACGCCAAGGAAATCATCAAATACCGACCGGTTTTTATTTGACACAAAAATCAATGGTCAAACCAAGATGAATGTCCCTATTGGGATTGAAGTGCAAACCTAACTTTCACCAATCTTCACTTTTTTATAATACATTTATAATATATATATATATAGTGCTGTCAATCGATTAAAATATATGATTGTCCATAATTGTGTGTATTGAGCTGTACTGTATTGTACCCATTCTGCAATCTGTTAACAATCAATCAATATTTAACAGATTGCAGAATGGGTACAATACAGTACGGCTCAATACACACAATTGTTAACTCTTTCAGTGCCACGCCTGGTTTTCCGTTTTACCGCTTGAATGCCACCATCGGCGCCAATGTTAACGTTAATATCGCCTAATCTATGTTTTAAATTATGGCTATGTGTCTAATCTGCCCATCGCATTATCAAATACTATTTTCCAGTCAGTGCTGTGAAGGCAGATTGTTTTTTTATCGCGTCGTTTCCATTTCAGAGCAGTTAGAAAAGCCCCCGTTTTGATATAAAAAACAGCTCATTCTGGAGCATTCTATGAAAATCGTCTTTTAGTGGAATATTCCACAACGTTGATATTCGTCAGCCTTTTTATGAATCGTTTTCAAATAAACGCTAGATGATCAATATTATACGTGCACGCAAGCACATTATGGCCGCGCACTGATAATCGCTCCGTTGATTTCCTCACAGACTTTTACAGTGAAACCGAAAGAGGACATTTCACAAAACAGCTTATAACTTCATCAAACTTACTCTGATTATCCTAACACTGATAACATGGAGTCCTTACCTGACATCAGATGGTATCCAACTGGTATATTCCAATTCCTGATCACCATTCGAAAAAAACGATAAGTGTATGGATCCAACGCGATACTGTAGAACTCCATGATCAACGGGGATCTGAGGTTCCAGAATTAACTGTGGTAACCCCGGCTGGATCAGTGAACTGGAAAATGTGGAGTACCGGATTTTTTTCCCCATTAATTTTCATTGAGTCCATTCCAAAATCACTTATGTCATCTGGGAGACGACAGGGGGCGCTTTTTTCCACAGTGATCGTCGGCGCCCCTCGGCTATACTCGGGTAGGCTCGGGTGATGCAATCATTTTTCAGATCGCAAAAAAAAAAAAAAAAAATCCGAGAAATCTCGTGAGTGGCACGCAACCACCTATAAAAAAACCGAGAAATCTCGTGAGTGGCACTGAAAGAGTTAAGGGGATGCAGACCAGAGAAAGACATTTGTCTTGTTTACATCAGGGTCCCCCATTTTCAATTCATAGTGACATTTATGACATACAACATTTATGGCATAGGGACATACATGACATACTACAGGCATATAGTAATGTTACATTTGTGACATATACGATATGCAAATATACAGTACGGTTACCCATAGATCCTAACAGAGATTATATACATTATGATGGGGAGGAGACTAGGGATGGGTACCGAATTCGGTACTTTTGAGGTACCGAACCGAAACACGTCGGTACTACCGAGTATCGAATCAAGTGAGATACCGGAAAAAATTGAAAAAAGAAAATGATTTGTTAGTTAGCTCCACTCCATTGCGAATTAAAAGTTAGCCAGCCAGGACAGCCCGTATTAGCAAGCTACAGTTGCTAGGTAGCTAACGTTAGCCACCCGAAGATCGGTAGCTAGCTAACGTTAGCCACAGCTTCAAAAACTAATCAGCTAGCTAGCTAGATAACGTTAGACAACGCCTCGTGTAGTAAACTAAAGTGAATAGTTTACTGGGCCATTGTTTAATGCTTCAGTTGTGTTAAAAGAGGACCTGCACGCTTGCTATCTCCGGTGCAAATTATACGGGTCTGTGACAAGACTGGTCTGTGAGGGGGAGGGCACTGCGAGCAGCGTGTGTGTGCGTCAAGCTCACGTTTGATTGGTTAGAATGGTCAAAATGCCCTACGCATCTACAAATCATATTTTATACCAGGTAGCCAATTCCGTCAGACTCCAAATCAAAATGAAAAAAAAAAAAAAAAAAAAAAATGAAATCCGTCTGGAGACGCTTTAATGCATGTTAGCCCCTGGCAGCCTTTTTATTGACAGCCTACATGTAGCCGCAACAGTTCCTTTCGAGCGTCGCTGCTGCAAGGAAGGAGCAATAAGTGGAAAACAATGTCAACATAATTGTACTTACAGATGTTGTGGTGTCCACAGTCTGATCCGTTGCCACAAGAAGAAGGTTTTGATCCAGATGTGAAGTCTTGGTCCAGTACAGTTCTGCCACAGAGACGTTAGAAAGAGACTTGTTTAATTGTATCCAACATGTCTCTGGTCCGACTCACAACAAAGCTAACACACTTGATCTTAGGGCTGGGCGATATGACGATATTATATAAATATCGGGTACAGTTAATTAATTATACACTTTTTAAACGTATCGTGGATATCGTGATGTTTTGCCCAAGAGGATTGTGTCGCGTCAATCTGGTCCACACGTTCAAACTTTTGAACAACGCCGCCCCCACACACACACACTACTGCATCAAAGTTACTACTTATGATTAACAAAGGCATTCGTTTTGTGGCATTAACGTTATAGTTACACGTTCAATAACATCAGCGTATTTACCCGAACATAACAACGTCCGAGGACGACCTAGATAGATAGCAAGCATTACTCATTCATATCTCAGCCCGTGCTGAGTTGTGCCCATTCTGCGGTCTGTTAATAAAGTTTTCAATCAGACAGATGTATGGAAAGGCTTTTATTTAGGGCTGGGCGATATGGCCTAAATATGATATCACGATATTTTCTGACCTTTCGGCGATACACGATACACATCACGATGTTTTTCTTTTTTACCCCAAACAATTCATTATGAGGCTTACCAAGACAGTATTTGAGTTTGCAAGCTAACATTAAAGACAAAATAAAATACCCATGCATTTAGCATTTTTATATTAGATTTAGATTATATATTGCATATGAGATATTATATGATTTAGATATGAAATATGATGAATTAAAAATGGGGGACCCTGATGTAAACAAGACTAAAGTCTTTCTCTGGTCTGCATCCCCTTAACAATTGTATGTATTGAGCTGTACTGTACCCATTCTGCAATATGTTAAAGTTTTAAATCAATCAATCAATAAATAGCATTTTAGCATTTTTATGAAACTACTGTATATATGTATGTCTCTAAATGTTTTGATGAATTGAAAATGGAGGACCCTTATGTAAAAAAGCCGAAAGTCTTTTTCTGGTCTTCATCCTCCTGTACTGTATTGTACCCATTCTGCAACCTTTTAATACAGTTTTCATTCATTCATTCTGACGGAAACATAATCATTTTGATTGACAGTCGAGTCTGCCAATACCGCTTGCACCCGCCCTGCTGTTCTTAGCACCAATCGGCAAGCGTTATTAGTTTTTGACTTCCTGAATGTCCCGTGTGCTGAATATCAATAAAGCTACTAACGTTAGCTCCCCGCGGCCGTCGAGTAGGAGACCAGTGCTTCACAGGATGACTAAATGAGGCATAATGATTTTACTACAACGAATGTTATAATAAAAGCCTTTCCATACATCTGTCTGATTGAAAACTTTATTAACAGACCGCGGAATGGGCATATCTCAGCACAGGCTGAGATATGAACGAGTAACGTGTGGACAGATTGACGCGACACAATCCTCTTGGGCAAAACATCACGATATCCACGATACGTTGAAAAAGTGTATCGTTAATGAACTGTACCCGATATTTATATAATATCGTCATATCGCCCAGCCCTACTTTTATTATAACATTCTTTGCAGTAAAATCATTATGCCTCGTTTAGTCATCTGCGGAGCGCTGGTAATCTACTCGTCGGCCGCGGGGAGCTAACGTTAGTAGCTTTGTTGTTGTGAGCACTCGTCAAAATCAATGGAGGACATTCTGGAAGTAAAAAAACGAATATGCGCTTGTCGATTGGTGCTAAGAACAGCAGGGCAGGTGCAAGCGGTGTGACGTAATTGGCAGACTCGACTGTCAATCAAAATTAGTCTGTTGCCGTCTGAATGAATGGAAACTTTATTAACAGATTGCAGAATGGGTACAATACAGTACAGCTCAATACAACAACAGTGGACTGGAGGATGAAGACCAGAAAAAGACTTTCGGATTTTTTACATAAGGGTCCTCCATTTTCAATTCATCAAAACATTTAGAGACATACAAATATACAGTAGTTTCATAAAAATGCTAAAATGCTATTGATTGATTTAAAACTTTATTAACATATTGCAGAATGGGTACAGTACAGCTCAATACATACAATTGTTAAGGGGATGCAGACCAGAGAAAGACTTTCGTCTTGTTTACATCAGGGTCCCCCCATTTTCAATTAATCATATTTCATATCTAAATCATATAATATCTCATTGCTAAATATATGCAATATATAATCTAATAATCCAATAATCTAAATCTAATATAAAAATGCTAAATGCATGGGTATTTTATTTTGTCTTTAATGTTAGCTTGCAAACCCAAATACTGTCTTGGAAAGCCTCATAATGAATTTTTGGGGGAAAAAAGAAAAACATTGTGATGTGTATCGTGTATCGCCGAAAGGTCAGAAATTATCGTGATATCTTATTTAGGCCATATCGCCCAGCCCTACTTGATCAAATGTGTTCCGTTTACGTTAAGCTGTAGCTAGGGATGTCCCGATCCCGATGAGTTTAAGACGTGAACATGGTCATGTTTGTTGAATAATAAATAAAAAAAAAAAGTTAAAAAAAATAATAATCCCGATCTTCGGGAAATCACGTGATCGGCCCCGATCACGTGATTTTCCGAAGATCGGGATTTTTTTTTTTATTTTTTTTTTATTCAACAAACATGACCATGTTCAGGTCTTAAACTCATACTGAGGCCTTAGTTTTGGTTTTAAATTGCATATCATCATTCATTTATTTATTGTCACACCTAGAGCAGAAGAATTTTGCCAAAACAAACGCATTTCCTTTGATTTAATTATACATCAAATGATTTATGTCAATGCCTCGCTTGAATGAAGTTAACTTTTCACCTGGATAACGTCAACATTCAGGGTGAATGTAATGTGAGAAATTGGGATAAAAAAAAATTATTACATTTCTTTTTTTTATCGGATCGGGAAAGATCGGTATCGGTAGATACTCAAAATCACATGATCGGGAGCAAACAAATGTGATCGGGACATCCCTAGCTGTAGCCCTATTTTCTGAAATTTCTCCTAAAGGTAGATGCCCAAGTAAATGGAAGATTGCTACACTTCTACAAGGTCAATTTGCATGTTCTTGGTATCTAGGGCAGTGGTTCTCAAACACACTAGTGGTACTTGGTGGTACTGCTGGTGGTACTTGAAAACATTTAATAATTTCTTCTTTTTTTTATAATAATTATTATATATTTTTTTGCAGTCAGGCCACTGAACTTAGAAGCAGGCCAGGCCAGTGTTTCTAGTTGTGGTGGCGCGATAGTTAGATAACCTAAGTGGGGAACAACCAGGAGATCAATGTGACAGAGTAATGCAGTCTAAACAGTCATAAATCTTTTATTCAACTTCAGCCCTGATCATAACTATTTTTATTTTTAGATTTTTTGTAATGTCAGATAAAAAATGAAATACTCCCACTTTTCTGAAAAGAGTTGTTGTTAAATCTGACATTACAAAAAAATCCATCAAAATCTGTGTTTGTTGCTAATCATTGACACATGCCTAGCCTGTAATAATCCCCCCCAGAAAAATTTACTTTGCAAATTTTGATATATTGAAAATATTTTACTTTTTGTGGGTTTTTTTTTCAATAATTTGTGATGCCCATCACAAACACTGGAATTTACACTGGAATTTAAAGGGTAAAAAGAAAAAAAATCCTGCACCAGAATGCAGGAAATTAAGTCTTTGTAACAAAATAATTCCTGGTGGGGGACCCCCACTTAGAAAGTGGCCTGACTGGGGCTATATTTCACACTATATTTCCCAGCCTGAATTATTTCCCCAGTCCGGCCCTGCTTATGTGAGTTGTCAATGGACAACAACGTGTGTGTGTGTGTGCGCACGCGCAAAATTAGAGCCCGCCACCCGCCAATGGCGGGCAGATTTTACGTTTGGCGAGTGAGACTGAGAGGTCTGTCCGCCATGTGGCGGGCACCCACGTGAAAATCGATCGAAAAACATGATCCAATTCTTAGCGGAGTTCTCACTCGCTGTCTCAAGCACACAGACATGCAGCCAGGGTTAGAAATTAAAAAAAAATTTCAAGGGCTTTTTTTGCCCCCCTTAATTGATTTTCGGGGGCTTTTTTTTGTATTTCGGGGGCACTGAATTTTTATGATAAACGGTAGGGGTGGGACGGTTCACAAAATGGACGGTTTGGTTCGTATCACGATTTTGGGGTCACGGTTTTCAGTTCGATATATGTTAATTTTTATTAAAAAAAATTTAACACTCAAATCTAAACATGCTTCTCATTTATTAAAAATAAAATAAAAGGTTTACAGTGTTTACAGCCTTAAATAATGTTTGGCACACAAAGACCGAACTGACTGAAAAATATAGGCTACATTTGTCAAAGTATTAACTTAGTGCAAACAAACAATATGCTCAGCCAGCACTAGACTTTCCTTTCTTTAATATAAACACACAACAACAATGTCAACCATGTTTAAATTCCCTGATTGTCAGTTCTTAATGGAAAGATTCGTTTTCTGCTTGAAATTATTATGTTTCCATCTACATTTATTTAGACTAACATTATTTAAATATTGAGTGCAACTGTGGTGGATTACGTAATTCGGTGAGTTGGAACTATCTATGGGTTGGCGCGGGTCCCCACGGACATTTTAGCGTCACGGACCACCAGCTCAGGCGGCAATGTTATCAGCTCTGAATAGTCCCGGTTGGAGTTAGTAAAACACAGTTGTATGTTAGCCTTCTTGGATGTTGAATAAACGCCTATCATTGTCTTTAAACACCCCGCCTCTCAGACTCCCATTTCCTCCTCTGCTACAGTAGCTAGTAGCTACGGTGACATTTCATTGACTGTACAGTATTAGCTTGCGGGCTGCGTCGGGCTACCATAGTTAAAACGTGCGTTGTGTTTACAAACTCCTAACGCTATGGCAAGATGTGTGTAGGCCTATGTAATGTTAATGGCTATGTTTTTAAAGTCGTAATGAAGATTGATTTATATTGTGCGTGCCATTTTTACACAAACTGACTAGCACCTGGCTGGCTGCAGTGCTGCTGCTGCCTGCAGCCAGTGCAGAACACCGGCTCCGCCAAATAATTTTTTTTATTTGCGCGTCATCTGAACCGTACGATACACATACGCTCCATTACCGGATAAATATATATAATTAGTAAACTGTCGGGGGCTTTAAGTGCCCCCCTTAACTGATTTTCGGGGGCATTTTGTCCATTTTCAAGGGCATTATGCCCCAAGCCCCCGTTAATTTCGAACCCTGCATGCAGCGCACTGCTCCTCCTCCTCCTGCCCCTCCCAAACCCGTGTAAACACAGAGGCTATTGCCTCGGGCAGTCTGCTGTCTGCTCTAGTCTAGTGGGACCTCCGTGAGCTAACGTTAGCTACAGTTACAAAATGACCCAGTCAACTATTCACTTTTAGTTTAATACATGAGGCATTGTCTAACGTTATCTAGCCAGCTAGCTACTGATAGCTCCTGATATCAACAAATGCTCCAGCAATAGTCTAGTAGTGCATAATACCTCTGTTGGCTAGGTAGCTCACGTTAGCTCACGTTAGCTCACTACGAAATGTCCCAGTAAACTAAATTGTTCACTGAGGCGTTGTCTTAACGTTATCTAGCCGGCTAGCAGTAGCTACAGATAGCTCCTGATGTCAATGTCTTATAACATTGATTCGATGCGTATTCAAGCCCCTGGCTTCCATCGCATGACGGCATGCTGAATGTAGAGTATAGGGTTCAGCTGCAGCGCCGGAGAATTCTTGCTGGAGCTGGAGGCTACTCGAGTATACACACAGACAGTGGAGCTGTTTGCAGATAGCGAGCATTTTGACTTGTTGCGTGGTGATGTCTCGCAGAGAATACAACTACAAACAAGTATGATTATATAATATATATATTTTATTAAAAAAAATGGCTGGTAAGAAATATGCTTGGCGGGTAGATTTTTCCCATCTACCCGCCACTGGCCGGTGAGTCAAAAGGTGAATTGTGTGTGTGTGTGTGTGTGTAGGACAATTGCTTGCTGTGAGAGAGAGAGAATTAAGTACATTTGCTGAAATACAGTTGTTCTTAATTTTCTCACTTTTAGTTATTATGTTCTCAATGCCCCTTGCATTGTATGAGTTGTGTGGAAGAGTTTGCTAGTTCTAGTGCTACCCCTTTGTACATTGTGGCTGTGTCTGACAAAAGTTAACAATAAATAATGGTATTAGGAATACATTTGCCTCTTGCGTGTACTGTGCATAGCTGAATAGACTGTATTTTAACGTCGGCCATATGGTGGTACAGAGCCAGCTACGTTCTCAGGTGGTACTTGGTGTAAAAAGTTTGAGAACCACTGATCTAGGGGGTATGTATTCCCAGTGTCAGAAATATTGTGTCTGTTACTAGGCTTGAGTGAATTGTGATGAAACAAAGAGAATATAAATTATGAATTCTTTTTATTGCATCTTTGCCGGTGAATAACACCATGTTACAATTGTGCAACCACCGAGCTCGTTCACTGAGCTCATTCCCCACCTTCTTGAGATCAAGTGTACAAAAAAATCTAAGCAAATGAATAAAGGGAAGATGATTAAACACAAGGATTTGTAGATACAGTAATAAATTATAATACATTTTAATTATAAATTCATATTTGACCTTGAACTTGATCTTATTATGGCCATCACCTCTATGGATAGGGGGAAAGCTCCTGTTTCCAATGGCAGTGTTAAATCTGGATTTAGTCATGGGCCTATACAGACTGTATTTCATTTTGGGACTACGATATCTTACAATAGTTGTCACTTAACCACGGAAGGGGTGGTGTTTATCTCCCTCTCGTTTCTCTTAGGAGTGTGTTAACACTTTGGATGCCAGCGACGCGTTTTGTCGTTAGTTCATGCCGACCTTTGAATGCCACCAACGCTATATATCGTTTGTTTGTCGTATTTTTTTTTATTGGCGATTTGAATTCATATTTCATCAATCAAGCCTCAGGTTAGTGTTGCAGACTCTCTGAGCTCAATTGGGAAGATATGAATCGATCTTTTTACGTTGCATCGATCCTATTTGATAATAGATCGATATATCTGTCTGTTACTAGGCTTGAGTAAATTGTAATGAACCAAATAAGAATATCAATTAATTTTTTTTATCTTTGACTGAATAACACCATGCTAAAATTGACCAGACCTGAAAAATCTAAGCAAATTTATAAATGGAAGATGATTAAACAGAAGGTTTTGTAGATACAGTACTGAATTCTGCCATCCGGACACATGCAATTTGAAATATGATTATAGAATATAAGGCATAAAATGGTTATGCAATTATAAATCCTGTAATTAATCCTGTAATACATTTTTTTAATCGCCTGACAGCACTAATAATAAATTATATTCTCCTTTGGTTCATTACAATTTACCCAAGCATAGTAACAGACACAATAATTCTGACACTGGGAATACATTCCCTGAGGTCCATAGATGTCCCTAGATACCAAGAACATGCTAATGGCCTTGTAGAAGTGGAGCAATCTTCCTTTTACTTGGGTATGTACTTTTAGGAAAATTTTGAGAGTCTGGCTTAAGAGGTTAAAGTCAACACTTATAAAGTCATAATGTTTACAGATTAAAGTCAACATTTCCATACTTGTTTCCATGCAGTCCAAACAGCTCTTCTCCTGGTCCAGCTGTGATGGTTTCATGCAGTCCACCAAACAGACAGACGGTTCTCTCAAACCAAGGTGTGAGAGGCTATGAGGGGTGGTCATATTCAGACCAATCTTGGGGGGGGGGAAGTAAGGAAAGAAATATCAGTACATTTTACATTCATCCTAACAAACAAAGGTCTAACCTTTCAGTTGAAATTCATCAGGAACACAGAAAGCCAAGCAATAACGAAGGTTATCCTATAACCCTAGTTATGAGTAATAGCGAGCGCTTTGCTCTATTGGAACTATCCCTTTAATCATACTATCATGAAAACTTTCACCACGTGTACGCACCCATCTGCCTGACCACTCCCACATCCGCTCCTATATAAGCGGGGTCATGGCCATACAATCAGCTGCTTCCCCAGTCTTTCACCGCCGAAACGGAAGACCGTGGGGTCCTCAGTGAGTCAGAGCAAAGCGCTCGCTATTACACATATAACTAGGGTTATAGGATAACCTTCGTTATATTTCGTATATAGCTTACGCTTTGCTCTATTGGAACACAAGAGCTGAGCAGAGCGGAAGCCCGACAGATGTACCCGCTGAGGTCCCATGTAGTACAGGCCCTGTAACTCACGGACATGTCTCTTGGCCAGCAAGAAAAAGCGCCTGTGACATTTTCAAATGGCCGGGGGAATCCTGTGTCCCACCTATCCTGATTTGGTGTGGGAGACAGGAAAATCGCCCCCACCCCCCCAGCCCAAATTTTCAGAGAAAACTGCATAAACTCCAAGCAAGAAGGCGCCCCCAGCATTTGTAGCTGTGAGTTCACATAGCACACGTCGTATCCTCCAAACTGCAGTGAAGTAAACCCACGTTTTGTTAAACAAAAACATTGTTATTAACCAAAACATTCAGGGGGGGGGAGGAAGAGTGGGGCATAGTGTAATGTCCTACCTGACCCCCGGATGCAGGATGAATGGCCGCAACAAATGGCTGGTCCACCATGTTGACGAGGCCTCTTGCTGGCGGGGCCAGAAGTGGCGACGATTGGAGCCTCGCCCACATCCTGCGGCCGGCCATGGTACAGGCCGATGACATCTTCTGCCAGACACCGACACCGAGTCAGAGTGCTCAGGGCCCGCTACTTCCCCACGGCTAACGCCAATGGTTTAGCACAAGCTAACAGCTAACTCCAGGCTGACTGTTAGCACTAAGCTAACGTTTCTAGCCTTCATAGGCCCACCGTCGGCACTGACCAACGGCCAGCTACCGGCTAACAGCTAGCTCTTACCGGCCTAACGATAGCTACCGGCTAACGCAGCAGCAAGCTAACGGTTAGCACTCACAGGCCCACTGTTTAGCTAACGGAAGCTGTGTAATGTGTAGGGGTGGGACAATACATCGATCCAGATCGATATATCGATCTATTATCAATAATCAAATAGGATCGACGCAACGTAAAAAGATCGATTCATATTGCGATACTCTTATTTTGAAAATCCCTGCGAGTCATATCCGCCGGCGCCCAGTATTGTGAAACTCCGTGTAGACATTACAGCAGTGTTTGCGTCTGCTGTAAAGCACTCAGAGCGTCTATTTTGCGAGCCGATATAAGTCTGCAGTTTTTTCCCCGCAACGGGTCAAATGCATATAACAGGCGTTGCATCGTCGCCATTCCTTTATGCCAACGTCACGTTAAATATCTAAATGAACGTCGCGTTGGCTGCTTAAAAGCTAAGCAGCTAACCGTGAGAGAGAATAGGAGAGTTGAGAGGGGACTTGGAAGGAGGAGGGGTGGGGGCTGTGGGGGACTGTGTGTGTGTGTGTGTGTGTGTGTCAGGGTTTCCGTTAGAAAAAATTGTTGCCGGTCTCCGTGACCTGCAAGATTTCAATCTACCGGACAAATGAGATTAATTCCGGTCATAGTTTATTGAGCTTTAAAACAATCGATAGGCAGGCTATATAAAGAATGTCATCCCCAAGGCATGTAGATTTATAATAGTATTACTTAAAACTAGGCTACTTTTGCGTATACAGTCATTAATATATTCCAAATAAAATAAGTCCCTCGATACTCCGTGCTGCTGCTGACTTGAAATAAAATAGACCGCGTATGTGGGCAGTCGGTCCGACACTAAACAGCAGTCTGTTATAATCACATTTTTATGAGCTAACGAATTCCGTTATATTGGACATTTGTATTAATTATATCAAGCGAAGAACTGAGAAAGCAGAGAGACGGCAACATTATCGTGGTTTGCGTGACGACTCTCTCCACCTCGCAACGACTTATTTGCAAAGAGTATGGCGCTGCAGAGAAGCTGATTCAGCTGTTATTGGCTCTTTTCTGGGAACCGCACAGCAGCGCCCCCCACCCAACATTGGCTGAAAATGGCTGAATTGGAGTACTGCTGGAATACTGCATTGTGCTGATAGTGCTCTGGCTCTGCAGCTTCACAAAAGTTCGCACACCCAGCACTAAGCTCTCGCTGACGACGTCGTTGTCATTATTAGAAGCAACGAGGAAACAAATGTAATGATCGTTTCGTTCATCGCATAGGCTATTTAATTTTAGCCTATTTTAATACAATTCAAATAATCAAATTGTGCTTAGACTCAGGGAATTATTTTCACCGGACATTAAGACCGGAGAGATGAAATATGTCGGACTTCAACAGATTTTGCCGGTCAAATACCGGTAATTACCGGCTAACGGAAACGCTGGTGTGTGTGTGTGTGTGTGTCTGTGTGTGTCTGTGTGTGTCTGTGTGTGTCTGTGTGTGTGTTAAAGCTCAATATATAAAAACAAAAGTGAACAGGAGGTCTATTTGTATTAAAAACAATAGATTGTTTTTCATTTAAATGTCTGGAAGAGCTCAAAAATAAATACATCAATTGATATTTCCGTAGCCTTTTTTTAGTTGATCTAAATGTGACTGATTGTGTTAAATGGGCACATAATATCGCCTCATATCGATCGCAGGCACCTGAATTGAATCGTATCGTATCGTATCGTGGCAGACTTTGTGATATCGGCAAATATCGTATCGTTGTCCAAAGAATCGATATCGTATCGTATCGTGATGAAACTGGTGATTCCCACCCCTAGTAATGTGAGGAATAGCGATGCAGGCCTGATCACTTCAGACAGCCGACTGTCTCTTCTTCAGCCCACTCTTAAGAAAAAAAGGCGGCAGACAACACCCGTCCCTCTCACAGAACGGTGTTACCAGAGATACAGTGGCATCGGCAGCAAAGCTCCGTTTTATGCGGGCTGCTGCCGTCTTGAGCTCGGGGATATTCCCCTAACGAAACACCAAGCTTGCATCCTCCGCGCCGGGAGCTTCACTCGTCTTGAAGGCGGGGCATCGTCCAGCGAGGTGGCAGAGGGCATCCCTCTTTAGAGACCCGGGACTCGAACCTTAGACTCTAAATCGGGGGCCCAGGAAAACAAAGCTACAAACTCTGAGGAGGAGCACTGTGTTAACGTGGGGCATCAAACAAGAATCCCCTCCATACCGCTATGGAGGGGTAACGAAGGGATTCCTGCTCGGAGCCGGCTGTTGAGCGGGGACGCAAGCTGCGCAGCTGCCGCCGCACAACTCTCTGACACACCCGAGGCTCGCGTCGCAAAACACCACCCGCCCTAGAGAGACAGTCAGCTTTCCCACAGCCGGTGGAGGTCAGAATGGATCATCATCCTCTAGACTCTCCGGTGGTGACGACATTATCCTTTCCTTCTGCCGTAATTAGTGAGAGGGAGAAACAAAAGACAATGCCAACACAGCTCCTATAACTAACTAACTACTTTATCACTAAACTTAAAGCGGTGCTAGTATTAGTACTTGTGGTGAAAGTAGGGAAGGAGCTGATAGTATGGCCATGACCCCGCTTATATAGGAGCGGATGTGGGAGTGGTCAGGCAGATGGGTGCGTACACGTGGTGAAATTCATGATAGTATATGATTAAAGGGATAGTTCCAATAGAGCAAAGCGTAAGCTAAATACGAAATATAACCACCAGTTCTTAACCAGCTATATAGGCAGTGCTATTTTCCTAGGCTAACAAATTGCAAAGGAAGGGAAATCCTGACAGGAAGATTTTCATAAGAACTGAAAAACACATGGGTATATATATATATCACAGATGCACTGCTATAGTTCTGATCTATGAATATAAGCCTATGATATTGCATTTCATTTGATGGCCAAAACATATGATTGGTTATTGATGCAGGCAACTGTTGTTTTTGGCCAATCAAATGTTTTTGTCAGAAAGTACACTAAATTAAATGAGAATACAACTAAATGTAATTAGAGATGTTCCGATACCATTTATTCCTTCCCGATCCGATTCCGATACCTAAGCTTTGGGTATCGGCCGATACCGATCCGATACCAGTGCATACATAAAAAAAATAATTATATAAATTATAAACAAACAAAAAAAATTTTTTTTTACAGCTACTGTTTTTTTGTAATAACTATAAAGTAATGGTATTTATTCAACAACAGGAGATTGTATAGATTAGTATTAGTATCATTAATTGACAACTAAGCTCACCCACGGAACGGTTGTTGGGACATTGATTCCGCACGGACGTTAAATGTTGTTGCACTCCAGAAGGCTCCGGTAACTTCAGTTAGCACAATAAATATTCAACATTCTCTTTTGAGACTCCGCCTCAGACTCTTATCATTTGGCACTAAAAGCTAAACATTGTCACCAGGGTTAGAAACTAACATTTTTTTTCAAGGGCTTTTTTTGCCCCCCTTAATTGATTTATAGTAGGGCTGGGCGATATGACGATATTATATAAATATCGGGTACAGTTCATTAACGATACACTTTTTAAACGTATCGTGGATATCGTGATGTTTTGCCCAAGAGGCTTGTGTTGCGTCAATCTGGTCCACACGTTGACACTTTTGAACAGCGCCGCCCCACACACACACACTACTAGGGATGGGTATCGTTAGGATTTTATCGATACTACTACTCTTATCGATACTGCTTAACGGTTCGGTACTTTATCGATACTCTTATCGGTTCTTTTTGGTTCTTTTTTTGCAAGAAAAAAAGACAATTAATTAAGAACAGAATCAACATTGCTTTATTATTTATAAATACAACTTTATAAATAAGTATTATAAATAAATATAATTTCTTCAGCAACAGCAGCAGCAATGTTCTTTTATATAACTTTATAGATAAATATAATAAATTAATATAATTTCTTCAGCAACAGCAGCAACAATGTTTTAAATGTGTCTGACTCTGAATTATAGACTTTTTATAATAAACAACAAATGCAAAAGGCTAACAGAACTGTGACACTGGTTCACCCTATCCTCTGTCATCCTTCCTCTAGCTGCTAGGGATAAAGGACTTTGGGTGGTGGAGGGAGGATGTGTGGTGGCCCTGGGCTCACTGGCCTGGGACATAGTGGCTGACGCCTCAGCTTGACGATCTATAAAAAGTTTAGATTGTAGTATTTGTAGCTAAACAATTGTTTTGTTTATTAGCCTATTTGTAATAATTCGTTATTAGCCTAGGCAACTCCGTATCTTGGCTTACGGTTACGGCTGCAGTGGATGCAGATGGAACACTGCGCGCAAGGCAGTCGAATACGCGCATTTCTGCACACTAATATCATGTTTTGCCAACAGATGTTTTGATAAATTGATTTGCTCGTATTGCCACCCTTACTGGCAAATGTTTTGTTGCACTTGTGGCAACGTGCATTGTCGGCATTGACCCTTGTAAAGTATATCCATACTTTAGAACGCTTCGCTCTATCCGCCATGATCACGACTCAGTGCATGCAGAGCTGCTGTCTGTGTGCAGAGCGCTATAGCACGGGGCGTCGGGGACTTTCATTAAGGAGTACCCGTATGTAGTACCCGGATGTCTATGTGTAGCACTAGCGAGCGACTCGCGAGGAGTGTGTGTAATAATTGACTCGCTGGCTGCGGCTCGCTTCTCGTGCAGAGACAGAGAGGATCGTTCGCAACTTTTAAATAATAATAATAATAATAATAATTTCTCTAGAGTATCGATAGCAGTACCGAGGACGTCAGAGCTTATAAATACTCCGGTATTTTCTAATATAGTACCGGTTCCCGTTTAAAACCGGGGTCCGGGGGGCATCCCTACACACTACTGCATCAAAAGTTACTACTTATGATAACAAAGGCATTCGTTTTGTGGCATTGACGTTATATAGTTACACTTTCAATAACATCAGCGTATTTACATAGCAACGACCGAGGTCGACCTAGATATAGCAAGCATTAGCCGTTCATATCTCAGCCCGTGCTGACTCCGTTGTGCCCATTCTGCGGTCTGTTAATAACGTTTTCAATCAGACAGATGTATGGAAATGCTTTTATTATAACATCCGTTGCAGTAAAATCATTATGCCTCCAGTCGTTTAGTCATTCTGCAGAGCTAAAAGGTAAAAGTCGGCCGCGGCGAGCTACCGCTGCCATTGTTGTTTTCATTGAGCTCTCCAATAGCGGAAGTAAAAAATTAATACGCGCTTGCCGATTGGTGCTAAGAACAGCAGGGCGGGTGCAAGCGATGTGACGTAATTGGCAGACGCGACTGTCAATCAAAATGATTCTGTTTGCCGACTGAATGAATATAAACGTTATTAACAGATTGCAGCATAGGTACAATACAGTACAGCTCAATACAACAACAGTCAACAGTGGACTGGAGGATGCAGACCAGAGAAAGACTTTCGTCTTGTTTACATCAGGGTCCCCCATTTTCAATTCATCATATTTCGTATCTAAATCATATAATATCTCATTGCTAAATATATGCAATATATAATCTAATAATCCAATAATCTAAATCTAATATATAATATAAAAATGCTAAATGCATGGGTATTTTATTTTGTCTTTAATGTTAGCTTGCAAACTCAAATACTGTCTTGGTAAGCCTCATAATGAATTGTTTGGGGGAAAAAAAGAAAAACATCGTGATGCGTATCGTGTATCGCCGAAAGGTCAGAAAATATCGTGATATCATATTTAGGCCATATCGCCCAGGCCTAATTTATAGGGGCTTTTTTTTGTATTTCGGGGGCACTGAATTTTTATGATAAACGGTAGGGGTGGGACGGTTCACAAAATGGGACGGTTTGGTTCGTATCACGATTGTGGGGTCACGGTTTTCAGTTCGATATATGTTAATTTTTATTAAAAAAAAATGTAACACTCAAATCTAAACATGCTTCTCATTTATTAAAAATAAAATAAAAGGTTTACAGTGTTTACAGCCTTAAATAATGTTTGGCACACAAAGACCGAACTGACTGAAAAATATAGGCTACATTTGTCAAAGTATTAACTTAGTGCAAACAAACAATATGCTCAGCCAGCACTAGACTTTCCTTTCTTTAATATAAACACACAAAAACAATGTCAACCATGTTTAAATTCCCTGATTGTCAGTTCTTAATGGAAAGATTCGTTTTCTGCTTGAAATTATTATGTTTCGGTCTACATTTATTTAGACTAACATTATTTAAATATTGAGTGCAACTGTGGTGGATTACGTAATTCGGTGAGTTGGAACTATCTATGGGTTGGCGCCGGGTCCCCACGGACATTTTAGCGTCACGGACCACCAGACGTTCATAACATCAACATGCAGTGGAAAAGCGGCAATAGTCCCGGTTGGAGTTAGTAAAACACAGTTGTATGTTAGCCTTCTTGGATGTTGAATAAACGCCTATCATTGTCTTTAAACACCCCGCCTCTCATTTCCTCCTCTGCTACAGTAGCTAGTAGCTACGGTGACATTTCATTGACTACAGTATTAGCTTGCGGGCTGCGTCGGGCTACCATAGTTAAAACATGCGTTGTGTTTACAAACTCCTAACGCTATGGCAAGATGTGTGTAGGCCTATGTAATGTTAATGGCTATGTTTTTAAAGTCGTAATGAAGATTGATTTATATTGTGCGTGCCATTTTTACACAAACTGACTAGCACCTGGCAGCTGGCTGCTGCAGCCAGTGCAGAACACCGGCTCCGCCAAATGATTTTTTTTTTATTTGCGCGTCATCTGAACCGTACTCCCACAGACGCTCCATTACCGGATAAATATATATAATTAGTAAACTGTCGGGGGCATTAAGTGCCCCCCCTTAACTGATTTTCGAGGGCATTTTGTCCATTTTCAAGGGCATTATGCCCCAAGCCCCCGTTAATTTCGAACCCTGATTGTCACCGATATGGCTGTCCACAACATGTCATTAATTGCGTGCGAGAGGTCGATCAGTGACGACGTTAGCGTGGGCTAGGTTAACGTGAGCTAACATTAGATGGAAACAAGACAATATAACGTTACTGGTGAAAAAGTGATTTACCGAGGCGGTCAGGTGGCGTAGCGGAGATTGCGCTCGTCACCAATGCAAGAGGCTGCGGTCTCGACTCCCGGAGTCAGCATTGCCTTGGCTTGGGCTGATCGCTATACTAACTCGTTTGGCTGGGTTGGTTATATTTATATAATTTTTTTTTTTTTATAAAATATATTATATAATTAGACGTGTGCTTGTAGTTGTATTATCTGCGAGACATCGCCACCACGCAACAAGTCAGAATGCTCGCTATCTGCAAACAGCTCCACTGTCTGTGTGTACTAGAGTAGCCTCCAGCTACGGCCAGGATTCTCCGGCGCTGCAGCTGGACCCTACTGGTATAAATCACATTCAGCATGCCCTCAGCCCGAATACGCATCGAATCAATGTTATAAGACATTGATATCAGGAGCTATCTGTAGCTACTGCTAGCCGGCTAGATAACGTTAAGACAACGCCTCAGTGAACTATTTAGTTTAGAGCTAACATGAGCTACCGAGTCAACGGAGGTAACTTATCATGCACTCGACTATTGCTGGAGCATTTGTTGATATCAGCAGCTAGCCAGCTAGATAACATTAGACAATGCCTCATGTAGTCACTGGGTCATTAAACAGTAACGTTAGCTCGGTAGGTAGCCAACGTTAGCTCACGTCACATGCACTACTAGAGCAGACTGTTAACACCGGAGGCAGCCTCTTGTTGAGGGGCAGGAGGAGAAGGAGGAGCCGTACGCTGCAAGCAGCTCTGTGAAGTCAGCAGTGAGATCTCCGCTAAGAATTGGATCATGTTTTTCGATCGGTTTTGACGATCGGCGAAAATAAAGCATTATCACCGATCACCGATCGCATATTTATACTGATTATCGGCCGATAACGATCGGGGCATCCCTCACCAATGAGAGCCCTCGCTGCCAGGTGAGAAGAGAGCCACTGGCTGTCGCTGCACGTGTCGGAGGAAGCGTGCAGATACTTAGGGTTCCCTTGTACCGACCAGTAGGAGAACATGCGCACAACAACCAGGTAGGGGAGGGGGGGAATTGGCACAACGACTAAATTGGGACGGGGAGAAAACAGAGAAAAATCGGAGAAAGAGGGATAAAAAAATAAATAAATTGATTTACCTTGGAATACTCCTTTGCCAACTTGCTGTACTTTGCTTGCAGGTCTGCAGCCATTATTGCTGTATTATGAATAGTCCCAACTTTAGCCAAGGTAACGTCAAGCTAAAACTAGCTTTTCGGTTAGCTCTTCAGATAAGGCTAATAACACCAGCAAGCAAATACATCAGAGCTCCCCGTCAACACCCCTCTCTCGGGACGATGGCATTTAAGAAAGTATCTGCTGTTAAAATGACAAACAGCATTGACACTTTAATTCAAGGTCGATTAAAAACATGTTTGTTTTATAATGCTCACTCTCAGTAGGAGGATACTGCACGTGTTGTTGATAAATTACGTCATATGGTATCGGAGGCTAGCCTTTCAGCGTACTCGCTGATACCAGCATTTTAGGCAGTATCGGAGGCATTTCCGATACTGGTATCGGAACAACTCTAAATGTAATATCATGGACATCTACAGAAGATTTAAAAAGAATTGTTTGGGGCGGCTAAGTGGCGCAGTGGGCAAGGCACTCGCCACTAACGCAGGAGATGCTGGGTTCGGCGTTGCTATCAGCTTGGCTGGTCGTTCATACTAATACAATTGGCAGTATTAGAGGGTGGGAAGCTGGTGGGTGGGGATCGGACGTTGTGGACAGCGACTCCTAAAGGTCAGTTGGTGCGCCTGCGCAGCAGAATCAGGAAGCAACGGGGGCGGCGTGTCCCTCCCACGCAGACCCTCGCCGCTGAGAGATCGCGCTGTGCAGGTGAAAAGATGCGACGGCTGCCTCCTCGTGTACCGGAGGGGACACGTGATGCAAGGCTTCGTCCACATTGCAGCCGACCTGTGGGAGGCATGGCCTAACAACATTCGAGACAGGGGAGGGGTAGAATTGGACAATACGAAATTGGGGAAGGGAGAAAAATAGAAAATGGGAGAAAAAGTAGATACATTTAAAAAAAAAAAATGGTAAACTGCAAATAATACAAATTTACCATGGACTCCTAAGCAAAGCTAAACTAGGATAATGTATGTCAAATAAACAGATGAGAAAGACTGCTAAGCTAACGTTCGTTCTGGATTTTGCTAATGAAGGGCTAATATCTGAGGCAGCTAATAATAATATAAAAAGAACAGCCATGGATCGTCACCACAGATAATTCAACAGTTGGATTAGGGCTGGGCGATATAACGATAAATATCGCGATATATTTTAATAATCGATATCGAATATCGAAATTAAAAAAAAATCGATTTTTTTTTTATAATTTTTTTTTTATAATTTTTTTTTTATACCTGCAACAGGGCAGTTTTAAAACCAGAGACAGTGGACAGACTTGTCTTTCTTGCCTGCAACTTAAAGTAATGGCTTTGCTTGTCCAAATTACAATACTGACCAAATTCAGATTTATTTTTCTCTTGTCCATTTATTTTGTTTGCTTTCTAATTTAAAATACATTTTGAAACCGTCTGTACACAGTAGGCTATGTGTGCTAGCAGAACTAGACTCCAGTCACGAGTCACGGTGCACATGTGCGGTGGTTTGTCCACCAAAAAAGCGCCAAAAGATCGAAAATAAACTAGCAGAGCCAGAACTGTTCAACTCCTCTGGAGCCACAGCCAGCAGAGAAGCCGGTTTACTTTAGCTTTTAAACCAGCTGCAGCCTGAGAACTGGAGTGTGAGGGGATGTAACACTAAAGATGGCGGCAATGACAAAGAATTGCTGCAAAATAAACACACATATGTTGTAAAAAAAAAAAAAAAAAAAAAAAAAAAAAATTATATATACTTATAACAATTCGATAATTATCGATATCGAGAAATAAAATAAAATTAACATATCGTTATCGCGATATGATTTTTTTCCATATCGCCCAGCCCTAAGTTGGATAACAGATTTCTAGGGCTGTCTTAAATACTTCGAAGCTTCGTTCGATGGCACGAGCTTCGAACATGAAAAAAAATCGAAGTTTAAAAGAAAAAAGATTTGCCTCAAATCTTGCGCCTCCATTCCAATGAAACGAAAGTAAGCGGCGCCTCGACTCCACAACAAGCATGTGGAGATTATCAGTTTTGAAAACAACAAGGACATGTCCAGCAGACATGTCGAAGAAGTCATCAGACGTGTGGTTACACTTTAAAATATGCAAAGACAACGCCCAAAAAGCAGAGTGCCAGATATGCCAGAAGAAAATGGCATATCACAACTATACAACAACTTTGTCAAATCACCTAAAAAACGTAAGTATCGTTTTACACGATGGCGACGCCACACAAAACATTACTAAGGCTATGCCTATGCTGCTATGACTAATGTGTTACCAAGTTGGCTAATTTAATTGTAAATTACAATTAAATTAGCCAACTTGGTAACACATTAGTCTAATCATCTGCTTTTGTAGGTGCATTGTCTGAAAAAAACGGATGCTTCGACGTCAGGCTCAGCCGACACCTCACGACAAACAACAATTGGTGACACGCTGATTAAGAAGCTTACGGAAAGCAGAAAGCAAGCCATAAGCAAGGCTTTAGTTTTGTTTATTGCAGAAGACATGAGACCTATAAATATCGTGGAAGGGAAAGGGTTTAAATGCCTAATCAAAACACTGGAGCCAGCGTATACTTTGCTGACACGAGAGGCTATCTCCTATGCGCTTACAGACCAGCACAGACGCATACGGGATGCAGTGCGCAGCGACATTGAGAAGTGCTCTGCCATTAGTTTCACAACGGATATATGGACCAGTCTACAGATGGAAGCGTACATGACGGTGATGGCTCATATGATAAACAATGACTGGGGAATGCAGAACTGTGTGTTAGAGACCAAGTCAATGGAGGAGAGTCACACAGCTAAAAATATTGCACAGAGACTGGGAGAGGCAGTCGATGCATATGCTATACCTGCAGAGAAAAGAGTTGCGGTTGTGCACGACAATGCTGCTAATATGATTATGTGCACTGAGAAGCTGCAGGAGGAGGAGGCGTGGGGGACTGTCAGGGGAGTGCGCTGTGCTGGACACACACTTCAGCTTTGCGTTAATGCAGCGCTAAAACACAACCCAGTACACAGTACCGTGGCTGCTGCAAGGCGACTTGTGGGGCACTTTAAGAAAGCAACTGCGGCGTTAAAAGAAAAACAGAACATACAACAAGTCCCAGGCCACAAACTCATTCAAGACGTCGCAACACGCTGGAACTCGACGTGTTTTATGCTGGAGCGTCTACTTGAACAACGGTGGCCCATTTCAGCTGTCCTGTCTGACCCAATCGTCACCAAAAGAGCTGACCGAACACTGGACCTGACAACAGCCCAGTGGGTCATCGCAGAGGAAACTGTTGCCATGCTTAAGCCCTTCATCACTTTGACTGAACTATTGTCAAAAGAAGAAAATGTGTCCTTTTCTGCAGTAGCGCCAATGCTGACAAATTTGAAAAGAAGACACCTGCAAGATGACGACAGTGACAGTCCCACCACAAAAGCTCTGAAAGGTAAACTGGTGTACGAAATTAATAGGAGGTGACGACTTTCAGACGCGACTGAAGCTACCGTCCTCAGCGCAGCCACTGACCCCCGCTTCAAGCAACTAAGCTGGCTATCCGATGAGGAAAAGGAACATGTCTACGCGGAGGTGATTACGTTGGCTGAGTGCCTGGCACCGCCACCAACTGACGATGACGGGGATGAAGGAGGCAGTGAGTCGCCTCCAGTGGAAAAGAGGCATAGAACGGACAGAGAGAGAGAATGCAACCTCCTTCTGTCTATGGATGAAGATGCAGCACCCCGTGGAGAAGTGATCACTGCAAAGAGTGAACTGGATGACTTTTTAAAAGACAGAACCAAAACGGATAAAGGTGGACCGCTGGGCTGGTGGAGAATAAATGCGCACCGTTATCCTAAGTTGGCAACTGTAGCAAAGCATTTTCTTTCCATCCCTGCCACTTCAACCCCTTCAGAGCGCATCTTTTCGAAAGCTGGATTTATTGTAAACAAATCAAGAAGTTCTCTGTTGCCAAAGAATGTGGACACATTGGTCTTTTTGGCACACAACCTAAAGCGGGTTGAGGATAACCGTGAGTAGCAGCATAATATTGATAGACGAAGGTTGCAACATAATTATGTAATGTCATGTCGTTGGCTGTGAGAGCAGCCCCACTGCACCCAGGCAGCGCAGCCGAGTGAAACCTTGTTGCCGTGGATGCACTTTATTTATAGAACACATTTAAAAACAACAAAGTGCTGTACAAGTCCCACAACATAAGATAAAAAAAAATTTAAATAAAAAATTATAATTAATATATATATATTTTTTTCTCTCGAAGCTTCGAATTAAAATCGAAGCTTCGGGGGCCGAGCTTCGATTGCCAAAAAAAGCTTTGAAGGTCAGCCCTACAGATTTCTACCACTAAGAACAAGCCCGGATCACCATCAGATCCTCCTCACCTCCACACCGCTCGGTAAGGACTGGAGCGCTTTCAAAACACCAGGCCACAGCAACAGCAAGCAAGCTGGCACTAACGTTACTAGGTCAACAACATGTGTGTCTGTGTGCCCGTCTGCCAGTTCTTCAAGCCAGTGGCCATCAGGCCAGGGAGCGAAATTAACTTTTTGACTCACCGGCCAGTGGCGGGTAGATGGGAAGAGTCTACCCGCCAAGCATATTTCTTACCTGCCAACATTTTTTTGATTAAAAAAAAATATATATATATATTTTATATAAAAAAAATTTTTTAAATTAAATATATATTATATAATCATACTTGTAGTTGTATTATCTGCGAGACATCGCCACCACGCAATAAGTAAAAATGCTTGCTATCTGCAAACAGCTCCACTGTCTGTGTGTATACTTGAGTAGCCTCCAGCTCCAGCAAGGATTCTCCGGCCCTGCAGCTAGACCCTATATTCAGCTAGACCCTATATTCAGCTAGACCCTACATTCAGCATGCAAGGATTCTCCGGCGATGCAGCTGGACCCTATTTATAACGTTACGGTTATTTTGTCAAATCACATTCAACATGCCCTCAGCTAGAATACGCATTCAATCAATGTTATAAGACATTGATATCAGGAGCTATCTGTAGCCACTGCTAGCCCGGTAGATAACGTTAAGACAATTTAGTTTACTGGGACAGATCGATTTAACGTGAGCTAGCTAACGCGAGCTAGCTAACGCGAGCTAGCTAACGAGGGAACGGAGGTATTATGCAGCTCATGGAGGTCCGATCTAGACTAGAGCAGACTGCTACCATTCTGAGAGCTTAACGTTAGCACTAGAGCTGCGGGCGAGCTGCTACCATTCTGAGAGCTTAACGTTAGCACTAGAGCTGCGGGCGAGCTGCTACCATTCTGAGAGCTTAACGTTAGCAGTGGCACTAGAGCTGCGGGCCGCTCTGTGCTGATACGAGCAGAAGCCAATAGTATCGCCCGGCTGGGCGGATATGACTCGTTGCCACGTTTTTTTTCAAAATAAGAATATCATACGAACCGAATGCTGCTAACTGCCGGAGCCATCGATATTATGACTCTAGCTGCGCTTGGGCCCGAAATGAGACCCGCACAGATTTTCAAAATAAGAGTATCGTTATGAACTACACATCCACACGCCACACGGCGGGCAGGGCTCTCAGTGGCAAACGCCAAAGGTAAAAACTGAGCGCCCCTGGCAGGCGGCGGGCTTTAATTTCGCCCCCTGCATCAGGCTCCACAACCGGGGGCACAGACTGCTGCCAGCAGCTGGAGAACTAACGGCTGCAGAACCATTAGGAATGTCTGACTCTTAACCACTAAACCCTGCATGGACAATAACGCATATTATGATCTGCACCTTTGGGTATACCGTTTACTTTTAGTCATATTTTATATTGCCTATATTTATTGTAAGTTATATTATGACCAATTAGGGTATACAGACTCATATGGAACTCTGTGTATAGTTTATTTTATTAAAATTGTATATTCAGATTACATTTGTTTATTGCTTATATTTATTGCTCTCCCATTACCCTGACCATACCTGTACCCCCTGCTGCTATGACGACTGAATCTCCCCAAGGGGATCAATAAAGGAATATCCTTCCCAGTCCAGATAGAATGTTTTCCCCTCTGCATGGGCGAGACCTGTTTTCTGCCATCTCCTCCATCCCAATTGATTGATTGATTGAAAACTTTAATTAACTGATTTCAGAATGGGTACAGTACAGTTCAATACACACAATTGTTAAGGGGATGCAGACCAGAGAAAGACTTTCGTCTTGTTTACATCAGGGTCCCCCATTTTCAATTCTTAATGACATACAGATATAATAATCTAATCTAATCATGACATTTATGACAGATATACAGTACCGTTACATACAAGATATGCAAATATACAGTGCTGTTAAACAGATCATAACAGTAAATATATACATACGAGGGGGAGGGAACTGTACATTAGGAGGGAGGTTCAGACATTTACAGGGGCCGGGTTCGAATTGCAGCCTCCCGTAGGTGCTCTTGAGAGCGGTTTTGAAGGTGGCAGGGTTTCCGCTAGAAAAAATTGTTGCCGGTCTCCGTGACCTGCAAGATTTCAATCTACCGGACAAATGAGATTAATTCCGGTCATAGTTTATTGAGCTTTAAAACAATTGATAGGCAGGCTATATAAAGAATGTCATCCTCAAGGCATGTAGATTTATAATATTATTACTTAAAACTAGGCTACTTTTGCGTATACAGTCATTAATTAATATATTCCAAATAAAATAAGTCCCTCGATACTCCGTGCTGCTGCTGACTTGAAATAAAATAGACCGCGTATGTGGGCAGTCGGTCCGACACTAAACAGCAGTCTGTTATAATCACATTTTTATGAGCTAACGAATTCCGTTATATTGGACATTTGTATTAATTATATCAAGCGAAGAACTGAGAAAGCAGAGAGACGGCAACATTATCGTGGTTTGCGTGACGACTCTCTCCACCTCGCAACGACTTATTTGCAAAGAGTATGGCGCTGCAGAGAAGCTGATTTAGCTGTTATTGGCTCTTTTCTGGGAACCGCACAGCAGCGCCCCCCACCCAACATTGGCTGAAAATGGCTGAATTGGAGTACTGCTGGAATACTGCATTGTGCTGTTGCCTCTCTGGCTCTGCAGCTTCACAAAAGTTCGCACACCCAGCACTAAGCTCTCGCTGACGACGTCGTTGTCATTATTAGAAGCAACGAGGAAACAAATGTAATGATCGTTTCGTTCATCGCATAGGCTATTTAATTTTAGCCTATTTTAATACAATTCAAATAATCAAATTGTGCTTAGACTCAGGGAATTATTTTCACCGGACATTAAGACCGGAGATATTAAATATGTCGGACTTCAACAGATTTTGCCGGTCAAATACCGGTAATTACCGGCTAACGGAAACGCTGGAAGGTGGGTACTGGTGTTGTCAAAAATATCGAAAAATCAATACATATCGATTCTGAATATTTAAAACGGTTTCAATACTCATGCCTTCATGATAAACAAGGAGTGGTGCGATTTAGGCAACACAAAGGAACTGTCTAACCACTGCTCCCCAGACCTGGAGTTTATCACGATAAAATGTCGACCCTTCTTCCTCCCAAGAGAGTTAACGTCCATCATCCTCATCGGAGTGTACATTCCACCACACGCGAACACTGGGGTCGCACTTTCAAAACTTCACGACGAGGTAAACAAACTCCAGGCAGCTAATGTTGACGCTGCCATTTTGGTTTTGGGTGATTTCAACAGCGCGCGTCTTAAAAAGGTGTTGCCGAATTTCTATCAGCATGTGACCTGTCCCACCAGAGGCGAGAACATATTAGACCATGTATACTCGCAATTTAAGAATGGGTACAAGTCACAGGCTCTTAGTCCATTCGGTAAAAGCGATCACGCCGCAATATTTCTTTTGCCAAAGTACAAACAAAGTCTCAAGCGAACGCCGGTGGTCTCGCGAGAGGTTAAGCGTTGGGCCGTGACGTCAGAGGAGTCACTCCAAGCTGTACTGGAATGCACAGACTGGAGTGTATTTAAGCATTACATCACGCGCAGGAGTGGTTTGTGACCAATAAACCATGCCTAGGGTGGTCGTTAGGCCCGAGGCGCAGCCGAGGGTCGTTAGACCCCCCTAGGCATGGTTTATTGGTCACAAATCACGACTGCAAGTGATGTAAAGCTTTTATACAACTGCTAGATTCATCCAACCTTATTTCTATACAATAAACACACATTAATCGAAGATTTATTGAAAAAACCATCCGCCAGAAAAAGTAGTTCCCACAACTACAAAAAAGACAAGTTGCCTCCATGTGGAAGCAGCTTGAAGTGCATCCAACCAAACTAACACATCCAACTGTGTATTATTGGAATGATTGAGAGAAGTTGCCTCATGTGGAAGCAGCTTGAAGTGCATCCAACCAACTAACACATCCAACTGTGTCAGGGTTAGAAATTAACATTTTTTTTCAAGGGCTTTTTTTGCCCCCCTTAATTGATTTTCGGGGGCTTTTTTTTGTATTTCGGGGGCACTGAATTTTTATGATAAACGGTAGGGGTGGGACGGTTCACAAAATGGACGGTTTGGTTCGTATCACGATTTTAGGGTCACGGTTTTCAGTTCGATATACGTTAATTTTTATTAAAAAAAATGTAACACTCAAATCTAAACATGCTTCTCATTTATTAAAAATAAAATAAAAGGTTTACAGTGTTTACAGCCTTAAATAATGTTTGGCACACAAAGACCGAACTGACTGAAAAATATAGGCTACATTTGTCAAAGTATTAAC
Source organism: Notolepis coatsorum (assembly GCF_963971535.1). Classification (NCBI taxonomy): domain Eukaryota; kingdom Metazoa; phylum Chordata; class Actinopteri; order Aulopiformes; family Paralepididae; genus Notolepis; species Notolepis coatsorum. The sequence goes on from NC_140179.1 coordinate 107,114,101, forward strand.
TTAGTGCAAACAAACAATATGCTCAGCCAGCACTAGACTTTCCTTTCTTTAATTAATATAAACACACAAAAACAATAATAATAATAATGATAATAATAATAATAATAATAATAATAATAATAATAATAATAATAATAATAATAATAATAATAATAATGACTTGGATTTATATAGCGCTCTTCATGAGACCCAGAGCGCTTCACAGAGTCCATTATTCATTCATACACAGTCATACCGGTGGTGGTAAGCTACAATTGCAGCCAGAGCTGCCCTGAGGCAGACTCACGGAAGCGTGGCGAATAATCATCGCCTACGGCCCCTCCGACCACCACCAACATTCATTCACATTCATACGAGGCAAGTAGGTTAAGTGTCTTGCCCAAGGACACAACGGCAGTGGGATGGACATGGGCTTGAGCGGGATTCGAACCACCAACCCTTCGATCATTGGACAACCCGCTCTACCCCTGAGCCACGCCGCCCAATTCCCTGATTGTCAGTTCTTAATGGAAAGATTCATTTTCTGCTTGAAATTATTATGTTTCTGTCTACATTTATTTAGACTAACATTATTTAAATATTGAGTGCAACTGTGGTGGATTAAGTAATTCGGTGAGTTGGAACTATCTATGGGTTGGCGCCGGGTCCCCACGGACATTTTAGCGTGTGGCACCTTCAGTTCCGGTCACGTTCATAACATCAACAAGCAGCGCGAAAGCGGCAATAGTCCCGGTTGGAGTTAGTAAAACACAGTTGTATGTTAGCCTTCTTGGATGTTGAATAAACGCCTATCATTGTCTTTAAACACCCCGCCTCTCAGACTCCCATTTCCTCCTCTGCTACAGTAGCTAGTAGCTACGGTGACATTTCATTGACTGTACAGTATTAGCTTGCGGGCTGCGTCGGGCTACCATAGTTAAAACGTGCGTTGTGTTTACAAACTGCTAACGCTATGGCAAGATGTGTGTAGGCCTATGTAATGTTAATGGCTATGTTTTTAAAGTCGTAATGAAGATTGATTTATATTGTGCGTGCCATTTTTACACAAACTGACTGCTGCTGCTGCTGCTGCTGCCTGCAGCCAGTGCAGAACACAGGCTCCGCCAAATGATTTTTTTTATTTGCGCGTCATCTGAACCGTACGATACAGACGCTCCATTACCGGATAAATATATATAATTAGTAAACTGTCGGGGGCATTAAGTGCCCCCCTTAACTGGTTTTCGAGGGCATTTTGTCCATTTTCAAGGGCATTATGCCCCAAGCCCCCGTTAATTTCGAACCCTGAACTGTGTATTATTGGAATGATTGATTGAAAATTTTATTACCAGATGCAGAATGGGTACAATACAGTACGGCTCAATACACACAATTGTTAAGGGAATGCAGACCTACTTTCCATAGAACTTCATTCTTAGATGCTTCTATATAAAGTAGGTAAAACAAATTAAAAAGTCTTCTTTGCCCTATAGGAAAAAAACGTTTTCTTCGCCCTATTCTTTTATTTATTTTTTTAAACCTACTGTAGAGGGCCTAAACTTAACCAGTTGGAAACCAAGCGTACAGTAATAAAATTAGCAATCAATCAATCAATCAACTCAATAGGCCATGCTCACTTAGAACAGTGCAGCACCCAGCTCTCTGACTATCCCCCGCGTTGCAGGCAGAGTGTGTGTGTGTGTGTGTGCGTGCGTGTGCGTGCGTGTGTGTGTGTGCGTGTGTGTGTGTGTGTGTGTGTGTATGTGTGTGGGGGGGGGGGGTGTGGCGGTGGGTGGAGACTAGAGCGAGCGCTGACAGTCGAAAGGAAAAAGAAATTGAAAAAAAAATCGCAAATTAATCCATCAATCAATCCGCGATTTTTCTTTTGTTACAGAATGATTCAAGACCCATCAATTACATCATCCAACATTGTTTAAACGACTAAGACATTCGCTGTGACAGAATCGCTTGATATTTAGTCGTTTAGTCCCTATTAACATATCCATTTGTAAAGATTATTGGCCACCTTCTTGTGATCCGGCGGAGTGATGTGATGTGATGTGGGTCGGTTGTGGGCGGGTCCTGGGCCAGCAGCGTGGATTGTTGCCAATAAAGACGTGTAAAATGACTGTTTCAGCCAATCAGAATCGAGAAATTTGCATGCCGTTGTATAATCCGTGATAACACAGCCAATATTAACGAATACACCGAAACGGTGATTGACTATGTCTGTACTCGGGTAGAAGAAACAATCCCCTCCACCAAAATTAAAATCTACCCAAATCAAAAGCCCTGGGTAGACAAATCCGTCCGTGAGGCTCTGAAAGTGCGCACATCAGCATACAACACCGGGCTGGTGACAGGCAACATGGAAGAACACAAGATGGCAAGATACAACGTCAGGAGAGCAGTAATAGAGGCAAAACGGCGTTACAGGGATAAAGTTGAACTTCAGTTTGAACAGGCTGACTCTAGAGGCATGTGGCAGGGCCTCAGAACAATGACAGACTACAAAGGCACCCCCCTCAAACTGAACAGTGACATCTCCTTAGCAAATGATCTCAATTCCTTCTATGCGAGGTTTGAGGCTGTGAATAACAACACCAGCCTACAAACCACGGCAATGGGGGGGGGGGGTCTGCTGATGGAGACTCAGTGTTCAGGGTAACAGAGCATGAGGTGAGACGGATCTTTAAAAAAGTGAATATCAGGAAGGCAGCAGGACCGGACGGCATCCCCGGCCGCGTCCTAAAAGTCTGTGCCGACCAACTGGCCCCGGTATTCACTGACATCTTCAACCTGTCCTTGGAACAGGCTGTCATCCCCACCTGTCTGAAGAAGTCCACCATCATCCCTGTACCCAAAAAATCTACGCCCGCTTGCCTCAACGACTACCGCCCTGTAGCCCTCACCTCCATAGCCATGAAGTGCTTTGAGAAGCTAGTGAAGGGCTACATCTGTTCCTCCCTCCCCATCAACCTGGACCCTCTGCAATTTGCATATCGCCCCAACAGGTCCACGGAGGACGCCATAGCCCATGTGCTGCACACAGCAGCATCACACCTGGACAAGAGGCAGGGGAACTATGTGAGAATGCTGTTCATCGACTACAGCTCAGCATTCAATACCATAGTCCCCTCCAAACTCATAGCCAAGCTCAGGGACCTGGGCTTGAACTATGACCTGTGCCAGTGGGTCTTGGACTTCCTGACGGGCAGACCCCAGGTGGTAAGAGCCGGCAACTGCACCTCCTCATCCATCACGCTCAACATAGGGGCCCCCCAGGGCTGTGTTCTGAGCCCCCTCCTCTACTCCCTGTACACACATGACTGCGTAGCACAGCGGAACAACAACACCATCATCAAATTTGCTGATGACACAGTAGTGGTGGGCCTGATCTCTGCCAACGACGAAAGGGCCTACCTGGAAGAGGTAGAGAACCTGTCACAGTGGTGTCAGGAGAACTGCCTCTCCCTGAACGTCAGCAAAACAAAAGAGATGATTGTGGACTTCAGGAGGTTGGGGGTCAAGGACTACAGCCCCCTCAGCATCGACGGGGCACCGGTTGAGAGAGTGAACAGTTTCAAGTACCTCGGAGCCCACATATCCGAGGACTTGACATGGACCACACACATTGACAGTGTTGTGAAGAAGGCACGACAACGCCTCTACTTCCTCAGGCGCCTAAGGAAGTTCCAAGTCAGTCAGAAGATCCTTAGGAACTTCTACTCATGTACAATAGAGAGCATCCTGACCGGCAACATCACCTCCTGGTTTGGGAATAGCACTGCACAAGACCGTAGCAGACTACAAAGAGTGACACGTTCAGCCGAACGCACAATTGGAGGGGGGCTTCCCACCCTCCAGAACATTTACAACAAGCGGTGCAAGGGGAAGGCTAAGAGAATTATTAAGGACTCGAGCCACCCGAACAACTGCCTCTTTGAACTGCTGCGGTCAGGCAAGCGATACCGGAGTCTTAAGGCGAGCACAGAAAGACTCAGAAGAAGCTTCTATCCCCAGGCCATCAGGCTGCTAAACGAACAATAATCGCTAAACGAACAATAATCACTATGCAACAACCATCAAATGCACACAGCACACACACCCACATGCACACACTCACTCAAACAAACAACACACTGCAGCACCCACTCTCCACTAGGGGTGGGACAATACATCGATCCAGATCGATATATCGATCTATTATCAATAATCAAATAGGATCGACGCAACGTAAAAAGATCGATTCATATTGCGATACTCTTATTTTGAAAATCCCCGCGAGTCATATCCGCCGGCGCCCAGTATTGTGAAACTCCGTGTAGACATTACAGCAGTGTTTGCGTCTGCTGTAAAGCACTACAGAGCGTCTATTTTGCTAGCCGATATAAGTCTGTGCAGTTTTTTCCCCGCAACGGGTCAAATGCATATAACAGGCGTTGCATCGTCGCCATTCCTTTATGCCAATGTCGCGTTAAATATCTAAATGAATGTCGCGTTGGCTGCTTAAAAGCTAAGCAGCTAACCGTGAGAGAGAACAGGAGAGGAGAGAGGGGACTTGGAAGGAGGAGGGGTGGGGGCTGTGGGGGACTGTGTGTGTGTCAGGGTTTCCGTTAGAAAAAATTGTTGCCGGTCTCCGTGACCTGCAAGATTTCAATCTACCGGACAAATGAGATTAATTCCGGTCATAGTTTATTGAGCTTTAAAACAATTGAATAAAGAATGTCATCCTCAAGGCATGTAGATTTATAATATTATTACTTAAAACTATAGGCTACTTTTGCGTATACAGTCATTAATATATTCCAAATAAAATAAGTCCCTCGATACTCCGTGCTGCTGCTGACTTGAAATAAAATAGACCGCGTATGTGGGCAGTCGGTCCGACACTAAACAGCAGTCTGTTATAATCACATTTTTATGAGCTAACGAATTCCGTTATATTGGACATTTGTATTAATTATATCAAGCGAAGAACTGAGAAAGCAGAGAGACGGCAACTTTATCGTGGGTTTGCGTGACGACTCTCTCCACCTCGCAACGACTTGGTGCTGGTCATAATGTCCGGTGAAAACAACTCCCTCCAAGCACAACTTGACCACCCGAACCGTACCAAAACAGGCCAAAATTAAATAGCCCATGCGACGAACGATTCATTACATTCGTTTCATCGTTGCTCCACCAAGCAGCCGGTCCAACAATGAAAGCTGTTATCAGCGCGAGCCGGCCGCAGTTAGTTTGCAAGAAGCATCCAGCTGCAGACCCGCAGAGCAGCTTTCCAGGTCTGGGGACCGCACTGTGCCAGCAAAGCTGGTGGGTTCTGTGGGTCTGCAGCTGCATGCCTTCCGCAAATCCAGCAGCAAGCTCTCGCTGAGCGAAGCAACGACAACAAACGCAATGATTGTTTCGTTCATCGCATAGGCCACCCAACTCCAGCCCATCCAAATACAATTCAAATAATCAAACTGTGCCCAGAGGGAACTATTTTCACCGGACACTATGACCGGAGAGATTAAATATGTCGGACTTCAACAGATTTTGCCGGTCAAAAACCGGTAATTACCGGCTAACGGAAACGCTGGTGTGTGTGTGTGTGTCTGTGTGTGTCTGTGTGTGTCTGTGTGTGTTAAAGCTCAATATATAAAAACAAAAGTGAACAGGAGGTCTATTTGTATTAAAAACAATAGATTGTTTTTCATTTAAATGTCTGGAAGAGCTCAAAAATAAATACATCAATTTATATTTCCGTAGCCTTTTTTTAGTTGATCTAAATGTGACTGATTGTGTTAAATGGGCACATAATATCGCCTCATCGATCGCAGGCACCTGAATTGAATCGTATTGTATCGTATCGTGGCAGACTTTGTGATATCGGCAAATATCGTATCGTTGTCCAAAGAATCGATATCGTATCGTATCGTGATGAAACTGATGATTCCCACCCCTACTCTCCACACTTTAGATCACACAAACACACTTACACTTTATATTTATTGATAAAGGATTTGCACTACAACTCGTACACCTACTGTGAATTGTACCTAAATTGCACCTCGTCCCATTTCTCCATTTCTGCCTTGCACTATATAGTATTGTATATTAGTACTAGGGGTGGGAATCACCAGTTTCATCATGATACGATACGATATCGATTCTTTGGACAACGATACGATATTTGCCGATATCACAAAGTCTCTCACGATACAATACGATACGATTAGATTCAGGTGCCTGCGATCGATATGAGATGATATCATATGCCCATTTAACACAATCAGTTATGAGACTCGCCACAGGATTTTCAAAATAAGAGTATCGATATGAATCGTTCTTATTACATCGCATCGATCCGATTCGATCGTTGATAATTACATCGATGTATCGATCTGGATCGATGTATCGTCCCACCCCTAATTAGTACACTGCACAGTATTGTATATTGTATGGTAACTACGTCTATTCTGCATCGAACATATGTCTAAACTGAACACTGTGACCTCTTTTTTTTTTACTTCTAATTTTACTATGTTTTTATTTCATACTTATCTTGTCTTGCACAGTCTCTGGAGTGCAACAGTAAGAAGCATTTTGTACAAAAGTATTCTGTACTTCTGTATGACAACTATTAAAGAAACTTGACAAACATTTCCCGAAATATCGATATTTAATTATTCATAAAAAAATAAAAGATGTTGTATAAGGAAGTTGCATTGTTCATTTCAATACCTGTAATAGTACAGTAGTCCACACACATGCATTCAGTTAAGTCGGAATATGACTGTAATACAAACAGTTCAGTTTGTCAGGTACATGCAACTAGAGCTGCCGCGGTATTGATTATTTCCTTACCGCACAAATTTGCAAAATATTTCCTACCGCCGCGGTTTTTACCGCACGCACACAAAAAATAAAATAAAAAAGTTTGAATGCATTTATTTTTTTTAGTAGTAGTTTACTCTTTATAGCATATAGCCTGCCTCTAGTCTAAATGTCTATCTTTAGAGGATGACTTTGCAGCATGAATATTGTTTGGGATTCGGCAAGCACGCATTAGTTATTGAAAGTGAAACACGGATGCGCAGTTCACTCGGTGTCGCGGGCAGGGGTGGTTACCCCTAAACCCCCCGACCCTTTCTTATTATTATTACTATAAAGTTACTACTTTATAATAAAGGCATTCGTTTTGTGGCATTGACATTATATAGTTATACGTTCAATAACATCAGCGTATTTACCGGACATAGCAAGCAATACTCTATTCATATCTCAGTTCCTTTCTTTGCTCAGAGCGTGCTGAGTTGTCCCATTCTGCGGTCTGTTAATAAAGTTTTCAATCAGACAAGTGTATAGAACGAAGGGCTTTTATTATAACATTCGTTGCAGACAGTAAAATCATTATGTCTCGTTTAGTACTCCTGAGGCGCGATGTTAGTCCACTCCGGCGGAGAGTTAAAGCTAACGTTATTAGCCGTGTTGTGATGATCTGACATTCAGGACGTAAAAACGTGTGACGCGTCTCTCTTCTGACCAATCAGTGGTCTGCAATGTTTCACGTGACTTTTCTGGTACCCAATAGGGTCGCTTGGAACCTCGATAGACGAGTAGGGTATATCTGCAGAGCCGCAAGCCCAACGAGAGGAGGGTAATTTATTATTATAAAAAACAGCGGTGACGCGGTATTCAGCCTACTCTGCGGTGGCCGTGATGTAACAGCGATACCGCGGTAATGCGGTAATCGCGGCAGCTCTACATGCAACAGTGTTTACATCTGTCTGCTTGAGAAAATACCATGTTCTGCAATAAAAAATTATTGAAGTGAGATGAACAGTTATTTTTAAATGTGTGATCTAAAGATAAACAAAGGGTTTTAAAAGTGTTATATTTATCTTCTCTTGTAGTACCAGAGAGAAGCTGAGGAGAATCAACCAGCTACAAAAGCAAAATAAAAGAAATAAAAATTTCTTTACATTTTGAGATTTAACCTTTTTCCCTGTGGTATCGAAAATGATATTGAATATCGATACTTTTCAAGGTATCGTATCGAAGTTCGAAATTCCAGTATTGTGACAACACTAGATTAGGGGTGGACGGTATAAACAGTATGAATTTGCGCTACGGTATGGATTTTGACTATACCTTCATACCTTGCGAGTTGTGACCGGTAGACTAGAGCAGCTAGCCACAGCAGTAGCAATGACGTTAACGTTACTTGACGATTCACTCGACGTTTGCAGTGGTCGTTGCATAGTGTTTAATTGTACTGAGTTTTTCTCCACTTGCTCACGGACCTTGCCATATATTTTGGGCATTTAAATTTGGCTAAGGAGGCTGAGAGGAGACTTGCTTTAGCGCAGAAAAAGGCTAACGTTAGCCGCTAAGCTAACATTCTAACGTGACTCGGCGGCACCAGTTTCATTAGTGAGGAAAGGGAGGTTATATTGACGAGGCTCGACAACAGAGGTTCAAAGATAACTTCGCATTTATTGGCTATTCGTTTCTTTATATCGCTTTATCCATCGGGCTGCTCTCGTTTCCAACTGTGTGTTGACATTGACAATGACATCCTGGTGTGACAGTGACATCATCAACTACGGCAACTTAGGACGCTCAAACCTATTGCATCACGCTCTCTCTCTATGTTGTCAAACACTAAAGTTAAGTTATGTTGGAGTTTTATTGTGTTTGAGTTGTTTGAGGGAAAGAAACCTCATGTCCTGCAGTCGTTTTTATTTTCACTTTGTGCCGCTTGATTTGATTGCATTTCATGAAAAAAGTGTTTTTCAGAGATGGAAGTAACTTGAGAAAAGGTTTTGCATTTTTCTATTGCAGTTTTGCACAATACATGTTAAAATACCTCTGTACTATGTGAAATTAGGGGTGGGACGATACATCGATCCAGATCGATACATCGATGTAATTATCAACAATCGAATCGGATCGATGCGATGTAATAAGATCGATTCATATCGATACTCTTATTTTGAAAATCGTGTGGCGAGTGTGTTCCATCAGAGGGGGGAGCTTCGATGGTCATGTAAGTGGCTACAGACCGCTGCACTTAAATATAAACATTAGTCTACCTGTAGACTCAATGAGGTAATTGTAGATGTCGCCATAAGACGCGTCTGGCCATTTAGTGGGATCATTTTTTCATTATCCTGTTCGGCTGAAAGGACATTGTCCAGAGGCTCCCCCCTCTGATATAACAGTCCACATTCATTCGTGCGTCATCTCGCGTCGTCCAGACTCCATGGGCACTCTGCGCATGTCCATGCGGAATAGGTGCTTTAAAATGGGCTTTTTCTCTGCCGATTTAGTTCTGATCGATTAGTTATGGGTCACGCCGTGTTCAGGAGAGCGAGGCGCATAAACGTCTATTCGATCATGTCTCTAGCACCCCCACAGCCGTATCGGCAACCACTTCCATCACGGCTCTCGTCCACATCCATTCATTTGACCCCCCCGCAATCTCCTCCCTGATTTTTGTAACGCGGAAGTGTAGTGGTCTATATCAGCGGTTCTCAACAGGGGTTCCGCGGCACACAGGGGTTCCGCGGAGAGCTGTCAGGGGTTCCGCGAGATGCCTGGCAATGTTCTTTAAAAATATAGAATGACAACAGTCTTATTTTGAAAATCCTATAGCGGGTCTCATTTATGCCCACGCGCAGCTCCAGCTATAATAACTAGGCTCCGAAAGCTAGCAACATTAAGGTCATTATGATACTCTTATTTTGAAAATCCGTGGTGTCGTGACTCATATCCGCTCCAGCACACAGCCAATAGGATGCATCTCAGGCAGGCTGAGCAGTGAGCAGTAGCGTCTCTCAGCTCAGACAGCGTCTGGATCTGGAACGCGGATATTGAAACACAGCAAGGGTAGTGTTTTTGCGACCCAAAACAAATCCCTGCTGTTTTATTCCGCAACGGGTCAAATGCATATAACATGCTTTGCAATCCTTGCCATTCCTTTATGACCACGTTGTGTTTAAGACCGGAATTAATGTCCCGTTACCATAAGCTAACAACAAGCTAAAGCCCTGTTCAGAGCGACAGAGAACAGCAGAGTGGGGACTTGGAAGGAGGACTGGGGAGGAGGGGGGGGGGGGGGGGGCATTCTCCCTCTATGTGTGTGCGTTTGAAAAGATGATGAAGTCAGACTACTATATTATATTGATAGTAAATGTACTGAGGGTGGACAGACAGATTATGTTGATATTTAAACATAAAAAATACAATACATAAATGTATCCATGATCATCATGCAACATAAAACAATTGCAGGAACGGTTTGGGAGAGGAAGGTGTTTTAGGTTGCGTGTTCCAAAAAAATTACTTAAAGTTTAAAGCTCAATATATCAAAATGTGGCACTTTATAGTGAACAGGCACTTTATAGTGAATCCAAATTCTTTTTGGATTACAGAAAATTATCCCTAAAGTGCTATCTGTTGCAGCTGCACTGTTTTCCATGAAAATACCATATTTGGATAAGTTTGACCATTTCTAAAAATCTGAAAATCATTATTTAATAAAACACAGAAAAGTATCACCAAGTTACTCTGGATAAAAAAATACTTTACAGACAACATTGAGACAAAGCTTCCTGACACATCTCCATCCAAACTCTTGGAAGAACTCATTGAAATCTCATCTGATACCACCTGGAGAGCTAGTTTCAGAGTGTGGTGCTGAGTACCAAGTATCTCATGATGCTGCAGTTAAGGTGTTGATACCATTCAGCCCCACATATCTGTGTGAAGCTGGCTTTTCATCCATGACAGCTCTGAAAACAAAATATAGGGCCAAGTTGAGCCTTGAGGATGACATGCGTGTTGCCTTGTCAAAGATCTCCCCACGTATTGACCGTATTATTAGCCAGCAGCAGCGGACCTCGCATTGAGCTAGAAATGTCCACTGAGTGAACAAGTGCTTATTTTCTGTATTTATTTATATTTTTTGAGAAATGGTAACTTGGTGATCCTTTTCTGTATTTAAAAAAAATACATGATTTTCTGTTTGAGAAATTGTCAAACTTATCCAAATATGCTATTTTTATGGAGAACAGTGCAGCTGCAACAGATAGCACTTTAGTGATCCTTTTCTGTATTTAAAAAAAAACTTTTGTCATCAGATTCAGACAACTTTATTGATCCCGCGTGGGGCAATTCATATTTGCAGATTCACCAACAAGCAACAAAGACAAACAAACAACAAAACATCTCAACGACAGCACGGCAAATAAAGAGTCATTGTATCATCATTGTAGCAAAAAAGACAGGACCGGGAAAGTCTTTATCGTATGTAGGGGTGCCCTGGAATATTTTATTGAACACAGGGGTGCCTTGGCATCAGAAAGGTTGAGAACCCCTGGTCTATATGGCCTTACTGGAGGCCAACCTCATCCTAGAAGCATTAGCATCTCAAGTAAAGCCGACACAGTGGCTGAAACGCTCAACAGTTGAGATGATCGGTCATTGTTAGTAACGAGCTGAATAAACGCACATTTCTCTCTATACACAGAGTCGCACCAGTTTCTGACCCAACATCACATATTCTCACACTCAGTAGTAGCATTAGCATAGCAGCTTAGCTTGTTAGCTGCTCCAGCTACCTCTGGTCAAGGCCCAGTCTGGATGGAAAAGTGGCAGAAACGCCCAACAGATGAGATGTTCGGTCAGTAGATTAATAAAAGCAGATGTTACTGTAACAAACGGAGAGGTCGACATGAACCTACCTTTGTTTCCCTTCTCCCGTGTTGTTCTGAACGTAGTAGAGTCCAGCAGCGTTCTGCTAACAACACGAGGTGGTTCTTCTGCAGGGAGTCCGCGTCCGACACAACAACACCGCTCATGTAACCTACTTGTTATAAGTAGCCGGACTTCGGGCTCATTCCCTCTGGAAGGTGGTGACAGTAAACCAGGAAACACTTCTCTCGAGGACTGGGCATTTATTTGGGTTGCAGGTTGTTTATGACTCTGGTTCACAGCTCTCTGTTCTTATTGACTAACGTAACTCTACCGTCCCGCTGGCGTCTATGCCTTCTACAACGAACGCTGTTCAGTTTCCGGGTTCCTCTGATTGGCCACTAAGGCCACGTGACCCTACGCTAGCAAGCGCCAGTTATCGCTTACGACCGCGCATGCGCATGAGCCGCGACAAGCGCCTTCAATGACAGAGCTCTCATATTTGCGAATGCATAAACTATATCTTAAATTATGGCTATGTGTCTAATATGGCCGTCGCTTATCAATGACTTGTTTTGTTTACATCAGGGTGAACGCTGTTGCATTCGCAAATACTCCAGTTAATCTAATTTATACCTTAACGAATCATTAAAAAATATATACCATTAACTGGAATATGTTGTTTCTTTACACATATGTTGGATTATGTAATTGGTTTGTCATGACAAACCAATAAAAAATCGCTACTTTACATCAGGGTGAACGCTGTTACGCTGCCACCACCCACTTCAATGACAGAGCTCTCATATTTGCGAATGCATAAACTATATCCAGGGGTGTAAAGTACTTGAGTAATTGTACTTCGTTACAATACTTAAGTACTGTTTTGGGGGATTTGTACTTTACTCGAGTATCATTAGGTTAGTATACTTTGTACTTTTACTCCATTACATTTCAGAGAAAAAAAACATACTTTTTACTCCTTACATTTAAAATGCAGACCTACAAAGTACAAAGTACAAATCTTGCAGGTCCAACCATTTTAATTAGTATTTTTGAATTGTTTATCTGCAGGTCAAACTAACGTTATTAATCCTGCGACCGCAGGTAAACAGCCAATCAAATCCCCATCAATGGAAAATGAACCCGCCCATACCCATGCTGATTGGTCCTTGTGCAAGACTAGAAAGCGGGGATCTTTGATTAAACACCTGCTATCAGAAGAATAGAGTCAGTGACAATGACAAGACAGGCTGTGTGTCTTGGATGGGGATGTGGTGGGGATTGATGTGTGGGGTGGGGTGTTTGGAAAACTGACTGTTAAATTCCTCAGTCTAAAGAGATGACCTTGCCCCTGGCAAGCCTTCTAGTGATCCATTGTTAAAGCGCCTCCGAGTGAATCTTTTCCAGTAATGAAGAACACTCTTATCTCAGTTTTTGGATGAATCCCACTCATGAGAAACAACTAATATGTGATTCTTCTTGCAGGGAGTGCACTCCTATCATAGATAGCTGATAAATGACATTATTAAATTAAATGTCCTCTGTTCTTTCATTTCAGCATTGTCTATCGCAGAACACATTCCATTGTGGACAGAGTGTATGCTTGGTTTCATTCCAGCCTTGCCTAAACACCAGCTGATGATTTCACTAATTGGCTCACCTCTTCAACTAACTCACCTGGTGCAATGTATAGTTAAAATGAAAACTTGGCCGATGATGGAATCCTTTAAAAAAAATTAAAAAATACTTTTACTTTTTAGTACTTAAGTACATTTAAAAGTAGGACTTTTTTACTTTTACTCAAGTGTGTTTTTAGCCAGATACTCTGACTTTTACTTGAGTCAGATTTTGAGACAGTACCCATACTTTCACTTAAGTATAATTTCTGGGTACTTTTTACACCCCTTATGTGTCTAATATGGCCGTCGCTTATCAATGACTTGTTTTGTTTACATCAGGGTGAACGCTGTTGCATTCGCAAATATGAGAGCTCTTCAATTGATAAGCGACGGCCATATTAGACACATAGCCATAATTTAAGATCAATTGAAGAGCTCTCATATTTGCGAATGCAACAGCGTTCACCCTGATGTAAACAAAACAAGTCATTGATAAGCGACGGCCATATTAGACACATAGCTATAATTTAAGATATAGTTTATGCATTCGCAAATATGAGAGCTCTGTCATTGAAGGCGCTTGTCACGGCTCATGTGTGAGGTTCGCCTGTTCCCTGGACCTTTAATTCCCTGTCTCCTCACCTCACCAGCCCCCACCCTCGCGATGTTTTACTCTCCTCTGCTCTTCACCAGCCCCCACCCTTGGACTACCCTGTTTCTCTGTCCCTGTCCCCAGCCCGCCTCCCCGGGCCTCTGTCCCTGTTCCCCCTCTCCTTTGCCCCTGTTCCTGCCCTGACCTTTTGCCCTGGCCCTGTCCCTTAGCTTTTCCCCTTAGCCTGCTCGCCTCTTAAAGGCACAGTGCCACATTTTTCCCTATTTCTTTGTTCCAGTGTTTTTGTGTTCTTCCTTAAAGGGACAGTGCCGCTTTTTGTTTGTATTGAATAAATGCCCTGTTTTGGCTTACTCTCATACCTGTCTTGTGTTGTGCGATTGGGGTCGGTTACAAACCATAACAGTACGACCCGACCAGTCGACGACCCCAGCCAGCACAGACAGTGTATGTGAGTTTGCCCTTTTTTGTTCCCCTGTTAGCTTCCCTGTTAGCCTTGTTAGCTTCCCTGTTAGCCTCGTTAGCTCCCCTGTTAGCTACCCTGTTTCCCCACTGCTAGGACTGCCCCTTCAGCTAGCAAGGTCAGTTTCCCCACTGCTAGGACTGCCCCTTCAGCTAGCAAGGTCAGTTTCCCCACTGCTAGGACTGCCCCTTCAGCTAGCAAGGTCAGTTTCCCCACTGCTAGGACTGCCCCTTCAGCTAGCAAGGTCAGTTTCCCCACTGCTAGGACTGCCCCTTCAGCTAGCAAGGTCAGTTTCCCCGCTGCTAGGACTGCCCCTTCAGCTAGCAAGGTCAGTTTCCCCACTGCTAGGACTGCCCCTTCAGCTAGCAAGGTCAGTTTTCCCCACTGCTAGGACTGCCCCTTCAGCTAGCAAGGTCAGTTTCCCCGCTGCTAGGACTGCCCCTTCAGCTAGCAAGGTCAGTTTTCCCCACTGCTAGGACTGCCCCTTCAGCTAGCAAGGTCAGTTTCCCCACTGCTAGGACTGCCCCTTCAGCTAGCAAGGTCAGTTTTCCCCACTGCTAGGACTGCCCCTTCAGCTAGCAAGGTCAGTTTCCCCACTGCTAGGACTGCCCCTTCAGCTAGCAAGGTCAGTTTCCCCACTGCTAGGACTGCCCCTTCAGCTAGCAAGGTCAGTTTCCCCACTGCTAGGACTGCCCCTTCAGCTAGCAAGGTCAGTTTCCCCACTGCTAGGACTGCCCCTTCAGCTAGCAAGGTCAGTTTCCCCACTGCTAGGACTGCCCCTTCAGCTAGCAAGGTCAGTTTCCCCACTGCTAGGACTGCCCCTTCAGCTAGCAAGGTCAGTTTTCCCCACTGCTAGGACTGCCCCTTCAGCTAGCAAGGTCAGTCTCCCCACTGCTAGGACTGCCCCTACAGCTAGCAAGGTCAGTTTCCCCACAGCTAGGACTGTTGTTCCAGCTAGCTTGTTCTCTCATGCTGTTCCAGCCCTGTCTGCTAGCCTAGCTCCGGCAGCTAGCGCAGCCTCTATGTTAATGTAGCAGTACAGCTAGCATAGGCCCTGTAGCTAGCAGTGCCCTGGCAGCTACCCTGTCCCTCTGCTAGCCCCACTTTTGGTGTAGCTTCCCCTGCTAGCATGGCCCAATTTTTTTTGTTTGTTGCTTTGTCATGTTCCCTGCCCCACTGTCTGATTTTTTTTGGGTCGCCTGGTGGCTCCCGTGGAGGGGGGGGGTACTGTGAGGTTCGCCTGTTCCCTGGACCTTTAATTCCCTGTCTCCTCACCTCACCAGCCCCCACCCTCGCGATGTTTTACTCTCCTCTGCTCTTCACCAGCCCCCACCCTGGGACTACCTTTCACAGCTGTGATAAGTTATGATTAGCGCCCCAGAGGGCTTTAAATACCTGGACTTCCCCTCCAGTCCTCGTCGGGTCGTTCTTTATGCTGGTTCTGTTGTTCTGGACTCTGTATCCTTTTCTGTGTTCAGTGTTCATGGAGTCCTGGACGTTACCATCACCTGCCGCGTCTCCGGCGTGAGACGAGGTGCCTTCCGTCACCACCTGTCGCCGTTTGCCTGGAGTGGGACACCGTCTGCGCTCTCTAATTCCCTACGGGAGGTTTTCCAGTGTCCCACTCCAGACTTCAAGCCGGCGCGCTCCTACTCCAAACGCCCAAGCCGGCGCGCATCGCTTCCTATACCACGGGAGGATGCGTCTCTTCAAGCCGGCGCGCTCCTACTCCAGACGCCCAAGCCGGCTCGCTCCCACTCCAGACCTCAAGCCGGCGCGCATCGCTTCCTATACCACGGGAGGATGCGTCTCTCCAAGCCGGCGCGCTCCTACTCCAGACGCCCAAGCCGGCGCGCATCGCTTCCTATACCACGGGAGGATGCGTCTCTTCAAGCCGGTGCGCTCCTACTCCAGACGCCCAAGCCGGCGCGCTCCCACTCCAGACCTCAAGCCGGCGCGCATCGCTTCCTATACCATGGAAGGATGCGTCTCTCCAAGCCGGCGCGCTCCTACTCCAGACGCCCAAGCCGGCGCGCATCGCTTCCTATACCACGGGAGGATGCGTCTCTTCAAGCCGGCGCGCTCCTACTCCAGACGCCCAAGCCGGCGCGCTCCCACTCCAGACCTCAAGCCGGCGCGCATCGCTTCCTATACCACGGGAGGATGCGTCTCTCCAAGCCGGCGCGCTCCTACTCCAGACGCCCAAGCCGGCGCGCATCGCTTCCTATACCACGGGAGGATGCGTCTCTTCAAGCCGGCGCGCTCCAACTCCAGACGCCCAAGCCGGCGCGCTCCTACTCCAGACGCCCAAGCCGGCGCGCATCGCTTCCAAGGAGGATCTCCTTGCCAGGCCTCCGCCGTCGGAACCCTGCCATCCCTGTAAGCAGCTCTGGCCCTCGCCCTGTCCAAGGCCTTAACCTTGTTTCTCTGTCCCTGTCCCCAGCCCGCCTCCCCGGGCCTCTGTCCCTGTTCCCCCTCTCCTTTGCCCCTGTTCCTGCCCTGACCTTTTGCCCTGGCCCTGTCCCTTAGCTTTTCCCCTTAGCCTGCTCGCCTCTTAAAGGCACAGTGCCACATTTTTCCCTATTTCTTTGTTCCAGTGTTTTTGTGTTCTCCCTTAAAGGGACAGTTGCCGCTTTTTGTTTGTATTGAATAAATGCCCTGTTTTGGCTTACTCTCATACCTGTCTTGTGTTGTGCGATTGGGGTTGGTTACAAACCATAACATCATGCGCATGCGCAGGCGTAAGCGATAACTGGCGGCGATAAGGGGGGCGTGCTAGCGTAGGGTCACGTGGGCTTAGTGGCCAATCAGAGGAACCCGGAAACCGAACAGCGTTGTAGAAGGCATAGACGCGGTCAGCAAGGCCAGTAACGCGGTTGGGGTGGAGCTGGACTCTCTAGCGGTCGTGGCGGAGAGGAGGAGCCTTGCTAAGCTCCACACCATCATGGACAACCCCTCCCACCCACTACACACAGACTTGGCTGAAAGAAGGAGCATGTTCAGTGTTAGACATAAAGACTCCATAGATGCAACACTGAACGGCACAGGAAGTCCTTCATTCCGACAGCCATTAGAGACTCTATAATGCATCACTGTGCCTCACTGCATCACTGAGCACAGGGTGACAGTACAGCCTGGTGAAATCTTCCTGGACACTTAAACAAAAATGTCACTTCTCACGATCTTCCTGGACACTTTACACTGTACATTTTACTGTATATTTCTGTATATCTTTATCTTTATCGTAAATACATACCAGAATGTATATCCCGGACAGTATTTAATTCTTTATTCTACTTTATTCTTATTCTTAATATAATATTCTCATTCTTATTTTAGTCCTATTGACAATGACTAATGTTTATTGTTGTTCAATGTGAGCGATCTATAGTGCCGAATTTCCCTCAGGATTTCTATTCTATTCTATTCTATACCGACTGTGGCTGCAATTAGAAACTGGCCCCGGTAAATGTCAAAATCCTTGTATGTCATAAATGTCTTGATGAATTGAAAATGGAGGACCCTTATGTAAACAAGATGAAAGTCTTTTTCTGGTCTTCATCCTCTTCGCTTTCACACAGGGGCTGTTTGGTCCAGACTTTCGGACCAGAATTCGATAGTCCGGTTTTTCGGGTTTGTGTGAATGCGCGTCGAACTCGGTTCGCGGACCAAACAGTCAAACTCTGGTCCGCCTGAAAACGTCGGTCTCGGTTCGGCTTCATCGAACCAAACGTAGGAAGTCACCTGATAAACCATCTTGGGTATATTATTACCGCGGCGCGCATTCACTGCAAAACAAGCACACTGCATCTATCTAACTATCTATCTACTGTGCAAGGGTAGAACAAGGAAGAAAAAAAACACAGCTGTTATTATTATTAATATTACCGCGGCGCGCATTCACTGCAAAACAAGCACACTGCATCTATCTCTATCTATCTACTGTGCATCTTGGGGTAGAACAAGGAAGAAAAAAAACACAGCTGTTATTATTATTATTATTACCGCGGCGCGCATTCACTGCAAAACAAGCACACTGTGTAAACATGTCTCGTGGACAGACTTGGGGGGCTGAAGACCAAATAAAACAGCTGCTTGTGGGGAATGTGGGCACTCACAAAAACAACGAGGTGTACAAGTTGTTTAGCGAGAGGATGGTGGTAATGTGCTTCAATAGAACAATGGATCAATGCCATGTCAAAACTCGGCTCCGCTGATCTGGAGGGCTCTGCAGTCCACACACAGACACACACACACACACGCGCGCGCACACACGGGCTTGCAGCCACACACACATTTCCACTGTCCAATAGACAAGCGCCCTTTTCGACCGCGTGACATTGTTCAGAAGGTCTCGGTCCGCCTGACATATTCTATGTGAACGCAGGCGAACCAAATGAAGAATGCAACAATGTTGCAACTTCACCCCCAGAACCGCACCGAGTCCACCAAAACTATATGTGAAAGCGACATTATAAGCAGTTGTTAGTATTGAGCTGTACTGTATTCTGCAATCTGTTAATAAAGTTTTCAATCAATCAATCAATCAATCAATCAATCAATCAATCAATCAATCAGACTGACAGGTAACCTATAGAGCTGCTGGTCACAGCTCAAAGCGGATGTAGGCCTCTGCTACCATCTAGTGGTCACATGAGTGAATCTCTGCTTGTCTTTGTACCCATTGCTCAGTGGGTGAGTTGATTATCAAGTCATATACGCTGGATAAAAAACGTAATAATTCACAATATGTTTGAAAAATGACTTTACTTTACAAAGCCCTTCATTCTTTGAGTACAGCAGACAATTTGAACAATGAAACATTACACAGTTAGTTTCTTGAATAAGATTATACATGCTTTTCTTTCCACATGAACGGCATGGACGGTAGCAACATAAATATAGGCCAGGACTGTACAACAGTTAATCATATAAGGCCAAAGAAAAGAGCAAGACAACTGCAACACAGTTGACGTTTATAAATGAGAAGTTTCGAGGCGACACACATTACGCTTTCAAAGACATGAAAGACCAGTGTCTGAGAACCAGTGGTTGATTTTCTTTACATTTGTGGCATTGCATGGCAAGTTTAAAGGTGCTGTACATGGTATTTTATTGTTAAAATAAAGTAGTCTTCGGTACATTAAAATAATAGCTCTCCATTCCAACAGCCATCACTGATGTAGAGTCAGGTCATTAACATGAGTCCAACAGCCATCACTGATGTAGAGTGTCTGGTCAGTAACATGAGTCTCCCAGTCCCTCCGCTCTGCAGTAAACACTAAATACATTGTCTGGTATCCCTTTTCACTTGATCCTATCAGGAGAGAGAGTGGAGGGACTGGGAGACCCATGTTACTGACCAGACACTATATCAGTGATGGCTGTTTACTGCAGAGTGGAGGGACTGGGAGACCCATGTTACTGACCAGACACACTATATCAGTGATGACTGTTTACTGCAGAGTGGAGGGACTGAGAGACCCATGTTACTGACCAGACACTCTGTATCAGTGATGGCTGTTTACTGCAGAGTGGAGGGACTGGGAGACCCATGTTACTGACCAGACACTCTATATCAGTGATGGCTGTTTACTGCAGAGTGGAGGGACTGAGAGACCCATGTTACTGACCAGACACTATATCAGTGATGGCTGTTTACTGCAGAGTGGAGGGACTGGGAGACCCATGTTACTGACCAGACACTATATCAGTGATGGCTGTTTACTGCAGAGTGGAGGGACTGGGAGACCCATGTTACTGACCAGACACTCTATATCAGTGATGACTGTTTACTGCAGAGTGGAGGGACTGAGAGACCCATGTTACTGACCAGACACTCTGTATCAGTGATGGCTGTTTACTGCAGAGTGGAGGGACTCGGAGACCCAAGTTACTGACCAGACACTCTATATCAGTGATGGCTGTTTACTGCAGAGTGGAGGGACTGAGAGACCCATGTTACTGACCAGACACTATATCAGTGATGGCTGTTTACTGCAGAGTGGAGGGACTGGGAGACCCATGTTACTGACCAGACACTCTGTATCATTGATGACTGTTTACTGCAGAGTGGAGGGACTGGGAGACCCATGCTACTGACCAGACACTATATCAGTGATGGCTGTTTACTGCAGAGTGGAGGGACTGGGAGACCCATGTTACTGACCAGACACTCTGTATCATTGATGACTGTTTACTGCAGAGTGGAGGGACTGGGAGACCCATGTTACTGACCAGACACTATATCAGTGATGGCTGTTTACTGCAGAGTGGAGGGACTGGGAGACCCATGTTACTGACCAGACACTCTGTATCATTGATGACTGTTTACTGCAGAGTGGAGGGACTGGGAGACCCATGTTACTGACCAGACACTCTGTATCATTGATGACTGTTTACTGCAGAGTGGAGGGACTGGGAGACCCATGTTACTGACCAGACACTCTATATCAGTGATGGCTGTTTACTGCAGAGTGGAGGGACTGGGAGACCCATGTTACTGACCAGACACTCTGTATCAGTGATGACTGTTTACTGCAGAGTGGAGGGACTGAGAGACCCATGTTACTGACCAGACACTATATCAGTGATGACTGTTTACTGCAGAGTGGAGGGACTGAGAGACCCATGTTACTGACCAGACACTCTGTATCAGTGATGGCTGTTTACTGCAGAGTGGAGGGACTGGGAGACCCATGTTACTGACCAGACACTCTGTATCAGTGATGGCTGTTTACTGCAGAGTGGAGGGACTGGGAGACCCATGTTACTGACCAGACACTCTGTATCAGTGATGGCTGTTTACTGCAGAGTGGAGGGACTGGGAGACCCATGTTACTGACCAGACACTCTGTATCAGTGATGACTGTTTACTGCAGAGTGGAGGGACTGAGAGACCCATGTTACTGACCAGACACTCTGTATCAGTGATGACTGTTTACTGCAGAGTGGAGGGACTGGGAGACCCATGTTACTGACCAGACACTCTGTATCAGTGATGTCTGTCAGAATGTAGAGCTACTTAACACTTATTTTAACAAAAAAAAAACACTTACAGCATCTAATAAAACAAAAAACTGTATGTGATATGTGTAGGCAAACCAGGGCTCAGTCCTATATTGCACATTCAGTATGAAATAGGTATTCCAAGCTATTCAAGCTTTAGGGATAAATATACAAGGATGAGGGGAAAAAAAAGAAAAAGAAGAAAATAACAATCAAACCACGTAAGACACAGAGGAGACGGATGGAGGTCAACACTGGTCACCTTTGACCAGACGAGGACACTGTTACCATGGCGACACCAGCTGCTCCAGCCTCATACGTGTCAAAAAGCATAAAGAGTCTGTAACTTAGCAGCAGGGCACAAAGTGGGAGTTAGGACCTCGGGTCAGTTATGAATCAAAAGCCTTTTTCCAATGACTTTAAAAAACGCTTTAACCGTGTCGGTACAGTGTGTGACCGCGAGTCGGTTTGCACTCGGCTCGCTGCGTCGTGCACCGGGCGAGAGAGCTCCATCGGGGAACAGTAACATCACCTTAGAGCCTTGCTTGAAAATCCACATCCCCAGCTACAGCAACAAATACAAAAAAAGACAGGAGGGGAAAAGTCTTTATCGTATGTAGGGGGGCCCTGGAATATTTTATTGGACACAGGGGAGCAGAAATGTTGAGAACCCCTGCCTACAGAGACCAGTGTGTGTCCTCTAGAGAGACCAGTGTGTGTCCTCTACAGAGACCAGTGTGTGTCCTCTACAGAGACCAGTGTGTGTCCTCTACAGAGACCAGTGTGTGTCCTCTACAGAGACCAGTGTGTGTCCTCTAGACCAGTGTGTGTCCTCTAGAGAGACCAGTGTGTGTCCTCTACAGAGACCAGTGTGTGTCCTCTAGACCAGTGTGTGTCCTCTACAGAGACCAGTGTGTGTCCTCTACAGAGACCAGTGTGTGTCCTCTACAGAGACCAGTGTGTGTCCTCTACAGAGACCAGTGTGTGTCCTCTAGAGAGACCAGTGTGTGTCCTCTAGAGAGACCAGTGTGTGTCCTCTACAGAGACCAGTGTGTGTCCTCTAGACCAGTGTGTGTCCTCTACAGAGACCAGTGTGTGTCCTCTAGACCAGTGTGTGTCCTCTACAGAGACCAGTGTGTGTCCTCTACAGAGACCAGTGTGTCTCCTCTACAGAGACCAGTGTGTGTCCTCTACAGAGACCAGTGTGTGTCCTCTAGACCAGTGTGTGTCCTCTACAGAGACCAGTGTGTGTCCTCTACAGAGACCAGTGTGTGTCCTCTACAGAGACCAGTGTGTGTCCTCTAGAGAGACCAGTGTGTGTCCTCTAGAGAGACCAGTGTGTGTCCTCTACAGAGACCAGTGTGTGTCCTCTAGAGAGACCAGTGTGTGTCCTCTAGAGAGACCAGTGTGTGTCCTCTACAGAGACCAGTGTGTGTCCTCTACAGAGACCAGTGTGTGTCCTCTACAGAGACCAGTGTGTGTCCTCTACAGAGACCAGTGTGTGTCCTCTACAGAGACCAGTGTGTGTCCTCTAGACCAGTGTGTGTCCTCTACAGAGACCAGTGTGTGTCCTCTACAGAGACCAGTGTGTGTCCTCTAGACCAGTGTGTGTCCTCTACAGAGACCAGTGTGTCTCCTCTAGACCAGTGTGTGTCCTCTAGACCAGTGTGTGTCCTCTAGACCAGTGTGTGTCCTCTAGACCAGTGTGTGTCCTCTAGAGAGACCAGTGTGTGTCCTCTAGACCAGTGTGTGTCCTCTACAGAGACCAGACCAGTGTGTGTCCTCTACAGAGACCAGTGTGTGTCCTCTAGACCAGTGTGTGTCCTCTACAGAGACCAGTGTGTGTCCTCTAGACCAGTGTGTGTCCTCTACAGAGACCAGTGTGTGTCCTCTACAGAGACCAGTGTGTGTCCTCTACAGAGACCAGTGTGTGTCCTCTAGACCAGTGTGTGTCCTCTACAGAGACCAGTGTGTGTCCTCTAGACCAGTGTGTGTCCTCTACAGAGACCAGTGTGTGTCCTCTAGACCAGTGTGTGTCCTCTAGAGAGACCAGTGTGTGTCCTCTACAGAGACCAGTGTGTGTCCTCTACAGAGACCAGTGTGTGTCCTCTAGACCAGTGTGTGTCCTCTACAGAGACCAGACCAGTGTGTGTCCTCTAGACCAGTGTGTGTCCTCTAGAGAGACCAGTGTGTGTCCTCTAGACCAGTGTGTGTCCTCTACAGAGACCAGTGTGTGTCCTCTACAGAGACCAGTGTGTGTCCTCTAGAGAGACCAGTGTGTGTCCTCTACAGAGACCAGTGTGTGTCCTCTACAGAGACCAGTGTGTGTCCTCTAGACCAGTGTGTGTCCTCTAGACCAGTGGTTCCCAAAGTCGGGGTCGCGACCCAAAGGTGAGCCGCGAGCAGCCACGGATGGGCCGCTTTTTTTTTTTTTTTTTTTTTTTTTTTTTTAAATTTTTTTGTCAGGTTAATGAACTTAGAAGCAGGCCAGGACAGTGTTTCTAGTTGTATTCTAAAATTCTATTCTATTGTATTCTAAAATGTGACTATATGGTTTTATATTAACTTAATAAATAAACAAAAACGAAAAATCTACTTATTTCAACGAACATTTCAAACTAAATAACAGATTATGCACATAAAACGCTGAAAACAACCGAAGCAACAATAGTATTTTAATGAGGCTATTACTATTATCATTATTATTTTGCAACAAGTTAGCCCTCTCATAAATAGCACATATAAATGAATAACTAACTTGAACTAACTTAATAGGATTGAAGTGATATTTGGCTTAAAAAATCGGTCGCCTGACAAAAAAAAAAAAAAAAAAGGCCAGACGATGTGCATTGGGCCGCGGCTCTCTGACGCCTTATTTTCTGGGCCCCGGCTTGAAAAGTTTGGGAACCCCTGCTCTAGACCAGTGTGTGTCCTCTACAGAGACCAGTGTGTGTCCTCTACAGAGACCAGTGTGTGTCCTCTACAGAGACCAGTGTGTGTCCTCTACAGAGACCAGACCAGTGTGTGTCCTCTACAGAGACCAGTGTGTGTCCTCTAGACCAGTGTGTGTCCTCTACAGAGACCAGACCAGTGTGTGTCCTCTACAGAGACCAGTGTGTGTCCTCTACAGAGACCAGTGTGTGTCCTCTACAGAGACCAGTGTGTGTCCTCTAGACCAGTGTGTGTCCTCTAGACCAGTGTGTGTCCTCTACAGAGACCAGTGTGTGTCCTCTACAGAGACCAGTGTGTGTCCTCTAGACCAGTGTGTGTCCTCTAGACCAGTGTGTGTCCTCTACAGAGACCAGTGTGTGTCCTCTACAGAGACCAGTGTGTGTCCTCTAGACCAGTGTGTGTCCTCTAGACCAGTGTGTGTCCTCTACAGAGACCAGTGTGTGTCCTCTACAGAGACCAGTGTGTGTCCTCTAGACCAGTGTGTGTCCTCTACAGAGACCAGTGTGTGTCCTCTACAGAGACCAGTGTGTGTCCTCTACAGAGACCAGTGTGTGTCCTCTACAGAGACCAGTGTGTGTCCTCTACAGAGACCAGTGTGTGTCCTCTACAGAGACCAGTGTGTGTCCTCTACAGAGACCAGTGTGTGTCCTCTACAGAGACCAGTGTGTGTCCTCTACAGAGACCAGTGTGTGTCCTCTACAGAGACCAGTGTGTGTCCTCTACAGAGACCAGTGTGTGTCCTCTAGACCAGTGTGTGTCCTCTACAGAGACCAGACCAGTGTGTGTCCTCTACAGAGACCAGTGTGTGTCCTCTAGACCAGTGTGTGTCCTCTACAGAGACCAGACCAGTGTGTGTCCTCTACAGAGACCAGACCAGTGTGTGTCCTCTACAGAGACCAGTGTGTGTCCTCTACAGAGACCAGACCAGTGTGTGTCCTCTAGAGAGACCAGTGTGTGTCCTCTAGACCAGTGTGTGTCCTCTACAGAGACCAGACCAGTGTGTGTCCTCTAGAGAGACCAGTGTGTGTCCTCTAGACCAGTGTGTGTCCTCTACAGAGACCAGACCAGTGTGTGTCCTCTAGAGAGACCAGTGTGTGTCCTCTAGACCAGTGTGTGTCCTCTACAGAGACCAGTGTGTGTCCTCTACAGAGACCAGTGTGTGTCCTCTAGAGAGACCAGTGTGTGTCCTCTACAGAGACCAGACCAGTGTGTGTCCTCTACAGAGACCAGACCAGTGTGTGTCCTCTACAGAGACCAGTGTGTGTCCTCTAGACCAGTGTGTGTCCTCTACAGAGACCAGACCAGTGTGTGTCCTCTACAGAGACCAGTGTGTGTCCTCTAGACCAGTGTGTGTCCTCTACAGAGACCAGACCAGTGTGTGTCCTCTACAGAGACCAGTGTGTGTCCTCTACAGAGACCAGTGTGTGTCCTCTAGACCAGTGTGTGTCCTCTACAGAGACCAGACCAGTGTGTGTCCTCTACAGAGACCAGTGTGTGTCCTCTAGAGAGACCAGTGGATTATTATTTAACATCACGATTGCACTTGTTTCTTTTCTTCCATTCACCATTTTTAGCTCTTCTTTTTAGCCCTATGTATTTGTCCATCTTGTTTTTAACACATACTAAATAAGTGTATGTTATGTATTAACCGTTTCCATTAACTGTTTTTAAATTGCTGTTATGCTGTGATGGACATCTGAATCTCCCCTCGGGGATAAATAAAGGGTTTCAATTCAATTCAATTAGATTCAATTAGATTAGATTATATTCAAATGTATTGTCATCATACAGCACAAGCAGAGTAAACAGAAAATAAGTTTGGCATCCAGCCAGAGTCAGTGCACTCAGGTGCCAAAGTAATATACAGCGTGTCGGGCCAGGGGTTCACAACATAGTAATATACAGCGTGTCGGCCCAGGGGTTCACAACATAGTAATATACAGCGTGTCGGCCCAGGGGTTCACAACATAGTAATATACAGCGTGTCGGCCCAGGGGTTCACAACATAGTAATATACAGCGTGTCGGCCCAGGGGTTCACAACATAGTAATATACAGCGTGTCGGCCCAGGGGTTCACAACATAGTAATATACAGCGTGTCGGGCCAGGGGTTCACATAGTAATATACAGCGTGTCGGCCCAGGGGTTCACAACATAGTAATATACAGCGTGTCAGCCCAGGGGTTCACAACATAGTAATATACAGCGTGTCGGCCCAGGGGTTCACAACACAGTAATATACAGCGTGTCGGCCCAGGGGTTCACAACACAGTAATATACAGCGTGTCGGCCCAGGGGTTCACAACATAGTAATATACAGCGTGTCGGCCCAGGGGTTCACAACACAGTAATATACAGCGTGTCGGGCCCAGGGGTTCACAACATAGTAATATACAGCGTGTCGGGCCAGGGGTTCACAACATAGTAATATACAGCGTGTCGGGCCAGGGGTTCACAACATAGTAATATACAGTGTGTCGGGCCCAGGGGTTCACAACATAGTAATATACAGCGTGTCGGGCCAGGGGTTCACAACATAGTAATATACAGCGTGTCGGGCCAGGGGTTCACAACATAGTAATATACAGCGTGTCGGGCCCAGGGGTTCACAACATAGTAATATACAGCGTGTCGGCCCAGGGGTTCACAACATAGTAATATACAGCGTGTCGGCCCAGGGGTTCACAACATAGTAATATACAGCGTGTCGGGCCCAGGGGTTCACAACATAGTAATATACAGCGTGTCGGCCCAGGGGTTCACAACATAGTAATATACAGCGTGTCGGGCCAGGGGTTCACAACATAGTAATATACAGCGTGTCGGGCCAGGGGTTCACATAGTAATATACAGCGTGTCGGGCCCAGGGGTTCACAACATAGTAATATATAGCGTGTCGGCCCAGGGGTTCACAACATAGTAACATACAGCGTGTCGGCCCAGGGGTTCACAACATAGTAATATACAGCGTGTCGGGCCAGGGGTTCACAACATAGTAATATACAGCGTGTCGGCCCAGGGGTTCACAACATAGTAATATACAGCGTGTTGGGCCAGGGGTTCACAACATAGTAATATACAGCGTGTCGGCCCAGGGGTTCACAACATAGTAATATACAGCGTGTCGGCCCAGGGGTTCACAACATAGTAATATACAGCGTGTCGGCCCAGGGGTTCACAACATAGTAATATACAGCGTGTCGGGCCAGGGGTTCACAACATAGTAATATACAGCGTGTCGGCCCAGGGGTTCACAACATAGTAATATACAGAGTGTCGGCCCAGGGGTTCACAACATAGTAATATACAGAGTGTCGGCCCAGGGGTTCACAACATAGTAATATACAGCGTGTCGGCCCAGGGGTTCACAACATAGTAATATACAGCGTGTCGGGCCCAGGGGTTCACAACATAGTAATATACAGCGTGTCGGCCCAGGGGCTCACAACATAGTAATATACAGCGTGTCGGGCCAGGGGTTCACAACATAGTAATATACAGCGTGTCGGCCCAGGGGTTCACAACATAGTAATATACAGCGTGTCGGCCCAGGGGTTCACAACATAGTAATATACAGCGTGTCGGGCCAGGGGTTCACAACATAGTAATATACAGCGTGTCGGGCCCAGGGGTTCACAACATAGTAATATACAGCGTGTCGGGCCAGGGGCTCACAACATAGTAATATACAGCGTGTCGGGCCCAGGGGTTCACAACATAGTAATATACAGCGTGTCGGGCCAGGGGTTCACAACATAGTAATATACAGTGTGTCGGGCCCAGGGGTTCACAACATAGTAATATACAGCGTGTCGGCCCAGGGGTTCACAACATAGTAATATACAGTGTGTCGGGCCAGGGGTTCACAACATAGTAATATACAGCGTGTCGGCCCAGGGGTTCACAACATAGTAATATACAGTGTGTCGGCCCAGGGGTTCACAACATAGTAATATACAGCGTGTCGGGCCAGGGGTTCACAACATAGTAATATACTGTACAGCGTGTCGGCCCAGGGGTTCACAACATAGTAATATACAGCGTGTCGGGCCAGGGGTTCACAACATAGTAATATACTGTACAGCGTGTCGGCCCAGGGGTTCACAACATAGTAATATACAGCGTGTCGGGCCAGGGGTTCACAACATAGTAATATACAGCGTGTCGGCCCAGGGGTTCACAACATAGTAATATACAGTGTGTCGGCCCAGGGGTTCACAACATAGTAATATACAGCGTGTCGGCCCAGGGGTTCACAACATAGTAATATACAGCGTGTCGGCCCAGGGGTTCACAACATAGTAATATACAGCGTGTCGGCCCAGGGGTTCACAACATAGTAATATACAGCGTGTCGGGCCCAGGGGTTCACAACATAGTAATATACAGTGTGTCGGGCCCAGGGGCTCACAACATAGTAATATACAGCGTGTCGGGCCAGGGGTTCACAACATAGTAATATACAGCGTGTCGGCCCAGGGGTTCACAACATAGTAATATACAGCGTGTCGGGCCCAGGGGTTCACAACATAGTAATATACAGTGTGTCGGGCCCAGGGGTTCACAACATAGTAATATACAGTGTGTCGGCCCAGGGGTTCACAACATAGTAATATACAGCGTGTCGGCCCAGGGGTTCACAACATAGTAATATACAGTGTGTCGGCCCAGGGGTTCACAACATAGTAATATACAGCGTGTCGGGCCAGGGGTTCACAACATAGTAATATACAGCGTGTCGGGCCAGGGGTTCACAACATAGTAATATACAGCGTGTCGGGCCCAGGGGTTCACAACATAGTGTTGTGGCTGATGGTTGTTTAACACAGCAGGAGACGATATTTCCAATTTCAACAGGCAATTTGTTTAATGAAAGAAAGTTTTAACAGCAGAAGCTATGGATCAGCAGACGGTCACCACAGTTGAAGAAAAACACTCTAACTCCTCAATCCCTCTGCTTGTCCCATAAATACCTTCTCAGCCCTGCCCCCCCCATGACAGATAAGATGACGTGACACATTATATCAGATATGACATGACGTACATTAAAATGACACATAGATTTAACATCGAAGAGAGATGCGATTGAGTGAGATGTGTGTATATGTATGTGTGTGAAAGAGAGAAAAGATTAAAGAGAGAAAAGATTAGTGAGATGTGTGTATATGTATGTGTGTGAAAGAGAGAAAAGATTAAAGAGAGAAAAGATTAGTGAGATGTGTGTATATGTATGTGTGTGAAAGAGAGAAAAGATTAAAGAGAGAAAAGATTAGTGAGATGTGTGTATATGTATGTGTGTGAAAGAGAGAAAAGATTAAAGAGAGAAAAGATTAGTGAGATGTGTGTATATGTATGTGTGTGAAAGAGAGAAAAGATTAAAGAGAGAAAAGATTAGTGAGATGTGTGTATATGTATGTGTGTGAAAGAGAGAAAAGATTAAAGAGAGAAAAGATTAGTGAGATGTGTGTATATGTATGTGTGTGAAAGAGAGAAAAGATTAAAGAGAGAAAAGATTAGTGAGATGTGTGTATATGTATGTGTGTGAAAGAGAGAAAAGATTAAGATATGATGTACCAGATTAAAGCACACGACGTGATGTACCGAAATGTCTATCTGCAAAGTTGTTTTAAG
Source organism: Notolepis coatsorum (assembly GCF_963971535.1). NCBI lineage: Eukaryota > Metazoa > Chordata > Actinopteri > Aulopiformes > Paralepididae > Notolepis > Notolepis coatsorum. The sequence goes on from NC_140179.1 coordinate 107,144,051, forward strand.
AACATCAGCCAGACCGTCTTTCAGTACTGCTTAGTTGACCCATATTAAACTAGTTCAGTTCATATACACATTTTCCCCAACATTCCCCCATTTGGGGCTATCCCTAGTCCCACCCAAATCATATAACCAAGAAAATGTGAACGTCTAACTAAACGAGAAACCATATTTACATAATAAAAGTTTAAATGCCTAATCTAAACAAGAAACCTAATACATTTTAAATGTCTAAATAAACAAGAACGCTTACTTCATTCCCTGGACCCCTAACGGACCAACAAAGGCTGATTACCGTTCTCACAATAAACACAAAACCGCTCAAAACAAGAGTAATAACAAAACATCAAAAAAATACCCCAATTTATAATCCTAACCTGACAGACAAATCCCCCCAACCTCCACCGCTTACCAAATGAGCCACAGTTCCGGCCGGAAACCGCGACTCTCATCAGGGAAAGGAGAAGTTGACCGTCAGAACTAAACATAGAACATCCCTCCCCCAAAAAAAATGACATTGTCTCTTCCATAACATTGAGTCCTAGTGTCCATCGCTCAGCCCCCCTTCCATGCCCACGCCATAGTCTCCTCACCGTATTGCCAAAAGTCACATTTTGCCAATACAGCAACCACCACGCCACACCTCCAGTCCCCGTAGAAGCATGTCCCCATGCCTGGACGGGAGGCGCTGGTCCCGACCTCACCACGTGTCCCCCCATCTTCGACGGGAGGTGCCCATCTTGCCCACTGCGTTAGCCCCCCCCTTTGTCCCTTCAGTCCCCAGAACCGATCCCCAGAACACTTCTTCTCAATGCTTCCTCAGGCTCAGAACCGACACTCCGTACCATTCCATACCGATGCCTCTTCCATTCCGGTTTGACCAGGACCATGAGTAAAATAAACAAAAATAATAAAAAATAAACCATCACTCAGACCATCCCCCGTCACTCTAAAAGGAATAAAACAAACAAAACTGAACCAAACAGAAAGAAAATGTCCCTTCCTCACCATACGCCTAGTTAAAGGAATAAAACAAACAAAACTGAACCAAACAGAAAGAAAATGTCCCTACCTCACCATACCCCTAATCCTCTATCCCCTCGTCTCCCTCTAAGGCAGCATAAAGCTGAGGGCATGGCCCGATTTGTGGCTCAATCTCTTTCTGTCCCACCATCAGCATTCGGCTCGTTACGTGTGAAGTTACCAGCCTACCCAAGAGAGGCATACCACAACAAAAAAGGAGAACCAATATCAACCCTGCCACCCCAATGGATATCCCCGTCTGCATCACTATGCTTCCCCACTGTCCCAATCTTTCCAACACCCCACTCCCCCACCATTCTTCATTCCGGCCAGAATTCCCCCTCAACTCCTCCCTCAAATCCTTCAGCTTAGCCATGGCCTCGGAGAACTTTCCCCCTGGCCCCACATTCGCCGGAATGAATGTGCAGCAGTACTGTCCAAACATGGAACAGACTCCACCCTTCTCCGCCATTAACCAGTTCAGAGCCTGTCTATTCTGCCACGCCACCGTACTGGTCGCGTGCATCTGGTCCCCCATTGCATCCAACGCCTCCTCGGTGTAGTTGAGATACCGCTGCTGATTGTAAAACAAATAGTTGATCCACCCGGTGTTCTTATTGACCGATATCCATGGCAGAATAGACTCAAACCCTGCCGCAATCTCATTCTTAGCCATGAACTCGGCTGGAATGCCCCTTGGCTGTCCTATGCTGTCCAGATACACCCTTGGGTCTGCCTTGTAGCTACGCTTCGTTCGAGAGATAGGAGACTCAGAAGGTCCTTCCGTCACTGATAATGGTAGGACCACCATTGGCATGATCGCCTGAACCCGGGCACATCTACCTGACCAATCTAAAGGAAGTGTATTCCTCAACCTCCTACCGCCGCAGAGCCAGTATTGGTCCGCCAGTGCTATATCCTGGACATGAAAAGGGCAAGCTACAGGCCGTGGGTTGGTATCCACTCCCTTTAACACGACCCCGTGTCCACACTTTCCTTCTTTCGTGCAGTTAGTCGTGATGCTCCAAATAGTAGTGCACCGCCCCTCTGCCACCTCCCCTACGTCCCGGGTCCCCTCCTTTTGCAAGCACTTGAAATCCTTGGTCAGCCATAGTTTGACACCTCTGGGTATTGGCAACCCCGTCGCTACCCCCTGCACACGTACATCCAATTTCCTACAACGTTCCCGCATAGTGACATCCTTGAAATCCGTGACGTTTCCTGCCGCCTTAAAACGACTAGAGCCGAGAAACCCCAAACACTCTGCCTCGCACCAAGGGCGACTATTATGGGGCCCCTCCCATGCCTCTGCGTCCCTGTCACACTGAGCCCAACTGAACTTCGTGCCCTTCACCAGCAGCCTATCCGGACGTGCCTTGGAGCAGACATAACAATCCTCTATCTGATTCTGCGCGCTCGTGTACTGGACCCACTTAAACCACTCATTCCCTAAAGCCGCCCTATACATCGGGTCAGCCTCCGGGTCTTCCTCGTCATAGTCATAGTCGCCCCCATCTTGTTCCCCGGAAGGAAGCAAACCCCTCAACCTGGCCCAGAGTGAGCCCACTGAGTCCCTCAACGTTCCGGCTGTCCTCTGGAACATATCCTGTCCCCCCACCTCTTCCGACTCAGCGTCCTTGACCTCCCTTTTTCCCCTCACCCCTGTCCCCTGTGCTTGGTTCGGGACAGGCTCAACCCTCCTATCTACCCCCACAACCCGATCCTCGTTAGTATAATGGTAAGTATCCCCGCCTGTAACGGGGGAATGGTCAAAATCAAAAACATGCCCTTGCGGTCCTCCGGGAAACACCCCTTTTGGTTGTAGTCTTATCTTCTCCCCCCCTTCCTCGATGGAGGGCAGAGGGGGCGCCTGATTCTGAGCCTGGTCATGAAAGCCTGCCGGTACTTGAGCCTGAGCGGGACCCCGTGGGACTCCTACCCACTCAAACCCGTCATCCTCAAGGACGGGTCGACCGTGACGGTTCTCAATGACGTCGTTGCGCCCGGCCGACCGTCCGCACACTGCTGCCAACATCTGCGGGAGCATCAGCAGGCACTGCACCTTCCAGTTGCCGTCTCGGGCCCTCCATGTCGGGTTCTGCATAACTGCGATCGATTGTATCCCCCAAGAGATCGCCGCTGGCCTTTATGCAGTGATTGAAGTGGAACCAGGTCGCTGATCCTTTGACTTGGACTGCCGTTCCAGTCGATCGGATCACCTCGTACGGGCCCTCTCTCCGGGGTGATGACCACTTTCTCTTGTGGACCTTTACGAAGACCAGGTCCCCAGGGATCAGCCTCGGTTTGGTGGCTTCCTTCTCCGCCTCCTTCACCCCCTTTTTCTCCTTTCTCTGCTCCTGTCGAACCACAGCTTCATGTATTTTAGTCACTTGCTGAAGATATTTTTTCAGATCTTGCTCAAAAATATCTAATGCCGGGCCCCTAGCCAGGTGTCTAAATGGCGGTGCTGGCATGCTGCGGCCTGTAAGCATTTCATGCGGTGTTAGCTGTGTTTGGCGGTTTACGCTGCTTCTAATAGCCATCAGAGCAAGTGGCAAAGCATCAATCCAGTTAAGCTTAGTTTGCATACAGATTTTCAACAGTTTGTTTTTAATGACCAGATTGGCCCTTTCCACCTTTCCCTGCGACCCGGGACTATAGACACAGGAAAGGCGCTGTCTTATACCTCATTTCTGCATCAGCCCTTTAACCACCTTGTCGATGAACTCGCAGCCATTATCGCTTTGTAATATCGTGGGAATTCCAAATCTCGGAATGACCTCGCGACACAGGAACTTGATCACTGTGTCCGCGTTCTTGTGTTTAGATGGAATGGCCTCAATCCAGCGACTAAAGCAGTCCTCTACTACCAGGAGGTATCGTTTGCCCTGCACTGGCGTTATCATATCCGTGTAGTCCATAATCAGATGTCTGAATGGTCCCTCAGGGAGGGGTGTGTAAGCCGCCACTGTCGGTACTCCTTTGCGCACATTGCCCTGTAAGCATGTTAAACACCTGGCTAGTGTAACGTCAATTTGTGCCTGAAGCTTTGGGGACCAAAATCCCATTTTCGTGATTCGTTTCAGGGTCTCTGCTCTTCCACAGTGATCAACACCATGAGCCTCAGGTATCACCAAGGACAGAAGATCGATGGAGGCGACTATCAAACCGTTATGACTCCTCCACAGACCATCTGACCCCCTTACAGCCCCCCTCTCCGTCCACGACTGTTTCTCGGCCTGCGTGGCTGAGTCCTGAAGATCACTCAAATTATCCTCAGTTACCTCAGTCGTCAGTTCGGCCGCAAACATCAGAACAGCCGTGGACGGCACCGCAGCCGCCGCCTTCGCGGCCTCGTCCGCCGCGTTGTTTCCCGTCGTCACAAAAGACAGGTCTTTTCTGTGTGCCTGGCACTTTACGATAGCAATGCTTTTGGGCAACTTTACAGCCTGAATAAGCGCCACAACCTGCTTGTGGTGAAGGATCGGTGAGCCGTCCGATTTCTTAAAGCCTCTTGCCTTCCAAATGGCCGCGAATAGGTGGCATACGCCATGCGCATAAGCAGAGTCTGTAAAGATGTTAACCGTGCGATCTTTAGCTATTATGCATGCTTCTGTTAGTGCTATTAGTTCTGCAAGCTGGGCCGAACATGGTTGCATGCATTGTCCGGCCTTTCTTGTTAGTGTTTCTCCGTTAGGTTTGCACTGTACGACGGCGTATCCTGACCTTAAATTTTCCCCCTCCCGATAGCAGGACCCATCCACAAAAAGTGAGAGTTCTGCTATCGCGAGCGGGTCGACTCCCAAATCAGGACGGAGTTTCACGAAAGCCTGTACCTCCACCTCGCACTCATGCGGTTGACCCTCGCTCGGGAGTGGTACCAGATCCGCCGGGTTACTGCCGTGGCATGTTTTTATCGTAACGTCCGAGTACTGCAGGAGCCTCATGTAAGCCTGTTGCCGTTGGCTGGTCAGAACAAATTTGCCTCTTTCAATCAAGTTTGCCAATTTGTGATGTGTCCAAATGCAAATGTCATATCCCATTGTCACGGCCGTTGCTTTCTCATACATCAAATGTGCTGCGGCCAGGGCCTGATAACAAGGTGGCAGACCCTGCTCTACCGGCGAAAGAGCTCTAGAGTAATATGCTATCGGTTGTTTTTTCCCACCCCCCCCCTGTGTTTGAGTCAGGACAGCTGTCGCATGCTGCGCTCTATGTGAGACGAATAGGTGGAAACACTTCTCATAATCCGGCAGCGCCAGGGCAGGGGCCTGTAACAACAGACGCTTAATGTTTATGAACGCGTCCTCCCCCTCCTCGGTCCATGTCAAGGGAGCGCGAAGCTTGTCTGTACCCGCCTCTTTTATCATCATCCTCAACGGCGCTGTCGCTATCGTATAGTCCTCCACCCACTCAGAGCTGTACCCAGTCATCCCTAAAAACGTCATCATCTGTCGGACCGTCAATGGCCTAGGTGCCTTGGATACAGCTTCGAGCTGCGTGGGTGAGATGTTTTTTATGCCCTTTTGAATGACGCGAGACAAGTACTCAACTTTTGGCTGGCAGTACTGCAGTTTTGAACGGGATGCCTTGTGGCCTCCCACGGCCAATCCACTCAAAACTTTGATGGAGTCCTCATGGCACTGCTGACGTGTATCCGAGCAGATTAGAATGTCATCTGCATACAGTAAGACCGTGCTGAGTAGTGTGTCGCACACTCCTTGCAAGTCTTCCTTGAGCGCCTTCGAGAAGTAATGTGGCGAGTGCGCGAACCCTTGTGGCAACCGGGTGTAAGAGTATTGTTTCCCCCTGTGGGTAAAAGCAAACAAATACTGAGACTCTTTTTCCAATGGAACACTGAAGAATGCCTGCGTGAGATCAATGACCGTATAGTACTGAGAGCTACTCGGGATGTTTGTCAGGAGGGTGTGTGGATTAGCGACTTCCGCCTCTGGTCCAGACACCACGTCGTTCACCGCCCTCAAGTCGTGTACCAGTCTGTACCTAGCCCTGTCCGCCTTTAGCACTGGGTGGATAGGTGTATTACATCTGGATTTGAAAGGGACGAGCACTCCTGCCTTTAACAGTCCCTCAATCTGATGTGATATAGCTTCCTCCGACTCTGGCTTCATTGTATACTGTCTGATAAAGGGTGGTCTAGAACCCTTCTTTAACCTGACATTCACTGGCTGTGCCGACAATATTAGACCCACATCTGTGTCGTGTTTTGACCACAACCGTTCTGGGGTGCGCGCCAACATGTCCTGTTCCAGCAAAGCATCCGCCTCTGGAATAACGCAAGGGTCTCCTGGTAATCTGATTACTTGCGGTTTTGCCAAAACTGAAAAGGAAATCATTATTTTTATGAAACTCCCATCTGCGCTGTTCCAAATTAGCGGAGATTCCGTGGAGACCCACCTTTGAGTCTCGGATTCCTGTATCATTGAACCTAGATGTTCGGATTCGTAACCAGGATTTATTCTCAGAGTGATGTGTGGGGCGGCGTCTCTTAGTCTATGTTGTTCCCGTAGATACTTACTCGTGTTAACCCTCAACGCCGCGCCCTGTCTCCCTACAATTATCGTAGATGAGTTAATCTGCACCTGCTCGGGCTGTCCCTGCAACCATGCCTTGTTCCTAACTAGGTCACTATTCGTCAAATACTGTAGTGTGCAATGTGCCTCCATGTTTGTTTGTCTAGACTGAGGCAGTTGGGTTTTCAGAAATGGCTCCCAGGGGTCACAGACCCTTTGCAGCTCTGCATCTATGTTGCCCAGCCAGAACACAGTGGCCTCTTTCTCCCCTGTCCCTTGTAACATCATTTGGTACACGTCTTGTTCAATTTGAATCCCCTCAGGCGTACATAGGATTTTACAGCCTAGTTTACACATTGCATCTCGTCCCAAGAAATTGCGCGGGGTGCTGTCCGAAATTAATACAGGTATTGTTATGGTCTTGTTGTTATACGTCATAGAGATTGGATCTGATGTGGGTATTAATTGTGTTTTTCCCGAGAATCCGACCGTCCGAACATACTGTCCAGACTGGGGTAAGTGAGCGGCGTATTTTTGCTTTATGCAGGAAAAACCTGCTCCAGTGTCTGCCATCATCTCTGTTAATTTGCCCTCCACTAGGACCTGCAGAATAGGTTCTTGCTCAGCTCCCTTGGAAACCACAATCATTTGATTTCCCCCCGTCGCATTCTCTGGGCACCCCTAGTGATTACCCCCCTGGTTTCGGGGCCCTCCTGTCTCCCCCTGGTTGTGGGGCCCTTGTGACTCCCCCTGGCGCACGGGTCTTCCATACTCCGAGCCGGGACGGTATGGTTGCCCACATCTCATTTCCCTGTGTCCCTGCATGCCGCAGTTCCAACAGTGGAAACGGGGAAACTGTTGTTCGTTCCCTGTTCCCTGTGTAAACCGTGGGCCTGATTGCCCATTCCCTGCCTGCCGCCTGGACGCCTGGTTCTGTGAACTATAGCCATAGCTTCTCACTACCTGAGGTGCAGGCGGGGGTCCCTGGTCCTGCATGGGTGGAGAGGTAGCAGATGACACCATTACTGCCTGCAGCCTCCTTTGGGGCTGCAGTTGTTGCTGAGTTAACTTCCTTGCGTCATTTCTATCCTGATCCCTGACTTTCTGCTCCTGAGCCCTTTGCTTCTCCACACTATGTGTTACATGTGCACAGAACAAAGGATAAGTCATGTCCATTAACCCCACCACGTCTTCCAGTCTATTCTTAACCACCTCTGGAAGCCCTCTCATCACACTTTCTCTAAACATCGCTCTCTGCAACGGGTCAATTTCTGGGTTGTGTCCTAGCTCACCTCTCCACTCCTTCAGTACTTTGTTTACATAGGCGCCAGGCCCTTCCGTCTCCATTATGGGGTTGCCTGCCAGTTTTGCCGGATTAATACGTGATGGATATTGATTCCTGAGTTTGTACCACAACGCCGCTCTATGCGCGTTGAATATGTCTCCATCATGGGCCTGCGTGTCGCATGCCACTCGCATCGATGTATCACCCATGATGTCCCGGCAGGCACCAACTCCTAGCAAACGCGTCAACAGGGATTTGACGTCACCCACTGCTAGCAGAAAAGATGACGTATTTTCCTCAAACTGCGTGATCCACCTGGAGGCTCCTTCTGAAAGGTCCGGTAGTCTTACTATTAAACCATCGATGTCTAGAGGTGACCATGGCATGTGAAAGATATCGTTCCCCTTTATTAGCAGGGGAAACTGGCCTGTGCTTGTCACACTTCCCACGAATGTAGGGGCGAAAGTCAGGGTTCCTGTAATGTTTCCTTTCTCCTGTCCTGGTTTCGTGTCATTCTCATCTTCCTCCTCAGTCAACAGTTTAGTGTGGCCACACGCTCCGTGTTTCTCTGATGTCTGCTGCGCCACATTTTGACGGGGCTCTTCCTCTATCTTCCTCCCGACTCCCTCCCTCTGCCTGCCCAGGTTCTCTGGGAGGGAATATATACATGCGGTGGGGAGGAGACTGTCTATTAGGAGGTGGTGGGGGTTTTGGGCATTTACGGTGGGCAGTTTCGAATTGCAGCCTCCCGTAGGTGCTCTTTAAGGGCGGTTTTGAATGTGGGCAGGGATTCACATTCCTTTACAGCTTTGGGTAGGGCGTTCCACATTGTTGTGGCATAATTGCGAAACGTGTTTAGTCCCTTGTTTGAGCCGAATCTGGGTTTAACATGATTTGTTGAGCTTCCTCTGGTGTAGTGGTTGTGGTATTCACTGACCTTTGGGAAGTATTTTGACATGTACATGGGCACCCCGGTCGTATAGTGTATCTTGTAGACCAGGCCCATTGCAAGTTGCTGTACTCTGTCGTCTACTCTAAGCCATCCTAGGTTGGCAAAGTGGGCAGGGGTGAGGTGGGTTCTGGGGTTCAGGTCAAGTAGTAGTCTGACCAGTTTGTTTTGTGATGTTTGTAATTTTGTTTTAAGCGCCTTTGAGGTGCTTTGGTACCATGAGGTGCACGCATAGTCATAGTACCCTTGAATGAGTGCTCCTGCCAGAGTCTTCAGGGTATTCTTGTTTACCAGAGAGGAGATCCGGTACAAGAATCTAGTTCGTTGGTTGACTTTTTTTATTACATTGGATGCCATTTTGTCACAGGAAAGATTTGCCTCTAGGATGGAACCCAGGTAGGTAATTTCGTCTTTCCTTGTGACAATATTGTCACCCACTGTAACTGAGAAGCCGTCGGTCTTGCTGAGTTTGTTATTTGAACCGAAGAGAATGGACTCTGTTTTGCCCATGTGTAATGATAGTTTGTTATCAGCGAGCCATATGCAGATTTTGCCTAGTTCCGTGCTGAGGGTTTTTTCAACCTGCAATTTGTTCTTGTCAGAGACCAGCAGGGCTGAGTCGTCCGCAAACAGGAACAAGTTGCAGTCACAGGCTGACGACATGTCATTTGCATAAATTAGGAAGAGTAGCGGTCCTAGTATGCTTCCTTGTGGAACACCACAGCTCACTGTGAGGGGGGGGGATAGAGTACCGTTTACCTCTACCATCTGTTCTCTCCCCTCCAGGTAGGATTGCATCCAGCTCACTGATAGGCTATCAAAACCAATTGCTTTTAGCTTGTCCATTAGAATGGAGTGATTGACAGTGTCAAAGGCCTTTTGTAGGTCCAGCATGACCATGCCGCAGTATTTGCCAGCGTCCACCTCTTGTTTGATGTGGTCGTTCAAATAGAGGAGGCATGTGTCAGTGGAGTGGGACGTTCTGAAGCCAGATTGGAATTCGTAGATTAGGTTTTTTTCCGCCAGGTACTTTTCGACCTGTTCGTAGACTATTTTCTCCATGACTTTCGAGATGGAGGTAAGAATAGAAACAGGGCGGTAGTTGCCTGGGTCTAATTTGCTGCCCTTTTTGTGTAGAGGGGTCACTCTCGCAATTTTGAAGTCCTTGGGGACGTGCCCCTGTCTTATAGAGAGGTTTATTATGTGTGTGATGACTGGGGTGATGGCGGCTGCTGCGTCTCTGAGGAATTTGGAGGGGATGTTGTCATGGCCAGTGGCCTTGTTAGGTTGGAGGGCGCTCAATTTTTTTAGTACCTCATCGGTTGTTACCATTTCAAGTTTGAAGTCGTCTTTGTGGACCCCTAGGTTTTTGTAGTATGCTACTATGTGTTCTACCCCATAATGCCCTGAGTGGGAGGGTAGTTTGTTTACCAGTGTTGTGGCTATGTTTGTGAAGAAGATGTTTAAGTAATTGGCTACATCCAGCTTGTCTGTGATGAGCGTGTTGTCCGTCTTTATGTTTATGTTTGAGAATCTGGTTTTAAGTTTTTTACTGCAGCCTAGTTGATTATTGAGTAATTTCCAAAGTTCGCGGGGTTTGTTTTTGTTTTCCTCAGTTTTGTCGTTGATGAAATTTCTTTTTGCGGTTCTGATCATGGTGTTTACGTCATTTCTTAGTCTGTTTCTTTGGATTTTTAGTTCAACCACGTGGGCTTGGAGTTCACTGTTTGAGCTTTTGGAAAGCTTTGTCTGACTTTTATGAAGTTCAGAGCATTTTTTGTCTCTGGTTTTCATAGCGGCCAGTATTTCAGTGTGCATCCATGCCTCAGCGCGATTTTTAACCCTGGTGGTTCTTATCGGTGCCATGTTGTTGAGTATTGCTGTGAATTTGGTTTTGAATCCAAGCCATGTTTCTTCAACCTGTGTACCACTGAGCTCATCTGACCAGTCCAAGCTCCCCAGTTCTAGGTTAAAGGCCTCTCTAGAGTAAGTTTTGAGGTCTCTAGATGTGACTGTTTTGTGACAGCCGGCCTTCTGTTTTAGCTTTTTGCGGGTACAGAAAATCATATAATGATCACTTAACCCGCATGCTATCACCCCTTTACTGGAGATCATGGACTTGTCAGAGGTCAAAATGAGGTCAATGGTGGTTTGTGTCGAATCGCATACCCTTGTGGGTTGTGTGATTAGCTGGCTGAAACCGTGCAGGTCAGAAAATCTACTGAAGGCCTTGAAGACGGGTGCTGATTTACGCAGCATATCCGTGTTCCAGTCCCCAATAAGAATTTTTTCTACCCCCTCCACCCCAGCTAAACACCCATCAAGTGTGTCATAGAAGCCACTCTGTTCTGGTGGTCTATAGATTGTGCCTACTAGTACTGGTTTCGCCCTGTCTAATAAGATTTCAATCCAAACAGTTTCAATTTCATCATGGTTAAGGTCAGTACGGTTGATGTATTTGGTATCCTTGTGTATATACACACAGACGCCACCTCCATACTGGTTCCTATCCCTCCTGACTATTGAGTAGTTTTCAATTTCAATCTCTGGATCCTGTACAGATGAGTCTAATTTTGTTTCTGTGAAACACAATATGTTAGCCTTACCGTTTAAAAACAACTGTTTGATTTCAGCCAGTTTCGGTCTCAGGCTATTTGTATTTAGATGAAATATGTGAAGTCCATTTTTGCTTGTAATAAGATTGACGTCGTCACAGTTGAGGTAACTCTGTTCAATTGTGTCCTGTCCTGTGGTGGGGGGAGGGGGGGCGTTGTTGCTGTTTGTGACGTGGGTGGGGAGGGGGGGAGGGGGTGATGCTTTGTCCTTTGCTGGTGTCTGTATTCCTTTGTGTGAAAGCCCGCGATGTGGGGGGGGGGGCTGGTTGATTACAGATATGTCTGATGTGTATATGAAAGAGAGAAAAGATTAAAGAGAGAAAAGATTAGTGAGATGTGTGTATATGTATGTGTGTGAAAGAGAGAAAAGATTAAAGAGAGAAAAGATTAGTGAGATGTGTGTATATGTATGTGTGTGAAAGAGAGAAAATATTAAAGAGAGAAAAGATTAGTGAGATGTGTGTATATGTATGTGTGTGTGTGAAAGAGAGAAAAGATTAAGATATGATGTACCAGATTAAAGCACACGACGTGATGTACCGAAATGTCTATCTGCAAAGTTGTTTTAAGAACATCAGCCAGACCGTCTTTCAGTACTGCTTAGTTGACCCATATTAAACTAGTTCAGTTCATATACACATTTTCCCCAACAATAGTAATATACAGTGTGTCGGGCCAGGGGTTCACAACATAGTAATATACTGTACAGCGTGTCGGCCCAGGGGCTCACAACATAGTAATATACAGCGTGTCGGGCCAGGGGTTCACAACATAGTAATATACAGTGTGTCGGCCCAGGGGCTCACAACATAGTAATATACAGCGTGTCGGGCCCAGGGGTTCACAACATAGTAATATACAGTGTGTCCGCCCAGGGGTTCACAACATAGTAATATACAGCGTGTCGGGCCAGGGGTTCACAACACAGTAATATACAGCGTGTCGGCCCAGGGGCTCACAACATAGTAATATACAGCGTGTCGGGCCAGGGGCTCACAACATAGTAATATACAGCGTGTCGGCCCAGGGGTTCACAACATAGTAATATACAGCGTGTCGGGCCAGGGGTTCACAACATAGTAATATACAGCGTGTCGGCCCAGGGGTTCACAACATAGTAATATACAGCGTGTCGGGCCAGGGGTTCACAACATAGTAATATACAGCGTGTCGGGCCAGGGGTTCACAACATAGTAATATACAGCGTGTCGGCCTAGGGGTTCACAACATAGTAATATACAGCGTGTCGGCCCAGGGGTTCACAACATAGTAATATACAGCGTGTCGGCCCAGGGGCTCACAACATAGTAACATACAGCGTGTCGGCCCAGGGGTTCACAACATAGTAATATACAGCGTGTCGGGCCCAGGGGTTCACAACATAGTAATATACAGCGTGTCGGGCCAAGGGGCTCACAACATAGTAATATACAGCGTGTCGGCCCAGGGGTTCACAACATAGTAATATACAGTGTGTCGGCCCAGGGGTTCACAACATAGTAATATACAGCGTGTCGGGCCAGGGGTTCACAACATAGTAATATACAGCGTGTCGGCCCAGGGGTTCACAACATAGTAATATACAGCGTGTCGGGCCAGGGGTTCACAACATAGTAATATACAGCGTGTCGGCCCAGGGGTTCACAACATAGTAATATACAGCGTGTCGGGCCAGGGGTTCACAACATAGTAATATACAGTGTGTCGGCCCAGGGGTTCACAACATAGTAATATACAGCGTGTCGGCCCAGGGGTTCACAACATAGTAATATACAGCGTGTCGGGCCCAGGGGTTCACAACATAGTAATATACAGCGTGTCGGGCCAGGGGTTCACAACATAGTAATATACAGCGTGTCGGGCCAGGGGCTCACAACATAGTAATATACAGCGTGTCGGCCCAGGGGTTCACAACATAGTAACATACAGCGTGTCGGCCCAGGGGTTCACAACATAGTAATATACAGCGTGTCGGGCCAGGGGCTCACAACATAGTAATATACAGCGTGTCGGGCCAGGGGCTCACAACATAGTAATATACAGCGTGTCGGCCCAGGGGTTCACAACATAGTAATATACAGCGTGTCGGGCCAGGGGCTCACAACATAGTAATATACAGCGTGTCGGCCCAGGGGTTCACAACATAGTAATATACAGCGTGTCGGGCCCAGGGGTTCACAACACAGTAATATACAGCGTGTCGGGCCAGGGGTTCACAACATAGTAATATACAGCGTGTCGGGCCAGGGGTTCACAACATAGTAATATACAGCGTGTCGGGCCAGGGGTTCACAACATAGTAATATACAGTGTGTCGGCCCAGGGGTTCACAACATAGTAATATACAGCGTGTCGGGCCAGGGGTTCACAACACAGTAATATACAGCGTGTCGGCCCAGGGGTTCACAACATAGTAATATACAGCGTGTCGGCCCAGGGGTTCACATAGTAACATACAGCGTGTCGGCCCAGGGGTTCACAACATAGTAATATACAGCGTGTCGGGCCAGGGGTTCACAACATAGTAATATACAGCGTGTCGGGCCAGGGGTTCACAACATAGTAATATACAGCGTGTCGGGCCCAGGGGTTCACAACATAGTAATATACAGCGTGTCGGCCCAGGGGTTCACAACATAGTAATATACAGTGTGTCGGGCCAGGGGTTCACAACATAGTAATATACAGCGTGTCGGCCCAGGGGTTCACAACATAGTAATATACAGCGTGTCGGCCCAGGGGTTCACAACATAGTAATATACAGCGTGTCGGCCCAGGGGTTCACAACATAGTAACATACAGCGTGTCGGCCCAGGGGCTCACAACATAGTAATATACAGCGTGTCGGCCCAGGGGTTCACAACATAGTAATATACAGCGTGTCGGCCCAGGGGTTCACAACATAGTAATATACAGCGTGTCGGCCCAGGGGTTCACAACATAGTAATATACAGCGTGTCGGCCCAGGGGTTCACACCTTGTGATCACTATCTGATCGGATCAGACTTGGATTTTGGGTCGTTTAGTTGAAAACCAAAAAACAGGATTAGGATCACTTTGATATCCGATCAGATCAGGAAATAAAATCCAAGCTTTAATCTGGATAACATTTTCAAAGCGGGTAGTTCAAACCGACAACTCAGGATTGGGATCAGTTTGATCCAAAAAAAATTGATTATCTTGATCCCACCAGAGGGGTGGATTTCCAGTGGATTACCAGAGCAAAATGTAATATACAATTTATTAAAAAATATGTTTCAATATAAATAAGATGGCAAAGTTTGTTAACTGAAATAATACAGAATTGTTAGCCTTCATGGCAAATACATTTTTTTTTAAATGTTGGTCACATTTGTGGTGGCCTATTTAGTTTTCAACCAAATGTTGATGACAAATGTTTATGCTCATAAAAGTATCACAACAAAGATTGTCAATCACAAATGTAATATGATTATAGAAAAAAATCTTCAACAAAATAAAAAGTCCATCATCCGTCATCACCTTCAGCAAACTGAAACCTAACTTAGAATTCAGCTCCTCAAAGCACGCCTGGACGATCAGGTGCCTTTGAATGAATGTTTTTTTGTTGTTACCCTAGTGGGGGTATTTCTTTTTATTACAATTCTATTATGATTTTTATGTCCTTTATGTATTTAACAATATAATTAGACATTATATATGTCTCTGCAATGTGGTCCACTCCTTGTCTTCCTTTTATTTATTTTTTTATATCCACTAGATGGAGATCGGTAGGATTAAAGCACTGATATTCAGGATCTAGTAATCTTGAAGTCTGAATCTGGATCAGGGTGATCCTACCCTGGATTGCTTTGAAATACCGGGACAAAATCTGTCCGAGTTGTCTGATCCTGGATCACAAAAAATGGGATTTAAAAATCTGATAGAATCAGATAGGGATTAAACGTTTTGAACTCCTGGGCCTTGGTGATTAAACTGTGTAAATATACAAATGAGTAGTACTGAGTAATAGTGCTAATCAGATATGTATGTATGTACAGAGTTGTAGTATTAATATGTACAGTGATACAGGTATAAAGACACTATGGTAAAGTCATATTGGCCAGCAGTGTAACTAGTAAGAGTAGGAAAGGGAGATGTACAGATATAGTATCTACAGATATGTAAAAAGGATTATATGCAGGTATGTAGAGTCTGTACTACAGACAGATGTGTATATATATACAGTAAGAATTAATATATACAGTATATACAGCATTATTGTACATGCTATCATACATAGTTATATATGGGTTATATGCAGGTGTATAAGTAGGTATATAGAAGGATTATAAGCAGGTTTATATGCAGATGGAAAAGAGAGGAAGATGGAGAGGGAATAAAGAGGGAATTAAAAGTAAAGAGAGGGAATTAGAGGTAAAGAGAGGGAATAAGAGGTAAAGAGAGGGAACGCGCGCGCGAGAAAGAGATAGAGGGAACGAGAGGTAAAGAGAGGGATTGATTGATTGAAAACTCTATTAACAGATTGCAGAATGGGTACAATACAGTACGGCTCAATACAAACAATTGTTAAGGGGATGCAGACCAGAGAAAGACTTTCGTCTTTTTTTTATATAACTCTTTATTTTTAACTTTTACATAAGCATTATACAGAACAGTAGTAATATGACAACCACCACCCAGTGGCGGCCGGTATGAACTACATTTGGGTGGGGGGGGGGGGGGGGGGTCGGAAGCGGACGGCTGACCAAGTGGACAGCTGACTCGACATAACGTTACCGTTTCCAATGTTAAGTCGAGTTCATTCATACTACACTAGTACACGTATGATTAATCCAATAATGAACACATATATATATCTTGTCATTTTAAACAATTCATTCATCCATTATGCAATACCTGCAGCGAAATTAACACGCTGTGTTGAGAGAGCGAGAGAGAGAGAGAGAGAGAGGAGGGAGAGGAGGGAGAGGGAGGGAGGGAGGGGGTGGGGGAGAGGGAGGGAGAGAGAGAGAGGGAGGTGGGGCTTACTGTGTGGTGGAGAGACAGGGAGGGGGGGGGGGGAGGGAGAGAGAGGAGAGAGAGAGGGAGGTGGGGCTTACTGTGTGTGGAGAGAGAGAGAGAGGAGAGAGAGAGAGGGAGGGAGGGGGGGAGGGAGAGAGAGAGGAGGGGGGGAGGGAGGGAGAGATTAACTAACTCACTTGTTTAGTTGAAACGTGGTCCAGGTCGCGTGTAGCTTATTGCCAGCGGAAGAGTGCAAGAATGCTTCCGCATTCATCACCGACGCCCATGTGACCGCGGCAGCGCGAGAGAGCGGCAGTACGGAAATAGGCTGTCTATTGCCATTCTCTAAGACAAACTCTAACCTTAACCAGCTCCTTAACAGCGCCTAAACTTAACCCTTCTAACCTTAACCAACTCCGAAACAATGCCTAACCTTAACCTTAACCATGCCTAACCTTAACCTTAACCATAGAAAGAATATTGCCATTCTCTAAGACAAACTCTAACCTTAACCAGCTCCTTAACAGCGCCTAAACTTAACCCTTCTAACCTTAACCAACTCCGAAACAATGCCTAACCTTAACCTTAACCATGCCTAACCTTAACCGGCGAAAGAATACATGTTAAAAAAAAAAAAAAATTGAAGGGATTCGAACTAGTCACCAACGGACCGCAGGACCGCAGCGCTGCCAGGTGAGCTAAGCTTCGAATGAAAATCATCAGGGATTACGGCTACATAATGCCGCAAGCTCTGCCGCAAGCTCTGCCGCAAGCTCTGCGGCTGCCGCGCCTGCCGCGGGGCGTGTCGCAGCCAATCAGGGAAAACGCGGAAGCACTCGGGCGTACTCTTCCGCTGGCAATAAGCAATAAGCTTCCAGGTCAGGAGGGCTTGATAAAGTGTATATGTTGATTGATTGATTGATTGATTGAAAAGTTTATTAACACATTGCAGAATGGGTACAGTACAGTACAGCTCAATACATACAATTGTTAAGGGGATGCAGACCAGAGAAAGACTTTCATCTTGTTTACATCAGGGTCCCCCATTTTCAATTCATCATAACATATGTGACATACATGACATACAGATAGACAGTACTGCTACATCTATACATTTATGACATATCAGATTTGCAAATACAGTACTGTTTGTGATACAAAAAGTGTCCAGAAAAAGAGTGTAAATACATTTGACGTAGAAACTGTACATTGGGGGAGGTTGGGTGGGTGGGGGAGGGTGGGTGGGTGGTGCTGTACATTGGAGGTGGGGGGGGGGGGGGGGGTGGGTAGGGGGGGGGGGCACTGTACACAGTACATTGGAATACTGACAAAGCCATACTTGGTCATATACTGTACAACTGGGTTAGGACATTTGTAGGGGCCAGTTTCGAATTGCAGTCTCCCGTAGGTGTTCTTTGAGAGTGTTTTTGAAAGTGGGTAGTGATTCACATTCCTTTACAGCTTTGGGTAGGGCATTCCACATTGATGTGGCATAATTGCGAAACGTGTTTAGTCCCTTGTTTGAGCCGAATCTGGGTTTAACATGATTTGTGGAGCTCCCTCTGGTGTTGTGATCGTGGTATTCACTGACCTTTGGGAAGTATTTTGACATGTACATGGGTACCTTGGTCGCGTAGTGTATCTTGTAGACCAGGCCCATTGCAAGTTGCTGTACTCTGTCGTCTACTCTAAGCCATCCTAGGTTGTCAAAGTGGGCAGGGGTGAGGTGGGTTCTAGGAGTAAGGTCAAGCAGTAGTCTGACCAGTTTGTTTTGAGATGTTTGTAATTTTGTTTTTAGCGCCTTTGAGGTGCTTTGATACCATGAGGTGCACGCATAGTCGTAGTACCCTTGAATGAGTGCTCCTGCCAGAGTCTTCAGGGTATTCTTGTTTACCAGAGAGGAGATCCGGTACAAGAATCGAGTTCGTTGGTTGACTTTTTTTTATTACATTGGATGCCATTTTGTCACAGGAAAGATTAGCCTCTAGGATGGAACCCAGGTAGGTAATTTCATCTTTCCTTGTGACAATATTGTCACCCACTGTAACCGAGAAGCCGTCGGTCTTGCTGAGTTTGTTATTTGAACCGAAGAGAATGGACTCTGTTTTGCCCATGTGTAATGATAGTTTGTTGTCGGTGAGCCATATGCAGATTTTGCCTAGTTCTGAGCTGAGGGCTTTTTCAACCTATAACTTGTTCTCGTCAGAGACCAGCAGGGCTGAGTCGTCCGCAAACAGGAACAAGTTGCAGTCACAAGCTGACGACATGTCATTTGCATAAATTAGGAATAGTAGCGGTCCTAGTATGCTTCCTTGTGGAACACCACAGTTCACTGTGAGGGGGGGGATAGGGTACCGTTTATCTCCACCATCTGTTCTCTCCCCTCCAGGTAGGATTGTATCCAGCTCACTGATAAGCTATCAAAACCAATTGCTTTTAGCTTGTCAATCAGAATGGTGTGATTGACAGTGTCGAAGGCCTTTTGTAGGTCCAGCATGACCATGCCGCAGTATTTGCCCGCTTCCACCTCTTGTTTGATGTGGTCGTTCAAATAGAAAAGGCATGTGTCAGTGGAGTGCGATGTTCTGAAGCCAGATTGGAATTCGTAGATTCGATTTTTTTACGCAAGGTACTTTTCGATCTGTTCGTATACTATTTTTTCCATGACTTTCGAGATGGATGTAAGGATAGAAACAGGGCGGTAGTTGCTTGGGTCTAATTTGCTGCCCTTTTTGTGCAGGGGTGTTACTCTCGCAATTTTGAAGTCCTTGGGGACGTGTCCCTGTTTTATGGAGAGGTTTATCATGTGTGTGATGACTGGGGTGATGGCGGCTGCTGAGTCTCTGAGGAATTTGGAGGGGATGTTGTCATGGCCAGTGGCCTTGTTCGGTTGGAGGGCGCTCAGTTTTTTTAGTACCTCATCTGTAGTTACTATTTCCAGTTTTAAGTCGTCTTTGTGGACGCCTAGGTTCTTGTAGTATGCTACTATGTGTTCTACCCCATACTGCCCTGAATGGGAGGGTAGTTTGTTTACCAGTGTTGTGGCTATGTTTGTGAAGAAAGTGTTTAAGTAATTGGCTACATCCAGCTGGTCTGTGATGAGCGTGTTGTCCGTCTTTATGTTTATGTTTGAGAACCTGGTTACGTTTTTTACTGCAGCCTAGTTGATTGTTGAGTAATTTCCAAAGTTCACGTGGTTTATTTTTGTTTTCCTCAGTTTTGTCATTGATGACATTTTTTTTATCAGTTTTGATCATGGAGTTTACGTCATTTCTTAGTCTGTTTCTTTCTAGTTTGAGTTCAGTCACGTGTTCTTGGAGTTCACTGCTCGTGCTTTTGGTAAGCTTTGACTGACTTTTACGAAACTCAGAGCATTTTTTGTCTCTGGCTTTCATAGCGGTCAGTATTTCAGTGTGCATCCATGGCTCAGTGCGATTTTTTACCCTGGTGGTTCTTAGGGGGGCCATGTTGTTTAGTATTGATGAAAATTTGGTTTTGAAGCCAAGCCAGGTTTCTTCAACCAGTGTACCATTGAGTTCATCTGACCAGTCCAGACTCTTCAGTTCAAGGTTAAAGGCCTCGCTAGAGTAGGTTTTGAGGTCTCTAGATGTGCCCGTTTTGCGACAGCCAGCCTTTTGCTTTAGCTTTTTGCGGGTACAGAATATCATATAATGATCACTTAACCCGCATGCTATAACCCCTTTATTGGAGATCTTGGACTTGTCAGAGGTCAGGATGAGGTCAATGGTAGTCTGAGTTGATTCACATACCCTTGTGGGTTGGGTGATTAGCTGGCTGAGGCCGTGCAGATCACAAAACCTATTGAAGGATTTGAAGACGGGTGCATCTTTTTGTTGCATATCCGTGTTCCAATCCCCAATAAGAATCTTTTCAGCATCCTCAGCTCCAGCTAAGGACACAGCCAGAGTATCATAAAAGCCAGTTTGATCTGGCGGTCTGTAGATTGTGCCGACTAGAACAGATTTAGCCCTTTCAAATAGAATTTCTACCCATACGGTTTCAATTGTCTCATGATGAAGGTCAGTACGGTTAATGAAATTGGTGTCCTTATGAATGTACATACAAACACCACCTCCATACTTGTTTCTGTCATTACGGACAATAGAATAGTTCTCCAACTCTATTTCAGGGTATGTTACAGATGAGTCAAGTTTAGTTTCAGTAAAGCATATTATGTCTACCTTACCGCTAATAAACAGGTTTCTTATTTCCTCCAGCTTATGTTTTATGCTGTTTACATTCAGGTGAAAAATGTGTAGTCCGTTTTTATTTGCTGTGGTATAGATGTCGTCAAGTTCCAGGTAAATTTCTTCGTCTGTGAGGAGGGGGGGGGGGGCTCTGTGTAGTCCGGGTGGGTGATCCTTTGCTCAGGGTCGTTGTCCCGTGATGAGGGGGGGGGCTGTCCGTATTGTTGTCCGTCTGTGTCTGGTGCTGCTGTGGGGGAGGGGGGGGGGGGGGGGGGGCTTTGTTGTTGTCTCCGTGAAGTCTGTGTGTTGGTGTGTGGGGAGGGGGGGTCCTTTGTCCTGTGTCTTCTCTGGCGGCATCCCTTTGTCCTGGGCTGGTAAACATAGCCAGCCTGGCTAGGTTGGCTAATTTAGCAGGCGATTTGACCGTGGGGTAAGGGTTGTCGGTTGGATTTCTTGCCATGATTTGCACCGGTGTTGTAATCTCTGGTTCATCCCGCCTCGTTCTGGTCCCTCGGGCATTCCGTTGTAGTTGCGCCGGTGATCCAGTAGTGGGCGGTGGAGGGTTGTTGACGTTGGATGATGAGTTGGTCGCAACGGTGGTCGTCGCTGTTTGCGTCTGTAGTCCGAGTTGTCTCGCTTGGTACCGAGTGATAACTGGACCTGGGTTCAGCGGAATGTCTCCCGAAAGAAGCAGGTATAAGAAGATCATCGATCTTCTATCAAACCTGCCGGACGGGGGTAAACTCTTTCGTCCCGGATTCGACGTTAACACACAGTGTATTGCTTCAGTCCCCATGGCTGGATGTTTTCTCTCCGAGCCATTTAGAAGGTAAAAGTCGCAATGTGACTCTTTTTTACCCTATCCACTCCTGTCTGGTGGTGTTTCCATGTTGAATTAAGGTACTGGTCCGTAATCCAAAGTAGGGTGAGTAGAAAGTGTATAGTAAACCTTGTTGATTTACTTTGACGCCGTTGTTGGGAGCTGAGAATAATGCGACTGTCCATGTCGAAAGCCGGGAGATCAGGTCCACTGTCCCACAGTCACAGACTGTTGTTTCCGCGTCGAACAGCCTGCAAACTACCTGGCGTTCTATCGCCATGCTCTAAGACAAACTCTAACCTTAACCAACTTTGAAAGAGTGCCTAAGCTTAACCGTCGAAAGAACTTGCCGTCACGCTCTAAGATACTCTAACCTTAACCAACTTCGAAGAGTGGCTACAGTGTAGAAACTGACGTCGGTCAATCAGAGAGCGTCTCCGAGAAATGCGGCTACGGAAAGTATAGACGCTGCTTGCTTAGATGATATAGATCGCTTGAAAACGTGCCCGGCTTCCATCATAATACATCATATTTCAACGCACAGTGCGTTACGCACTGATTGGCTGCGACGGATACAGCGATGAAACCAGTGCACGCCCACTGTAAGCGCTATTGCGTCTAGCCCGAGAGAAATGCGGCTACGGAAAGTATAGACGCGGTATGATTCTCTATCAGACAGTCACTTCCTGTTAATGAAAACAATTATTTATATTTGATATATTAACGTTATATTGTGCATTGGAAACACAAAACATACTTAAAATGAGTAAATATTATTCATTTTAAACATGTTTATTTTATGTCTAGGACTCTTACAAAAATAATATAAAAATAAAAATTCTTCTTCTTCTTCTTCTTCTTTTAACCAGGGAGGGCGGCGCTCTAGCGCCCACTATCGGCCGCCCGCCACTGCCACCACCACAGGACAGACAAGACAGACAAGACTCACAGGACAGGACAGTGTTGTATGGTGGGGGGGGGGGGGGGGGGGGGAGCTGTATTTGCTCTTGGTGTGTCGGGTCTGTTTTGATTGAGCCATGGCAGTCTTTAAACATCTAACGGCTCATATGTTGTCCATTTCGACCAGCGTCTGTCGTATGTCTCGGCCTTCATTCTCAGCAGGAATGTCATTTTTTCCATATCACTTATCTCCTCCACTATTCCCCTCCATGTCTCTTTGTCTGGAGCGGCTTCTTTGAGCCAGCTCCGTGTGATGGCCTTCTTACCAGCTGTTATCATGATTTTGAACAGGTACAAGTCTTCATTGTGTATGGTCATCTCTGTGATCAAACCCAGGTATATCAACTGGGGTTCCATGGAATTCATAGCTAAGAATTCTGTACATTTCCTGTGTAACACTCTTCCAAAATGGTTGCACTTTATCACATAGCCAAAATATGTGAGTGGTTGGCATTCATCTGTCCACACTGTCTCCAGCAGGGTTGTTGCCCTTTTAATTGTTTACTCTTAATTTGCGGTGTGATAAAAAATCTCATCACATTTTTCCAACCGAATTATCTCCATCCTCTAGAGCTAGTGGATGAGTGTTGTGTCTCACATATAGAATGCCAATCATCCTCCGTCAAGATTATACTCAGTTCACTTTCCCATTTCTTCTTCACATTATATAAATCACAGTTGTTGCGAGCTTGTAAACTTTTGTACATTTCTGATACTATTTTCACTGGAGTTCGCGTATATGCCATCTCCATCATTCCCACCACCCCGTTACCACCTACTGATATCCTATTCTTGACTTCTGTACCATAGAAGTGTCGCAGCTGTAGATATCTAAACAAATTGTCATTTCCCAAGTCAAATGTTATGTTGTCAAAAGTGGCATCCAGTGTTCCCGGGCTGTTCCCTGTCACCCCCCCCCCCCCTCCCCTCCCTGCACCTGTTGCTCGAGTTTTCTCAAGTCTCTCAATTGTAATTGATCATATTTCATTTGCCTATACTTATTCAAGTGTGCAGTCTTTGAGATTAGGTATCCCCTAATAATTGCCTTGATTGTGTCCCATAGGATGGTCGGTTTTCACTCGGCTGTCCACATTATTTTTAATAGATTCGGTTATCTCCTTCCTGATCTGATTCACGAGATCCTCCCCATTCAGAATCCCCAAGTTCAGCCTCCAGAGTGTGTCTCGTTGTCTGTTGTTCAAGTGTATGGTCAGATATACCATATTGTGGTCTGAGATATCTGCCTTTCCTATCGAGCAGCTCACCACCCTGTGTCTCTCTCTCTTATCTATTAAAAAGGAGTCTAGCCTAGAGTGTACCTTGTGCGTCGCAGAGTAATGAGTAAAATCCCTTTCTCCTGCATTTAAGTTTCTCCATACCTCCATCATTCCCACCTCCCTAATCAAGATATTCAAGTATTTTGATCTGAGAGTTGTGTCTGGATTTACTTGTTGTGTCTAGTGAATAATTCAATATAGTATTCCAGTCCCCTGCCCATATCAGTATCCCTTCCGCCTCAGAGGCGATTGTGTCAAATAAGAGTTTGAAAATCTTCTGTCTTTCTCATTTTTGAGAAACTGTTCGATACACTTTGGAACCGAAATGTGTGTGCCTTTCTCCTCCGTGCACTTTCACCGCTCTGAAGTCTGACTCGGTGTGCCCGGCCACACGCGCTGTTCTCGCACAGACCTCGCGAGTGCCTGCATGTGGGTGTGTGTGCGCTGTGGGGCGTATTCGTTGCATGGGTGCGCGTACCGCACCGTGACGGCCGTACCGTAAATTCACACGTGAATACACGTACCATTACACCCCTAGTTCACTAGTGTTATCATTACGTTATCTATTTTACATTTAACTATCGAGTACCTCCCTTCTCCATCCTTTTTCTCTTTTATCAGTTCAAAATTGAGAGTTTGAAATCACTCCTCTCTTCCTATTATTCTTGCAAGAACAAAAAAGATTATTTCGATATCCAAACTTTTTCAACTTTTCATGCTCTATTTTTGACGTGTTTTTTGTAGGAAGATCACTTGTGTCTTCTCTCTTTTGATTTTCATCATAATTCTACTTCTCTTAACTGAGTTACTAAGACCGTTGACGTTTAAAGACGCCATTTTCAAGTTATGGTTTCCCGACATTCCTTTTCCAGTTCTTGCATACATTAGCGGCTCCACTTACCATACATTTTCTCCCGACATTAAACATATAACATTTGGCACACATAGTGACCTCCAAATGAGGGGGGGAACACCCACTCCTCTTCGGTATTTATCCCGTCTGTAAGTGCGAGGGAAAGCCCCTCGTAGGGAGAGGGCCCTTCGCTAAGGGTTGGTTAAATCCAACGTTAACCACTAAAGAAAACCTACGCTAATAAAAAATACCTCGCTCCTCCCGGGCCCTTATTTGAACATTACCACGGCCATCATGACCGGTCCGAAGGATTCTACTCATTGTTATTTACGACGTATGTATTCGCTGAGCTTCTCTCGCCCTCAGTGCTGCTACTCGACCCCTCTGCCTGCCTGGTGTTGGTGCAGGTGTCTGGTTCCGCTTTCTTCGCCTCCGCGTTGCCTCTCCTCCATCGCTCTCCTTTTCCCCTTCCATTTCTTCCACCGTGATGCCTCGCCTCTTCAGCTCACTGTGCGCCTCGGTTGCGCTCGTGTAGGTCTTGACTCCGGTGTCCCAATGGATCCTCATGCTGTGGTGTGGAGTCTGGAAGCGGATTCCTTTTATCTTTAGTGCTTTTTTTATACAGTTGTACTCCCTTCGTTTCTTCGCAACTTCAGGTGCATAGTCATGGTCGAAATAGATTGTCTTGTTGCCCATTTGTATCTTTCCCTTCTTCCATGCTTCTCTCAACACCAGCTCCTTGGTCAGGTATTCCTGGAAGATAACAATAATGTGTCTCGGCGTGGCGCCCTCTGGCGGTCTCGTGGCCTGTGCACGGTGGGCCCCTTGCAGCTTGAATTCTATGTCCGGTGGGAGCGATAACTCATTTTTGAGAAACTGTTCGATAAACTTTGGAACCGAGTCCCCCTCTTTTCCCTCTTCCATCCCGAATATGCGGATGTTGTTCTTCCTCACCCTGGATTCCAGGTCAACTAACCTGTATTGTGCGACTCGGTGCTCCTCTAGACTCGCTCCGAGTGCGTCCAACATCTCCGCTATCCAGTCCTCCATTTGGTCCACTCGGCTCTCCACCTCTTCCACTCGTTGATTTAGGCTCTGTATCTCAAATGCGATAGTATCGAGCTTTTCCTTTATGTCTTCGCTAACTCTCCTGAGCTCTTCTTTTAAGTCAGTTTTCAGTTATTTTATCGCTTCAACTATGCCCACCTGGTCCATGCTCGGCTCGTGTCCTGACTGCGCGCTTGCGGCCTGCTGCTGATTGTTTAAGCTAGTGGGAGCGTTAGCTTCGGTGTCGGGTCTTTTTGTCGTCTCGTTTTCCGAATTATTGAATGTTTTTTTCCTTTTTTTTCCGGTCCTTCCCTTTCTTTCTCCCACTCATCTACCTTTCTGTCTTGGTTGAATGTTTTCTTTGAATTCTTGAGTGTTTGAAATTCACTTTGCCCGGGAGCTCGGCTTCTTATGCGTCTGTGCCCTCTGCTGGCATACCGGAAGTCCCGACTTTCGTCTTGTTTACATCAGGGTCCCCCATTTTCAATTCATCAAGACATTTATGACATACAGATATACAAATATACAGTACTGTTTCAGAGAAAGAGATCCTAAAAAAATATATATACATTCTAGGGGGAAGCAACTGTACATTGGAGGGTTGGACATTTACCGGGGCCAGTTTCTAATTGCCACCACCCGTAGGTGCTCTTTGAGAGCGGTTTTGAAGGGGGGTAGGGATTCACATTCTTTTACGGCCGTAGGTAGGGTGTTCCACATGAGTGAGAGAGAGAGAGAGAGAGAGAGAGAGAGAGAGAGAGAGAGAGAGAGAGAGAGAGAGAGAGAAAGACAAACAGAAGAGAGGGGATGGACAAGAGAGAGGGGGGGGGGAACGAGAGAGAGAGAGAGAGAGAGAGAGAGGGGGAACGAGAGAGAGGGGGGGGGGAACGAGAGAGAGAGAAAGAGAGGGGGGTGAACGAGAGAGTGGTAAAGAGAGGGAGGAGGGAGAGAGAGGGAGGAGGGAGAGAGAGGAGGGAGAGAGAGGGAGAAGAGAGAGGTAAAGAGAGGGAGGATGGAGAGAGAGAGAGAGAGAGGTAGAGAGAGAGGGTCTCACTGCTTCCTGCCCTGGATTCTGACTGAGACCCCGACCTGCTGGGAGCATCTTCTCTGCTCAACACCTTGAAAGACATGAGATTGTGTTGTTGTTGTTGTTGTTGTTGTTGTTGTTGTTGTTGTTGTTGTTGTTGTTGTTGTTGTTGTTGTTGTTGTTGTTGTTGTTGTTGTTGTTGTTGTTGTTGTTGTGTGTAAGATCAGACAGGACCTACAATAATGGTGACCACTGCTCTATATATACTATAGTAGTAGATAAGTGGAGGGACCCATGTTACTGACCACACTCTCTCTCCTGCTGTGGCCCCTGCCGGGGAGCACCTGGGCTGGGCGTCCTGCCTCCTCTGGCCCCCTGCCGGGGAGCACCTGGGCTGGGCGTCCTGCCTCCTCTGGCCCCCTGTCGGGGAGCACCTGGGCTGGGTGTCCGGCCTCCTCTGGCCCCCTGCCGGGGAGCACCTGGGCTGGGCGTCCTGCCTCCTCTGGCCCCCTGCCGGGGAGCACCTGGGCTGGGCGTCCTGCCTCCTCTGGCCCCCTGCCGGGGAGCACCTGGGCTGGGCGTCCTGCCTCCTCTGGCCCCCTGCCGGGGAGCACCTGGGCTGGGCGTCCTGCCTCCTCTGGCCCCCTGCCGGGGAGCACCTGGGCTGGGCGTCCTGCCTCCTCTGGCCCCCTGCCGGGGAGCACCTGGGCTGGGCGTCCTGCCTCCTCTGGATGACGTGGAAGGGCCCGGCTCAGTACTCTGCCAGCACCACCCGTATGATGATCAGATCTACTGGTTAACGGTGTGTGTGAGAGGCTGTTCTACGACTCGATTTGGGCCTAGAACCTCCATCTCAGACTGATCCAGACCCCGAACTGAGAGACGGAGGCGTTTAAGGGCTTTTTCTGTGGGCCTATAAGCTCAAGGCCAAACCTTTTACCATGAAAATATCTTTCAACCCGAGCAATTAAAAGGTCCTGTAAGGTGTTTTTTTTTTTGTTAAAATAAGTGTTAAGTAGCTCTACGTTCCAACAGCCATCACTGCTATAGTGTCTGGTCAGTAACATGGGTCTCCCAGGCCCTCAGCTCTGCAGTAAACAGAAAATACATTTTCTGGTATCCTGTTCCCACTTTATCCAATCAGGAGAGAGAACCCTAGATAATGTTAATAAATCAGATGTTCTTACTGCACTGGTAGATTATTTCACTTGTTTCTAGGACACATTTGCTTAAAAATAGTTTTTATATCTTATCTTTTTGCAGTGTGGAGTTCTCTCTCCTGATTAGATCAAGTGGGAACGGGATACCAGACAATGTATATAAAGACAGGCAGTCAAATTTGATTTGAATATAAAAATATGAGAAAAGTAAATAGTGTAAACAATATAACAGGTCCACAAGATCTCCCCAGAGAGGGGACTGCACTGTGCCGTTTAGGTGCAGATCTCCCCAGAGAGGGGACTGTACTGTGCCGTTTAGGTGCAGATCTCCCCAGAGAGGGGACTGCACTGTGCCGTTTAGGTGCAGATCTCCCCAGAGAGGGGACTGCACTGTGCCGTTTAGGTGCAGATCTCCCCAGAGAGGGGACTGCACTGTGCCGTTTAGGTGCAGATCTCCCCAGAGAGGGGACTGCACTGTGCCGTTTAGGTCCAGATCTCCCCAGAGAGGGGACTGCACTGTGCCGTTTAGGTGCAGATCTCCCCAGAGAGGGGACTGTACTGTGCCGTTTAGGTCCAGATCAACCCAGAGAGGGGACTGTACTGTGCCGTTTAGGTCCAGATCTCCCCAGAGAGGGGACTGTACTGTGCCGTTTAGGTCCAGATCTCCCCAGAGAGGGGACTGTACTGTGCCGTTTAGGTCCAGATCTCCCCAGAGAGGGGGCTGTACTGTGCCGTTTAGGTCCAGATCTCCCCAGAGAGGGGACTGTACTGTGCCGTTTAGGTGCAGATCTACCCAGAGAGGGGACTGCACTGTGCCGTTTAGGTCCAGATCTCCCCAGAGAGGGAACTGCACTGTGCCGTTTAGGTCCAGATCTACCCAGAGAGGGGGCTGTACTGTGCCGTTTAGGTGCAGATCTCCCCAGAGAGGGGACTGCACTGTGCCGTTTAGGTGCAGATCTACCCAGAGAGGGGACTGTACTGTGCCGTTTAGGTGCAGATCTCCCCAGAGAGGGGGCTGTATTGTGCCGTTTAGGTGCAGATCTCCCCAGAGAGGGGACTGCACTGTGCCGTTTAGGTCAAGATCTACTCAGAGAGGGGACTGTACTGTGCCGTTTAGGTGCAGATCTCCCCAGAGAGAGGACTGTACTGTGCCGTTTAGGTGCAGATCTACCCAGAGAGGGGACTGTACTGTGCCGTCTAGGTCCAGATCTACCCAGAGAGGGGACTGTACTGTGCCGTTTAGGTGCAGATCTACCCAGAGAGGGGACTGTACTGTGCCGTTTAGGTGCAGATCTACTCAGAGAGGGGACTGTACTGTGGTGCAGATCTCCCCAGAGAGGGGACTGTACTGTGCCGTTTAGGTGCAGCTCCTTCAGTCAGTCCTGTTTTGCAGTCAGAGCCACTCAGTTCTGGAACATCCTACCAACTGAAATAAGATACTGTGCTACCTACCACACCTTTACAAAACAACTCAAGACCTGGCTATTAACAAATCAAACATGTGCCCACTTTTAATCAGTTCCTTGTGTATCTTGTTATTGCTTTTACTATTATCATGTTGGATTGTGTTGTACTTTAAATGCTTCTGTTTTAGGTGTATGGTAACATCTTGCCAAAAGGACTACAGTTGGGAATTAAGACAGCTGGCTAAAACTGGCACATTTACAGTACTGTTGATTAATGTGTACTGTCCTTTTTAAATAAACTGAAACTGAATTAACAGTGTAAACAGGGTGCAGATGAGGGTCTATATGCACCATCAGTTATATTAAACATTACAGTAAATATAGGCAACAAATCATTAGAATCTTAATATATACTATGAGTAAGAGTAAAAGTACACAGTATACACTAGGTGCAGTATACACAAGGTACCCTGACTGGCATGCTATACGTCATACGTTGTCCGTGCAGGTTTAGGTGGTTAAGAGTCACACACTTAGTGGGCAGACATCCCTAGTAGTTGAGCTGTGATGGACCTGTAAGCGCCTGGCAGAGGGCAGCAGGTCAAACAGGTGATGTGCTGGGTGGTGAGAGGAGGTCAGAGGTCATCGTGTCACATGGTAGCCTCTCCCTGCTAGCTGGCACACCTCCACCATGCCTTATCGACGAGATGCCCTGCCTTGTGCAGAGCAGACAGGTTTCAGATCACGTGCAGGCAGCATAAAACGCCTTAGACACCATTATTCTGTACTAGAGATAAGTAATAGAGATAAGGCTTGTAATACACAACAGAGAAATTCGACCACCACATTTTTCAGGTGTAATGCCGGTGGATATGGTGCAATATTGCCCTAAATTATTATTCTCTCATAATTGAACTACGCAGTTACATCATTAGGCCACAAGATGGCCCCGTTGTATGACTGAAGTAAGGGTTCAGTTGTCAGCATTTTGCTGTAGTGTGTTTCAGTTACGGCATACTGCTACCGTCTTTCATGGATCAACAATCATTTAACATTCTCTTTAGTCTGTGTTACAACCCCAGTAAGTCAAGGGGAAGGGGTAACTAGCATAAAAGATGATTGTGTAAACGGGAACCGGTACTAAATTAGAAAAAAACTGAGTATTGATAAGCTCCGACATTATCGGTACTGCTATCGGTAGTCTTGGAGCAGATTAGCTACGGAGCTAACAGAGTGTACCACTATGAATTGAAAATGGGGGACCCTGATGTAAACAAGACAAAAGTCTTTCTCTGGTCTGCATCCCCTTAACAATTGTGTGTATTGAGCATAACAGAGTGTACCATCCATCTGCGACGCAACGGTGGCAGCAACACTTGAAACGGACTAACGTTAACGTTATGTCGAGTTCATACTACACTACACGTATGAACTCGACATAACGTTAACGTTACTCCGTTTCCATGAAGTGTTTAATTAGCAGCAATCCGTTGTTGAAAATTTAACGTTAAACCGGAAATGGAAACGCGAGGACAGGAAGCCGTCATGAAATCGTTGTCATATTGTAGTCTTTTAGTCTTATTAACTAAAAGATTTTAACAAAATAAAAAGCAGCAGCACTATTGGATAACTGAGTCATGTTTGCTATGTATTTCTTTCTTTAGGAGAGTAGGACATTTGTTTCAGTTTTAGCATGATGTTTTATAGATGGCTAGGTTAAACACAGGTTTTTGTTTTTAAGAGGGGGGGTTTGACTTGATTTTATTTACGTTTATTTCAAATATGCAACACAACAAACAAACATCAAGTACAGATATAGCCTTAAGCCGTTCAAATAATAAATGTATAATTTTTTTTTAATAATTTTTTTAATAATAATGATCTAAAAGAACCGAATATATAGGGAATATACTTTAACTGTACAATAACGCAAATGTCAAACCAAACATGCCCAAAACATACAAAGGGTGGCATCACTCCTGACTAGGGATGTCCGATATTATAGAAAAAACGTAAGATTGCCCTTATTCGCAGCAATGTCAGGTATAACAAGACATATTTTAAATAAATATTTAAATGATGATCTTCATACACAGGCGTAGATATTGTTTCTTTCTGCGCAATGCCCTGCTCTACCTAGGAGCCACCCCTCTACCACATGCAGTATTTCATGAGTCCTATTGCAAAGCTTACAGATGTCAAAGAATAATTGGGAGGGACGCAATCTTTCAAAACTTAAAAATGCATTGTTTTGCATGTATATTTAGCACATATTTGATAGAATCTCTATCGAAAATAATCAAGCACCCCTTGCGTGTCTGGTTACAGGCAGCCATGTTGGAAGCCATGTTGGAAGAGAGGAGTAGAGAGCAAGGCCTCTATTCAAACCAGAAGTCCTTCCGATGCAGATCACATTAGTTGGATTGCTGTCCAGGATGAATGTGTTGTTAAGTATGTTGAGTTTCTAGGTTCCTCTCCTGTATGAATGTGCTGGTGTGTCTTTAAGCTGTCAAATCTACTGAAGCTCTTCTCACACTGGTCACTTCTCTCCTGTATGAATGCTCTGGTGTGTCTTTAAGCTGTCAGATCTACTGAAGCTCTTCTCACACTGGTCACAGTAGTACGGCTTCTCTCCTGTATGAATGCGCTGGTGTGTCTTTAAGTGGCCAGACTGACTGAAGCTCTTCTCACACTGGTCACAGTGGTAGGGCTTGTCTCCTGTATGAATGCGCTGGTGTTTCTTTAAGCTGCCAGACTCACTGAAGCTCTTCTCACACTGGTCACAGTAGTAGGGCTTGTCTCCTGTATGAGTGTGCTGGTGTATCTTTAAGTTGCCAGACTCACTGAAGCTCTTCTCACATTGGTCACAGTGGTAGGGCTTGTCTCCTGTATGAATGCGCTGGTGTTTCTTTAAGCTGCCAGACTCACTGAAGCTCTTCTCACATTGGTCACAGTGGTAGGGCTTGTCTCCTGTATGAATGCGCTGGTGTCTCTTTAAGTCTCCATACTGACTGAAGCTCTTCTCACACTGGTCACAGTGGTAGGGCTTATCTCCTGTATGAATGCGCTGGTGTACCTTTAAGTTGCCATATCTACTGAAGCTCTTCTCACACTGGTCACAGTGGTAGGGCTTGTCTCCTGTATGAATGCGCTGGTGTCTCTTTAAGTCTCCAGAGTGACTGAAGCGCGATCCACATTGGTCACAGTGGTAGGGCTTGTCTCCTGTATGAATGCGCTGGTGTCTCTTTAAGTCTCCAGAGTGACTGAAGCGCGATCCACATTGGTCACAGTAGTACGGGTTCTCTCCTGTATGAATGCGCTGGTGTGACTTTAAGTCTCCAGAGTGACTGAAGCGCGATCCACACTGGTCACAGTGGTAAGGCTTGTCTCCTGTATGAATGCGCTGGTGTTTCTTTAAGCTGCCAGACTCACTGAAGCTCTTCTCACATTGGTCACAGTGGTAGGGCTTGTCTCCTGTATGAATGCGCTGGTGTTTCTTTAAGCTGCCAGACTCACTGAAGCTCTTCTCACATTGGTCACAGTGGTAGGGCTTGTCTCCTGTATGAATGCGCTGGTGTTTCTTTAAGCTGCCATACTGACTGAAGCTCTTCTCACACTGGTCACAGTGGTAGGGCTTGTCTCCTGTATGAATGCGCTGGTGTAGCTTTAAGTTGCCATATCTACTGAAGCTCTTCTCACACTGGTCACAGTGGTAGGGCTTGTCTCCTGTATGAATGCGCTGGTGTCTCTTTAAGTCTCCATAGTGACTGAAGCGCGATCCACATTGGTCACAGTAGTACGGCTTCTCTCCTGTATGAATGCGCTGGTGTGACTTTAAGTTTGCAGATTGACTGAAGCTCTTCTCACACTGGTCACAGAGGTAGGGCCTCTCTCCTGTATGAATGTGCTGGTGTTTTAGAAAAGCAGCCTTTTGGATGAAGCTCTTTCCACACTGGTCACAGCAGTGAGGCCTTGACTCATTCATATCTCTGCTTGTTGTTGGGGAGCAATGCAGCAATTGTACCTGGAGAAGAGAGAAGTACACCAATGAACAGTTCAGATTTTGCATTCGTTCAGTTTGTATTTCTCAAGTTCTCAAAATGTTTTATGCTCCAAATTTAGTTGATGTGATTTAAAAGTGAATCTGCTCCAAGGGCGGTTATTGAAAACTGGCCAACATTAATAAAATACTGCGATAAATCCCAAGAGGCAGTTGCCTGCAATATGACATTGTGGTTGTATCCGTCCTTGTAACAATATCATTGTTGTTCCTAGTTTGTGTTGTTTTTTGGAGCAATTAAGAGTACACAGCCCACCAGTACAGATAATTCAGTCTGAAATTATATATTCAATGGAATGGATATTATATTAGCAATATCAATTATACATGTCAATTAATCCATGTATTGATTAGCCAAAGAGTAGCCTATTGATCATTAGTTTGTAATAGCCAAAGAGTAGCCTATTGATCATTTGTTTGTAATATATCTATCAGATCAAGATCATGAATTAAGATCACTTTTTGTCTGTTTCTTTCAAGTCTTATAGTATCCATCATATTGCCACCCTATAACCTTTCAGTCTGCCCAGCACCAAGACAACTGTTGGCATTGCAGCCTTGATGCTGCTCGTTAATCCTGTTGTGGCCTATGGCTGAAAGGAAAGGTAAAGTAGGAAATACCTTTTTCTGTTGATTTGGTCATATCTGTCTGTCATAGTAGTCTTTAGTGGTCTGTCTTTGACCAATTCATGGACAATGTATGTCTTTACAGCTACGATAGACCTATCAGAGGTTGTAATATTGTGAAGAGAATGAATGTAATATTTAATTAATTTAATCCTTTCAGTGCCAAACATGTAATATTACGTTTTTGCTCGCCAGCGGTTGAGTGCCAGTCACGTAATAGTACGTTTTTGGATAGTTTGTAATTTTTTTCCGATTTTAATATTCTATTCAATGTCAGGGACCCGTATGTTGCCGTTAGAAGGCATACTGCGACTCCGAGGGTGCAGTACCGGCCAGATCCTCCCAGGTGGCAGTATCGAGAGTGCAGTAAACCCTGTTCCAGACCCTGTGTTACACTCAAATGTCTCCGGGCGCAGTTTTTCAGTAGAGGGAAGCCTAGAGGTTCAATCGATCGCATCCAAACGTCTACAGGACATCCGATGCATATGTTGTGGTGGATTTTGTCGTGGACCAGATGGACAGCAGATGGACCAGATGGCGATCAAACAATTGGAATATCATTTTTGGAATACTCCCGATCACAGGTAAGGACTATCTGACGTCAATTTCAGCTTGATCGTGCAATGTTCTCATACACATCCAGCTGATCATCGTTTTGTGTTCAAAGCGAATGCCGTTACTGGCAATCAAAGTATCAGAAACGACCCCCCCCCCCCCCCCCCTTTCATGCATTCATGATGAAACATAATACCTATTATATACATTTGATTTGGAAATAGTAGCGTGTCCAGGCAAGAAACGGCAACGCTTATAGTAGAATTCAAGAATTCAGTAGAATAGCGCCCTATTACTCGCCTTTCCGGGAATTATCCCGGATCATTCTGAAATTATACTTATATTAACCACAGGATAACGCTTTATTTTAAAAATGTTTGGAAACATGTGGAAATATGTAATGTACCTGACAAAATTATAATTTTATTTTTCAAACGTATTCAAGTATAAACATCATAACCATGTCACAACAGCAGTTATAATGTATATTATCATCAATACATTAGTTTACCAATAGGTTAAAGTGTAATTAGTGCGATTTTAGTATTCGTTTTTGTGTTGTTGTGATCGCGAAAGTCGGCCATTTTGAAAAAGCGACCGTCGGTAATTGTAGTCATTTTGATGCCATTTTGAAGAGGACATCCAGAGCTTTCAATGAGTTGGAATTTAAAAAAGAAAAAAAATACACTTCTCAAAGGCCTCTAGGTGACTTCAAGCAAATTACTTCTGTATGAATTTTTTAAATATCTCTTATTACTCTGGATAATATACCACAAAACTGAACGTTATTGGCATATATTGGAGCGCAGTTAGTTTGTATCCGCTATTTTGAGCATTTAGCAACAACCAGATTTGAAATCAAATACAGTAGATTTCATTCTCTGTTCTTCATGCACGGCTGGTGATACTAAATCCAAATAAAACTCGCCCCTTTAAAAGATAAGATTTGGTTATAACCAAATATAACCTTTCGTTATATAGCATTACTGGCATCGCGTCTCGCTCTTCGCCATATTGAGATATGGGGCAGAGCAGACGCGTGGCCCGACAAATGTACCCTGAGGACCCGCAAGCCCTACCACCAGGGGGGAGGGGAGTCCCGTCCACCCGCCCTTCCTAGTGAAGAGGGGGTGGCAGTCAACTCCACCAAAGTGCGAAAAAAGAGGGAACCAGAGACCCCTAAAAACGCACAGCACAGGCGGGACCGTGGCACACACCCCAGCTAACCCACCGAAAGGCGGGACGCAGGGGAGGTCCCAGACCTCAGAACTGCCTGGGAGACAGAACCCCCAGTCATGTCCATGAGGTAAAACCTAACGAAGGGACCCGGGGAGGACCAGGAGGCCGCAGCACAGATGTCCTCCACCGAGGCCCCCCCTAACAAGGCGGCAGAGGCCACCACTCCACGAGTGGAGTGCGCCCTGACACCCCCAGGGGGGGCCAGCTCAGCCAACGTGTAGCAAAGGGCAATGCCCTCGCACAACCAATGTGACAGGCGCGGCTTGGACAGTGCCTTACCAGCGCGAGAGCCACCGTAACAAACAAAGAGCTGATCGGTAGCCCTGAGGTCCCGAGTCCGACCGAGGTAAACCCCCAAAGCCCGGACGGGACACGACAAGTGAAGGCTTGCCTCCAACTCACCAGCGTGAGGAGGCGGATGAAACGCCTGAATCACAATATCCCTGGAGCGAGAAGAGCTCCGGATATTTTTTGGCACGAAGACTGGATTAGGCCTCAGAGTCGCACCGCTATTCACACGAATAGACAAGCACTCAGGCCGCACCGAGAGAGCACACAGCTCACCCACGCGCTTAGCGGAGGTGATGGCCAGCAGGAACGCAGCCTTGAAAGACAGCTGTTCCAAAGATGCCTGCTCAAGAGGCTCAAACGGGGCCTCAGACAACCGCCAAGCAGGAAACGCTTCACAAGAGGGTGGCTGAACAACGTAGCGCCCTCAAACCCCACATGACAAGAGGATATAGCTGCGGCATATACCCTCACCGTCGAAGCCGACAGTCTACCCAAAATAGACTGAAGGAAGGAAAGGACAGCGTCCAGGTGGCAGGACACCGGGTCCAAGCCCCCCATCTTACACCACTCTTGGAAAATACACCACCTACCCGCGTAAACTGCGAGTGGAGGGAGCATGCGCGTTCCGGATGGTGTCAACCACAGAAGGGTCAAGACCCATCCCCTCCAGACTCACCCTCTCAACAGCCAAACCATCAGCGGCTGTCCCAGAACAGGGAACAGCCACAGAGACCCATGCGCCTGAGAGAGGGCCCGCAACGACCAAGGAACAGGCCACGGCGGGGCTACCAAGAGCTGCATCAGGACCGGGAACCACACAGCTGTGCCCCGGTCCGGCGCGATCAGGATCAAGGTCCTGCGCTCCCGACCTATCCGCTCCAACAACTTACCTATCAGATGTATGGGGGGAAATGCGTACAGAATCCCGGGCGGCCATGGATACATCGAGAAGGCATCCACCCCCAAGGGAGGATTGTCCCCCCGACTGACCGAGAACCACAAGGGGCACTGGTGAGACTGTCTGCTCGCAAACAGATCCACCGAGGCCTCCCCGAAGCGGTCCCTGACCTGTCTGACTATGTCTGGACGTAGTCCCAACTCGTCGGGATGAGGACCGCCCTCATGTGGAGCGCCCTCAGGCTGCGCAGATTTAGAGATGCCCACAGCCAGAGCTCGATCGCCGCCGTGTGCAGACGGATGGAGCGTACTCCACCCTGTTTGTTGATATACGAAGTTGTCGTCGTGTTGTCCGTCCGGACCAACACGTGCTCGCCCACCACCAAGTGGCCGAGCCGCTTGAGGACCAGAAGGACCGCCTTCAATTCCAACACAGACCGTCCAGCTGCCCCCCACTGCGTCGGTCCGACACGTCCCCCCCATCCCGTGAGGGAGGCGTCGGTGAAGACCGTGACGTGTGACAGCCTGCCGCCCATGGAGACCCCGCTGGTGAGGGGACCAGTCCTCCCCCAGTAGTCGAGATCCCCCAGTATTGACATGGGAACCTTCAAACGTTTCCACTTGCCTCTCACCAGGTCTATTTTCATACTGGAAAACCACCTCTGTATCCTCCTCAGCAAAGGATCGATGCTACCTGGCTCTCAAGCCAGGGTACACCTGCCTTGCGCCCTGTTGTCAGCCCATTCACCCATAGCTGTGCCTATGGCCATGTGGAGTCTATTTAAGTTTGGAGATCGCAGTGTCAACTGCTTTTTCATTTCCTAGTGTTGGCTGTCCTTTTGGTTGTTTTCTGTTGTTTAATTTTCCCCTCTCCTAAAATATCTGCGTAAGCAGTCTAGTGGTTGTCCGTTTCACGGATAACTTTAAGAGTCCGTATTATCTGCTCATGACCCCCACACACACACAGCCCTCACAGAATGAAAAAGCCATGACTGGGTCAGCAGATAACACAGGTCTCGAACAAGCACTAGCTGCGCAGCGTCAAGGATTGCTTTCACATGAGGAAGCTATCGTACAATTACAACAACAAGCTCTCATGGTGCAACAGCATGGGGAGATGTATGAAGGATTGCGCAAGATGGATAGTTCCATGCGTGATTTGGCTGACCGCATAGCCAATGCACAATTACCTCCCCCTCACCAGAGCCCACCTAATGTCTCTCAAGCACTACTCACGGGCCCCCGGTCATCCCATCGGCGTTCGAACACCTCCAGGGGGCATCCATTCTTACCAAACTTGATCTCCGCAATGCCTACAATCTGGTGCGCATACGCCAAGGGGATGAGTGGAAGACCGCGTTCAACACTCATAATGGTCACTACAATACCTGGTGATGCCATTTGGTCTTACTAATGCCCCTTCAGTTTTTAATCAATGACGTGCTCAGGGAGATGTTGGAAAAGTTTGTTTTCGTCTACTTAGATGACATTCTGATATTCTCCAAGTCCATTTCTGACCATGTCAAACATGTCAGGCAGGTCTTGAGGTGCCTTTTGGATGCACAGTTGTTTGTGAAGGGTGAGAAGTGTGCCTTCCATGTCCGCTCTGTGTCCTTTCTGAGATTCATTGTATCTGAGGGGAGGATTCAAATGGACCCCAAGAATGTGTCAGCAGTGACAGACTGGCCTACACCCGTCTCGGTCAAGCAGGTGCAACGATTCCTAGGATTTGCAAACTTCTACCGTCGTTTTATTCGTAATTTCAGTTCAGTGGTAGCACCCATCACTGCACTCACCAAGAAGACAGCACCTTCCCATTTCCAGTGGACTCCCAAGGCTGAGGCAGCATTCATTGAGCTTAGGAGAAGGTTCAGTTCTGAGCCTATCCTCATTACTCCTAACCCATCCCTGCCATTTATCGTCGAGGTGGATGCTTCTGAGCTTGGAGTCGGAGCTATTCTGTCTCAACGCTCATCGTCCGACGGTAAGGTACACCCATGTGCATACTATTCACGTGGGCTCTCGCCGGCTGAAAGAAACTATGATGTTGGGGACAGAGAGCTGTTGGCGGTCAAGTTGGCATTGGAGGAGTGGCGCCATTGGCTAGAGGGAGCTGAACACCCATTCACAGTCTGGACAGACCATACAAATTTGGAATATATCCAGGGTGCTCGGAGGAGAAACTCGCGACAGGCTCGCAGGTCACTGTTTTTCTCTCGGTTTAATTTCCTCCTGACGTACCGTCCCGGGTCTAAAAATATCAAGCCGGATGCTCTTTCCCGGTTATATGATG
Source organism: Notolepis coatsorum (assembly GCF_963971535.1). Lineage (NCBI taxonomy): Eukaryota > Metazoa > Chordata > Actinopteri > Aulopiformes > Paralepididae > Notolepis > Notolepis coatsorum. The sequence continues at coordinate 107,183,154 of NC_140179.1, forward strand.
GATCAGAAGAGGACCGTCCTCCTGAGCCCATTGTTCCTGCAGGACAGAATCTAGCTCCTGTGACATGGAGCATTGACTCTGCTGTGCGGAGGGCACAACGTTTGGAACCAGATCCGGGTGGGGTGCCCCCGGGTCGGTTATTTGTACCAAACGGCATTCGTTCTCGGGTGTTGAAGTGGGGCCACTCCTCTCGGCTGACAGGACATCCCGGAGTGCACAGAACTCGTGACTTCTTGGCCAGAAGGTTCTGGTGGCCTGGTATGATGAAGGACATTCGGGAATTTGTGGCAGCCTGCCCCGTTTGTGCACAGAACAAAGTTTCTCAACAGTCACAACCAGGGCTGCTTCATCCTTTGCCCATTCCTAGTTGTCCGTGGAGCCACCTCGCCATGGATTTTGTGACTGGTCTGCCTCCTTCTGATGGTCACAGCGTCATCATGGTGGTGGTGGATAGGTTCTCCAAAGCAGCTCACTTCATTCCGCTGGTCAAGCTGCCATCTGCTCAGGAGACCGCTCAACTGGTGGTTGACCATGTCTTCCGAATTCATTGCATCTGCCAGGACGTGGTGTCGGACCGTGGACCCCAGTTTACTGCTCGGTTTTGGAAGGCATTCTGTGCTATACTGGGTGCAACGGTTAGCCTGTCATCAGGGTTCCACCCGGAGAGCAATGGGCAAACAGAGCGCACCAACCAGTCTATGGAGAGTACGCTTCGCTGCTTGGCCTCCTCCAATCCGACCACTTGGAGTCACCAACTGGCATGGGCAGAATATGCACATAATTCATTGTGCAATGCATCCACTGGTCCCATTTGAGGTTCAGTTTGGGTATCAGCCTCCACTGTTTCCTGAACAGGAGAGGGACGTGGGGGTTCCATCTGCCGAGGCGTTTATCCGTCGGTCTCGGGCAACATGGAAGAGGGTGCATTCGATGTATACCGTCGCCCTGCGCCTTCCTACCGTGTGGGCCAACAGGTGTGGCTTTCAACACGCGACCTTCCATTATGAGTGGAGTCGCGCAAACTCGCTCCCCGTTTTGTGGGCCCTTTCACTATTGTTTGCAAGATAAACCCAGTCACGATTAGGGATGGGTACCGAATTTCGGTACTTTTGAGGTACCGAACCGAAACACGTCTGTAACTGAGGGGTACAATTCCCTGACTGTATTGATAAGTATGGTATCATTAAACCACTACCGCTTTATGTACTTTAACTACTGGCCATACAGTACACGATATCTAAGTATGATGAACACTTTCCCACATATGAAATCAGGTCCACACAAAGGTAATAGTCAAATATTTAATATATAGCAAAAGGTACATATAATAGTTACTTATTACATTTATGATTTGAATGCACTTGTAAGGCAAATGAGTATTCGTAGGCAAATCAACACTGAATGTCCAATCTCTGGTTACACAGGAAGCAAGTATACAACCTGGCTCTTAGGGAATTATAACGATGGCACTTAATGATTATAGCGGGATATACTGTAAAGGGTCCTGCCGGTTGTAAGCCAGTAGGGGGGGTAGGAGAGCCGTCGGCTGTATCCCGTCTGGTCAACGATGTCTAGGGAGAATTCAGGTACAGAACACAGTGCCCGTAGAATCTTGATCCGCAGATGAATACACTTGGGCTCTCTTGTAGACGATAGCTGTAGCTGTAGCTGTAGGTCCACAACGGAGAAGAAGCGAGGCGACCTCAGTCTGGTCTGAGCGCCGTCTCACCTTGGCTCCTCTCGGGGTAAATCCAACACTCACCGGTGTTGGCGATTATCCGCTCCACAAATCAAAGCACCAAAGCAAATAGATATTCCATGCCGTATAGGGCTCAGCAGTCGTCGGGGTAGGTAATCCAATGTGCAGGTCCACTCGGTCCTCGCCTAGAACTCCTCGGATGAAAGCACCACGTGTGGTCTGCCCAACCTGGTTAAGACTCTAGATAACACGAGGAAGCGATGGGGGTGCTGCTCACTTTAGAACTCTAACCGCACGATGCACCATACATAATAGACTATTATTACTTAATAGAAATACGGTGCCAAACTCTGGCAATTCAGCTATTAATTCGCACGAGGTCTCACTGCTATTCTAAGGCCAAACCGGCCATACTACACCGCACGCGGTATCGTGGGGTGAGGCTTCACGTCTTGTTACTTAGTTGGGTAGAAGGGTAAAAGACTAAGAGGAATTCTACATTTCTTGCGCCATATTTATATGCACGGTGGACAAGTAGTGCCGCTCTGCTTTCGGTAGCCGTATTCCTGCGCGGAGCTGGGGCTAGTAAGGGCATGTCTCGTCGGTACCTTTGAACTTGAACGCCAGGGGCCGGTCCCCGGCGCCTGGTCCTTTTGTCCAATAAGAGAATGAACTATTATGGGCTGTAGTAGAATAAAGGGATATTCCGTGTATATGTACAAGGAATATACAAGGGATATCAAACGATATACAAATACTATTCAATATATATCCATAAATAAATATATATATTCGGTTTAATCTGATCCTTCACAACAACGTCGGTACTACCGAGTATCGATTCAAGTGAGATAACAAAAAAAATGTAAAATAAAAAATTGCTTTTTTTCTTTTTTTTGCTTTTTTTTCATGTCAACGTTCACACGCACAATATGCTTACCTAGGATTTGACTTGATTCAACAACAAAGCAGTCGGAGCAATGGCAAGCCGAAAACGGTCGAAATGATAGTTATTTGAAGTTTGGATTCTTTTTTTCACGACTGAGGTAGGTAAATAAAAAATCTTGTGACTAAAGTACCGAAAAAAGGTACCGTTGGGTACCGGTATCGATTCACAGGTACCGGTACCGTATCGGTTCAAATATGAAAGGTACCCATCCCTAGTCACGATGGGTCTTCGGTTACCCTCGTCGATGAGGGTACACCCTACATTTCACGTATCCCGCCTTAAGCCGGTTCGGAGGAGCAGGTTGGTTCCTGCAGAGAGACCTCCACCTCCCCCTCGATTCGTTGATGGCCAACCTGTATACTGTACGGCGTATCCTGTCCAGTAGGCGGGTTGGTAGGGGTATACAGTACCTGGTGGACTGGCAGCGTTATGGGCCAGAGGAGCGCACGTGGGTTCTGGCCAGGGACATCTTGGACCCTGAGTTTGTTCAGGAGTTTAAGAGACGTGTCTCAGAGGGTCCGTCTGGAGACGCCCCCTAGAGGGGGGGTCCTGTCATGGTTTTTGCCTTATTTCACATTTCTGTGAGGGACAGCTGTCAATACCTGTTCCCTGTGGTTAATTGCCTCATGGGTCGGCAGGTGTGTGGGCTTGATTGCACCTGATGCAGTGCAGCTGTGCCTATGGCCATGTGGAGTCTATTTAAGTTTGGAGATCGCAGTGTCAACTGCTTTTTCATTTCCTAGTGTTGGCTGTCCTTTTGGTCACACTCATTATATTGAAGTGTAGTCTGATCTCTGATTCAGAATTGAGCTTTACGGTAGTCATTCTTATTTTAGGCTACTCACGTGATTCTACACAAACTCCCTTAGTGGAGGTTTATTGTTTAACTTTTTCCAATATAAACTCCTTTATTAGGAGGTGTCCTTGTGGCTTATTTACTTTTATACTATACCTCTTTATTGAGAGTAGTCCTGTTTTTTGGGACTTGATTTATTTTCTTAATTACTCACTTTGAGATTTCCACCTGTAAAGGTTGTTTTCTGTTGTTTAATTTTTCCCCTCTCCTTAAATATCTGCGTAAGCAGTCTAGTGGTTGTCCGTTTCACGGATAACTTTAGGAGTCTGTGTTATCTGCTCATGACCCACACACACACACACAGCCCTCACTGTAGCATCTGTATAACGGAAATGCCATTGGATATAACGTTAGTAGCTATTAGCCCTTTATCTCGCCTTCCAGGAAATATACTAGACCAAATTCCATATAACGCTTATATTCACGGCGCTATAAAATGAGAACGTATTGATAATCTTTTTTTCTTTAAGCCATTTTTAAGGGACGGTTTATGGTCTCAATTGACAATGAGAATGGACAGATAGCAGATTTTGCTCTACAAACAGCCCCAAGTCTGTTTACATTTGCTGGCCCTCTACAGTTATATTAGACGGGCCCCAATGGCCATCAATGTGTTCATTTGGAATGTCAAAAAAAGGATAATCAATAGGTTACTCATTAACCTTTTTATTTTCCATTTAAAAACTAAATAGAATGCAGGTACAAAAATACAAACAAATCACACTGCCTACTGTATAACCCTAATCCCCTCGCCCTATACATCCGAACCCCAGTCAACACCCTCATACACCACCACACTTCCCAGGCAACACTGATGTTAATCATCCTCACCACTGTCATCAGAGTCATCATCCCATATGTAGCCCTATCCTCAGTTTCATTAGAAACATTTGCACAGTGTTTCATAACAATTTACTCAAGCCTAGTAATAGACACAATATTTATGACACTGGGAATACATTCCCTGAGGTCCATAGATGTCCCTAGATACCAAGAAAATGCAAATGGCCGTGTAGAAGTGGAGCAATCTTCCATTTACTTAGGTGTGTATTTTTAGGCGGATTTTTTTGGCGGATTTTCAGAGATTAAGAGGTAAAGAGGTTAAAATCGGATCGGATCTGATTGAGATTAAAGATTTTGAACTACTGGGCACTGAACATGGAGAGACCAATCGCAAATCGATCTGCACTTTCTCGGCCGAGCTATAGTAATTTTTTCCGCACCTACTCCCCAAACTCTGCATGCGCAGATTGATAAATCTAGACATCTGGACAATCCCGAGACTCCGTGGGCAATCTGCGCAAGCGCATGGGGAGTAGGTGCTGAAAAAGTGACTACAGCTCGGCCGAGAAAGTTCCGATCGACTTGGGATTGGTCTCTCCATGTTCAGGAGACTCAAAGTAAACATAATTGTACTTACAGATGTTGTGGTGTCCACAGTCTGATGTCTGTTTCCACAAGAAGAAAGTCTTGGTCCAGTAGAGTTCTGCCACAGAGACTTCACACTGTAAATACACAAAGCGTTTGTTGAATAATCCAGGAATTTATGTGGAGTGTATCGAGGCTCGTGTTGATGACGTGTGTGGTGACGGTGAACCTCACGTGACGGTCGTCCCACAAACTGATTCAGGACATTTGGCGCGCGATTCAAGATATAAGGGGCAACGAAGCGCAATAGTCTCCTATGACTAGGGTTGGGTACCTTTCACATTTGAACCGGTACCGGTACCTGTGAATCGATACCGATACCCAACGGTACCTTTTTTCTGCACTTTAGTCTCTAAAAATGTTATCTATCTACGTGTTGTAAAAGAAAAAATCCAAACTTCAAATAATTTATTATCATTATTATTTATTTAGAACAATTTGTTAATATATACTGTATATAATATATAATATTGCAGCAAGCGTTGTCTGCATCTAGCTTTTTAAAGTGTAACAACACTTGCGATTGTTCTCGGCTTGCCATTGCCCCGACTGCTTCGTTGTTGAATCAAGTCAAATCCTAGGTAAGCGTGTATTGTCCGTGTGAACGTTGACGTGAACGTGCGGAAGACTTCATAGGTTTCATTTCGCTGTAAATGAAACGTCATCGGACTTTAAAAAAAATTATTTGGCACCGGTGGTTCTCACGTGAATCGGTACTCGGTAGTACAGACGTGATTCGGTCGGTACCCATCCCTACCTATGACCTCACATTGTGTCGACTTATATTGAAATTCTTTTATTGGGAAAAACCACTTGAGATACAGTATCTCGTTTTCGAGAGGGTCCCACATTTTGTGCAATGTAACACATGACACACAACAACAACAAAAATTAAATAAATACAGGACATACAAAAACACAACAGAACAAGTACACATTGTAAGAGGATATGTCTCATTATAAGAGGATAAGAGGATATGTCTCAATCTCCATCATAAGAGGCCCACTCCACGGCAGTCACATGACGCTGCCACCGCAGGGCAAACAAATATGCTTACCCCGCGATGACACCGCCAGGCAGCCGCCGCGAGAAAGACCCAACAAAACATTCAAAGGGTGAGTAGAATACAGGATGTAATAGAAATTGAGCTCCAGGACTGGCAGGAGAAGAGGAGCAATCAACCTGCCCAACGAGCGCCCCAAATCAACCAATCGGCCCCCCCTGCCAAAAAATAGGAGTAGAGCCAACTAGCTAACCTGTAACACCCGCATAAAGGACGGCTGTGCCCCACGTCCCCTCACCAGCGCAGGAGCCCCACCAAGGAAGCATGTACACTTGCCAATAAAACTAGAACAAAGAGCATTTTTAAAGAGGTAAAATGAAGATATGGACCGAATGGACACCGGAAGATTGTTCCAGTCCGAAGGGGCTTTGAACATGAAAGATTTTTTGGCCATTGCTTTTGAAAATGGAGAAACTGTGAAAAAATACTGTACAGAGTGTCTTAGACGATAAGTGCAAGAGAAAGGGACCATCAACTGTTTCAGGTAAGCAGGATAGTCAGAATGGATACATTTGTTGCAGACTTAGCCACTTAGGTGTTTATTGCAAGTTTGTTTGCCATCTGTTCAACTAACTGAGCTGATCTCTCTCCTAAGTATGCACATAATAATAATATTAATAAATGTGACAACACAGCGTATCCCTTGTTCTAATTTCTGTTACTTTAAAAGGTGAAGTGTCTGTTGTGTTCAAAAGAACTTGGATACAACAATAACACCTCACCGATGCTGAGGCATTATAGAGCCTTGCATGAGAACAAGGAGCCCAACCAAGGTGGACCAAGCTCAGGTAAGCCATTTTAGGATGCAAATGTAACCTGTGTGTTACGTCTGCGTTGTCTCCGACTCAGCTTCTTCCCCCAGGCCATCAGAACACTGAACACTGAACTCTCCACTCACAAATACACATGAGCACACACAGACACACACACACACCACTCATGCGGCAACCGCAAAAAAATCACTTTAAACAAAATGTCACTTTAAAAAATGTAATCTTTAGAAACACTTTAAAAGAAGGAGGTACTGTATAGTTTAGATACATTAAGAGTTAACATTGTAAATTGCATAGAGGGTACAAAATAGTCACACGCCCACCGCCACAGGCTTGTAGATATAATGTTTGGCCGTCATAAATTAAGGCCTGGGCGCCATCTGGCGGCCAACTAAATCCACTGCATGATGCAGGGAGTAGTCCAGCTGAGCGGGAGAAATGTCGTGGGAGCGGGTGGAAGTTGCCCAATCTGGAACAATCTCCGGGGCTGCAGCTGGACCCTATTGGATGCGGGCGTGGTGAGTTGAAACGAAAGTGAAACTGTGTGTGTGTGTGTGAGATGCGCTCTGCTCACGAGATCAAGTTTGTAACATGAGACGCACATGAGATCTGTCTTCATCCGTTCTTTAGCCTACTACAAAAAAAACCTGCAATCGTGTTTTTGATTGTGCTCTGATATTTAATTTTGCATTTGATTTGACCAAATATGTGGAGGCATATTCCCGGAGTAGCTCCCCCGGGTCCCCCCTCAAAATTAAGAAAAACAGGCGACAACATTAACGTTGACGAGTCAGTTGCTACCACCAGCACCACCGATAACACTGCACCTGCTACTAGCGTCGGTGTAGTTAGGAAATTTAACCAGAAATGGTACACATCTGATTCCGGGAAACCACGAGAATGGCTTAAATTTGAGGGGGGGGGGTAAAGTTTTGTATACCATGTCGTGCCAAAGCAACGGATAAAAGAAAACGAAATTCATTTGTCATCGGGACGTCGGTGATGAAACTGGAAGCCATCAAAAGCCACGAGACGTCACGCTGTCACAGGGACTGCTCTGTTGTATACAAAGCACAGTCTACTCCGCTCCTGGCTGCTCCGACTGTTGACCAAGCTGTCAGAGTCGACTCTGGCTAAAATGCGGATACTATTCCGTAACGCCCACGCTATAGCAATAAAAACAAGACCATACAGGGACTTGGATGTGCGAGTAAGTTTATTGTGTTTTTTTTATAACGTTAGTCCAGCATGTTCATATAGGTGTGTCGGCTTTCACTTTTAGCTAATTATGGTTGTAAAGCCTACCCAGTGGAATTGTTTACATAACAATGCATGATATTATATATTATTATATTATTATTCCATACAAGGCTGGATGCATTACAGACTCCGCTAACATCCCTTGTTGCCTTGTAGGTGGCAAGTATGGATTTGTTTATCTTGTTTGAAGTTGTTTTAATATGTTCTTTAATTCTTTTGCTTCCATATTGTAAATAAATTCGCAATAAATTATTTGCATTTAAAACTATTAACGCTGACTCATTCCTTCAGTCCACTCAAAATTAGGCTAATATTCCTTATGTTGTTTATGATATTAATTGAAAATAGCATACGAGAGTATTATATAGTAATAATAACACATGGCGATATACTAAAAAGCTATTTATAATTTTTGGCTTGTAAAAAATCTGGATGGCTGGTAGTTTTTAAAATCTACCAGCCAAATGGCTGGTAAGTCAAAAAGTTAAGTTTGTTCCGAACCAGTTTCTCAGGAACCTAGCATGTCTTTTTTTTACCATGCATATCTTGTGTCTTATCTATTTTATTTTTTCAATGCCTATTTTATTCTATTTTATTATTGTATTTTGCACAATCAATGCGGGCAAGACCACCCGCATTTCACTGTATGCCCTGGTATGTATGTGACAAATAAACCTCTTGATTATTGTACTGGTGTGTGTGGCGACTCAGCTTTTATTTCTCAGCTGAGCAGGAGAGTATCCTCTCCTCTCTGGCTCAGCCTAGTCCTGAGGACAGTTGTCCCCCTATTGTCATTTCTACTGAAGAGGTTCGTCAGGAGCTTAACCTCCATCAAGGTAAACAAGGGCCCTGGACCTGATGGTATTAATCCTGCACCCTCAAGGTCTGTGTGACCAGTTGTGCCATGTTTTTCATTATTTTCTCTCTATCTCTGTCTTCACCTGCTTTTCCTCCAATGTGGTTAACATCATGTCTTGTCCCTATTCCTAAAAAGAACAATGTGCGTAAGAGCCTCACTAACCTGAGACCTATTGCTCGGACATGCCACATCATAAAGTGTTTTGAAAGGGTTGTGCTGGGCCACCTCAGGGAGCAGGTGGCACCTTATTTAGACCCCTTGCTATTTGCATACAGGAAGAGTGTAGGAGTCGACGATGCACAGATTTGTATGTTGCATCAACTGTATAGCCACCTTGAATCGTCTGCCAGCTCTCTTAGGGAAATGTTCTTTGATTTTTCTAGCGCCTTCAATACAATCCAGCCACATATCCTAGCAAACAGAAATATCCAGTTTAAACTGCATAACTCAACCAGCACCTGGTGCATGAAATATCTTGTTCCTCTGCCTCAGTTTGTTAGGCTGGATGATATAGTATCAGATGTCATCTGGACAAAAACTGGAGCCCCTCAGGGAACAGTTTTGGCTCCCTTCCTCTTTGTACTTTATACTGCGGACTAGGGCTGTCACTAACGACTATTTTTTTATTGATTAATCGGTTGATTATTTTATCGATTAGTTGATTAAACATTAACCATTAATTTACCCAAATAAATCTATTTCAATTGAATATTTCAAAATGTTTAATGTGTATCCTCCTTTTTAGCTTTAGATTAAAAAAAAGACCAGCCAGAGATTATTACCGGCCATAAATAGCTTTTCAGTATATTTCCATGAATTATTATATGTATTGTGTGTTATCTCTCCACTACACGCTACGGTAGTGCTTGTGCCGGCACAGGAGATACGATTAAAATGTATTTTTTATATATTATACATATTTAAATCAATATCTTCCTTTTGAATAAAATAGGCTCAGGAATCAGGATTGTTAAAGCTAATTAGCCTAATCCATGTGAAAAAGAGTAGCATATAGTAAATGTATGCACACACACACACGAGAGGGAGAATAGATTAGATAGATTAGATAGATAGATTATAGCAGACTTAATGATGTTACAATAACATCATTACAATTTTTAAGTGAAATATTTATTATCATCAACTATCAAGTTCGTTTTTATAGTGTACATTTTGGCTACTTCATTGATCATCATCGTTGAACGTACAGAGAGAAAGAGAGACCCCCCCCCCTTTCCTCACTATTAGAACTCCATGAAACTAATTTCTCCTGTGCCTGTGAGCTAGCTTAGCTAAGTTAGCAGCTAAAGTTAGTTAAAAAGGTGTTTAAACGCGACTGGCATATAGTAATGGCGAGGATATAAAGCATGTTAAAGACGCATTTATTGGACATGTTGCTCGCGGAGTTTACATAGAAACAGCGCGACTCCCAAGAGGAGTTATCACAGGCTGTAGAACGCAGGGCTGAAGAGTAGAGCCATATGAAATCAGTTTTATTTTTTTCCAAATTCCATTTAATTTTTTTCCAAATTCCGTTTTTTTCCGTTTTAATATTTCAGAATTCTGTATTTTGCTTTGTACGCTCATTTTACCATCAGAAATAGTGTCTAATAAGTGGGAATGAATAAATGTCCACAATTTAATAAGATATAACAGTCCATTTAATAGGGCTGTCTTAAATACTTCGAAGCGTCGAAGCTTCGTTCGATGGGCATGGGATTAGAATATGAAAATAAATTTTGATTATTAAAAAAAAAAAAAAATTATATATATTTTTGCAAAATCAACTCTGCCTCTCTTTGTTAACTACAACAAGCAATGAGGTCGGACTCGGCACTGACAGATTTGTCTTCATTGTGCTGCTTTTATAAAGCCTCAAATGACGGCTTACAATATTTCATGAAAGCAAAGTGTTTTGTTTGTCTAAGATTTAAAAGGGTTTAAACTTTACAGCACTGACAAAGTTGAACAAAGTACCGTACAAGTCCCACAACATAAAAAAAAAAAAAGTATAAAAAAAAAAAAAAAAAATTATAGTTGATTCCATTTTTATTGCTCAATTCCGCGATTCCGTCCGCGATTCCGTGATCGCGGATTCCATATGGCTCTACTGAAGAGCTGCCAAGCTGCTTCTAAACTGTAAAGTGTGGGTATCAGCCAGGCTCAGCCCCTCCCTTCCAGCTGGAGCGAAACATGGAAGCTATGTGACTGTCGAGTCCTGGCTCTAGGCAGAATCACAAATAGTGGTCTAAGAGAAGTTCATTCTATTTTGAATGTGATTCACATTCACAATTAGTTAGATTACACGGCTGGGCAATATAACGATAACGATAAATATCGCGATATATTTTAATAATCGATATCTAATATCGAAATTAAAAAAAAATCGAAAAATCGTTTTTGTGACCTGCAACAGGGCAGTTTTAAAACCAGAGACAGTGGACAGACTTGTCTTTCTTGCCTGCAACTTAAAGTAATGGCTTTGCTTGTCCAAATGACAATACTGACCAAATTGAGATTTATTTCTCTCTTGTCCATTTATTTTGTTTATTTAATTTAAAATACAGTTTGAAACCGTCTGTACACAGTAGGCTATGTGTGCTAGCAGAACTAGACTCCAGTCACGAGTCACGGTGCACATGTGCGGTGGTTTGTCCACCAAAAAAGCGCCAAAAGAATGAAAATAAACTAGCAGAGCCAGAACTGTTCAACTCCCCTGGAGCCACAGCCAGCAGAGAAGCCGGTTTACTTTCGCTTTTAAACCAGCTGCAGCCTGAGAACTGGAGTGTGAGGGGATGTATCTATCTATCTATCTATGTAACACAAAAGATGGCGGCAATGACAAAGAATTGCTGCAAAATAAACATACATCTGTTGTAAAAAAAAAAATTATACTTATAACAATTCGATAATTATCGATAGAGAAATATGATAACATTATCATATCGTTATCGCAATATGATTTTTTTCCATATCGCCCAGCCCTACGTTTCGCATGTTATGACTTTGAACGTCTGCCATTGCCACCGCAAAAGGCACATACAATTAACAATACGACGTGTCGATCATGAATATGCAAATCGACTACATTTACTTGTCGACCAGGTCGACGAATGGTGACAGCCCTACTGCGGACTGCAGACACAGCGAGGCCATGTGCCATATACAGAAATTCTCAGATGATACTGCTCTGATCTGTCTCATCAACAAAGGCAATGACCAAGCCTATAAAAAGGAGATTGACTCATTTGTCCACTGGTGTGATGCCAATTAACTTAATATCAAAAAGACCAAAGAGTTAGTCATCAACTTCAGTAGGAAGACGGTGAATGTCTCTCCTGTCATCATTAGGGGGCAGAAATGGAGATAGCCCAGTTCTATAGGTATCTTGGTGTCCACCTGGACGCCTGTACGTTAATGCCAAGCAAGCAGTGCAAAAATGCTTCCGCATTCGTCACCGCACGCTAGTGCGGTAAAGCGCCCTTCTTTTCAGACACGCGCTACCGTGCGTGCACCGGCGGCGGCGTGCTCGCTCAGGTGCGTGCGTGCGCCGGCGTGCTCGCGCGAGGTGCCCGCGCATGCGACACGAGCGGAGCTCAATATATATAAGTCACCGCCCCTTATTCAGTATCCAACAAATAGCTCAATTGGCAAGGACACATGGCTGTGGATCCTATGGCTTGTTTGCTGGCGAGTTCGAATCCCATCGAAAATATTTTTTAACGTGATTTTTTTTTAACGTGTATTCTTTCGCCGATTAAGGTTAGGCATTGTTTCGGAGTTGGTTAAGGTTAGAACGGTTAAGTTTAGGCGCTGTTAAGGAGCTGGTTAAGGTTAGAGTTTGTCAAAGAGAATGGCAATATAATTTCTATGGTTAAGGTTAGGCATGGTTAAGGTTAAGGTTAAGGTTAGGCATTGTTTCGGAGTTGGTTAAGGTTAGAACGGTTAAGTTTAGGCGTTGTTAAGGAGCTGGTTAAGGTTAGAGTTTGTCAAAGAGAATGGCAATAGACAGCCTATTTCCGCGAAAATGAAAGGCGCATTACTGCATGCCACTACGGTAAATTTTTGCACTGCTTGCTTGGCATAAAGCTACACGCCACCTGGACAGCAAGCTGGACTGGAAGAAGAACACAGATTCTGTGTTCAAGAAAGCCCAGTCTCTGCTTTTTCATTTGAGGAAGCTTAGATCCTTTGATATCAGCAGGTCACTTCTTCATGTGTTCTACCAAGGAGTCCTTGCTAGTGTTCTTTTTTATGCTGTGCTCTGGCTGGGGGGGGGGGGGGGGGCAGCATCACAGTCAGTGACAAAAACCGTATAAATAAAATCATTAAAAAGGCCATCTGTTCAACAAACTGAGCTGATCTCTCTCCTAAGTATGCACATAATAATAATATTAATAAATGTGACAACACAGCGTATCCCTTGTTCTAATTTCTGTTACTTTAAAAGGTGAAGTGTCTGTTGTGTTCAAAAGAACTTGGATACAACAATAACACCTCACCGATGCTGAGGCATTATAGAGCCTTGCATGAGAACAAGGAGCCCAACCAAGGTGGACCAAGCTCAGGTAAGCCATTTTAGGATGCAAATGTAACCTGTGTGTTACGTCTGCGTTGTCTCCGACTCAGCTTCTTCCCCCAGGCCATCAGAACACTGAACACTGAACTCTCCACTCACAAATACACATGAGCACACACAGACACACACACACACCACTCATGCGGCAACCGCAAAAAAATCACTTTAAACAAAATGTCACTTTAAAAAATGTAATCTTTAGAAACACTTTAAAAGAAGGAGGTACTGTATAGTTTAGATACATTAAGAGTTAACATTGTAAATTGCATAGAGGGTACAAAATAGTCACACGCCCACCGCCACAGGCTTGTAGATATAATGTTTGGCCGTCATAAATTAAGGCCTGGGCGCCATCTGGCGGCCAACTAAATCCACTGCATGATGCAGGGAGTAGTCCAGCTGAGCGGGAGAAATGTCGTGGGAGCGGGTGGAAGTTGCCCAATCTGGAACAATCTCCGGGGCTGCAGCTGGACCCTATTGGATGCGGGCGTGGTGAGTTGAAACGAAAGTGAAACTGTGTGTGTGTGTGTGAGATGCGCTCTGCTCACGAGATCAAGTTTGTAACATGAGACGCACATGAGATCTGTCTTCATCCGTTCTTTAGCCTACTACAAAAAAAACCTGCAATCGTGTTTTTGATTGTGCTCTGATATTTAATTTTGCATTTGATTTGACCAAATATGTGGAGGCATATTCCCGGAGTAGCTCCCCCGGGTCCCCCCTCAAAATTAAGAAAAACAGGCGACAACATTAACGTTGACGAGTCAGTTGCTACCACCAGCACCACCGATAACACTGCACCTGCTACTAGCGTCGGTGTAGTTAGGAAATTTAACCAGAAATGGTACACATCTGATTCCGGGAAACCACGAGAATGGCTTAAATTTGAGGGGGGGGGGGGTAAAGTTTTGTATACCATGTCGTGCCAAAGCAACGGATAAAAGAAAACGAAATTCATTTGTCATCGGGACGTCGGTGATGAAACTGGAAGCCATCAAAAGCCACGAGACGTCACGCTGTCACAGGGACTGCTCTGTTGTATACAAAGCACAGTCTACTCCGCTCCTGGCTGCTCCGACTGTTGACCAAGCTGTCAGAGTCGACTCTGGCTAAAATGCGGATACTATTCCGTAACGCCCACGCTATAGCAAAAAAATCAAGACCATACAGGGACTTGGATGTGCGAGTACGTTTATTGTGTTTTTTTTATAACGTTAGTCCAGCATGTTCATATAGGTGTGTCGGCTTTCACTTTCAGCTAATTATGGTTGTAAAGCCTACCCAGTGGAATTGTTTACATAACAATGCATGATATTATATATTATTATATTATTATTCCATACAAGGCTGGATGCATTACAGACTCCGCTAACATCCCTTGTTGCCTTGTAGGTGGCAAGTATGGATTTGTTTATCTTGTTTGAAGTTGTTTTAATATGTTCTTTAATTCTTTTGCTTCCATATTGTAAATAAATTCGCAATAAATTATTTGCATTTAAAACTATTAACGCTGACTCATTCCTTCAGTCCACTCAAAATTAGGCTAATATTCCTTATGTTGTTTATGATATTAATTGAAAATAGCATACGAGAGCAGGGGAGGAAATTAGGCCACTTTACTCGCCAAATGCGAGTATTTTTTACGTTTGGCGAGTGATTCATGAAGACCACTCGCCAGTCTGGCGAGTATACAAAAAAAAAAAACATTCTGCAATCACTGCACTGGCAAACGGTGCGCGTCTTCTGAGTGCTTAGTTGACAGTGCCACGAGAGCACTGCACAAGACCACCCGCGGACATATAATGTTTAATAAAAGTTCGCGCAGTACTGGCCAACCCACGGACATATAATGATAAAAGTCCTGCGTTACTAGGCTAGCCATCAGGAGCACTCTCAAACGGATAACGTTAAACACAGCAGAAGATGGAAAACAGACAGACTGACCAACGGGGAACTGCATCCAACCCTAGCACAACCCTCGAGTATAAGTTACTAAGGACACATTTAAATCACAGAGGTGTAATGTTAGTCTTAGCTTCTAGTTAGCGTTTTAGCGATAGCTGCTTGCTAGCTAACGTTAGCCCCGTGTGCTCAAAGCAGCCAGCTAGGTGTATCTGTTATGACTATAATGTTTCCAAAAAAGCACCGGACTACGACGTAAGGTTAGACATTTTATTTCATGCTCAAAAGCCCCTGGCTTGCACATCGCAGTCACGAAAGGGGCTAGCTAAGCTCAACCAGTGCACTGTGTACAACAGCACACCAACCCAACGGACGTTACCACGGTACTTCACAGCACTGTCGTAAGACCACCGTGCTGTCTTAAAGGCACAGTGTGCCTACCCAGATGCATACACAACATTGACGAGGCTTGACAACCGAGGTTCAAAGTTAACTTGATTGATTGATTGAAAATTTTATTAACAGATTGCAGAATGGGTACAATACAGTACGGCTCAATACACACAATTGTTAAGGGGAGGCAGACCAGAGAAAGACTTTCGTCTTGTTTACATCAGGGTCCCCCATTTTCAATTCATCATAACATATGACATACAGATAGACTACTGCTACATCTATACATTTCACATCTATCTATACACTTCACAACATACTTCGGTTTTTTTCTTTCACTGCCCAACCCAGCATCTTTCACTGCCCAGTTCAGCCCAACCCAGTCCAGAATAGATACCTCTTTCATGTTAATATGTTTTATGCTAATATTGTGAAGAGTAGAGATTAATGTTTTATGCTAATAAATATTTTAAAGAGTAGAGACACGGTGTGATTATTTTACTATGATTGAAAATCTATTTAGACGAAGACATACAAAGAAGTAATTATCACAATTGGCGATTTTTTTTGTCTGGTAAAAAATCTGTTTGGCTGGTAAAAAAAAATCAGATACTCGCCAGTTGGCTGGTAAGCCAAAAAGTTAGTTTCCTCCCCTGTACGAGAGTATTATATAGTAATAATAACACATGGCGATATACTAAAAAGCTATTTATAATTTTTGGCTTGTAAAAAATCTGGATGGCTGGTAGTTTTTTAAATCTACCAGCCAAATGGCTGGTAAGTCAAAAAGTTACGTTTGTTCCGAACCAGTTTCTCAGGAACCTAGCATGTCTTTTTTTTACCATGCATATCTTGTGTCTTATCTATTTTATTTTTTCAATGCCTATTTTATTCTATTTTATTATTGTATTTTGCACAATCAATGCGGGCAAGACCACCCGCATTTCACTGTATGCCCTGGTATGTATGTGACAAATAAACCTCTTGATTATTGTACTGGTGTGTGTGGCGACTCAGCTTTTATTTCTCAGCTGAGCAGGAGAGTATCCTCTCCTCTCTGGCTCAGCCTAGTCCTGAGGACAGTTGTCCCCCTATTGTCATTTCTACTGAAGAGGTTCGTCAGGAGTTTAACCTCCATCAAGGTAAACAAGGGCCCTGGACCTGATGGTATTAATCCTGCACCCTCAAGGTCTGTGTGACCAGTTGTGCCATGTTTTTCATTATTTTCTCTCTATCTCTGTCTTCACCTGCTTTTCCTCCAATGTGGTTAACATCATGTCTTGTCCCTATTCCTAAAAAGAACAATGTGCGTAAGAGCCTCACTAACCTGAGACCTATTGCTCGGACATGCCACATCATAAAGTGTTTTGAAAGGGTTGTGCTGGGCCACCTCAGGGAGCAGGTGGCACCTTATTTAGACCCCTTGCTATTTGCATACAGGAAGAGTGTAGGAGTCGACGATGCACAGATTTGTATGTTGCATCAACTGTATAGCCACCTTGAATCGTCTGCCAGCTCTCTTAGGGAAATGTTCTTTGATTTTTCTAGCGCCTTCAATACAATCCAGCCACATATCCTAGCAAACAGAAATATCCAGTTTAAACTGCATAACTCAACCAGCACCTGGTGCATGAAATATCTTGTTCCTCTGCCTCAGTTTGTTAGGCTGGATGATATAGTATCAGATGTCATCTGGACAAAAACTGGAGCCCCTAAGGGAACAGTTTTGGCTCCCTTCCTCTTTGTACTTTATACTGCGGACTAGGGCTGTCACTAACGACTATTTTTTTATTGATTAATCGGTTGATTATTTTATCGATTAGTTGATTAAACATTAACCATTAATTTACCCAAATAAATCTATTTCAATTGAATATTTCAAAATGTTTAATGTGTATCCTCCTTTTTAGCTTTAGATTAAAAAAAAGACCAGCCAGAGATTATTACCGGCCATAAATAGCTTCAGTATATTTCCATGAATTATTATATGTATTGTGTGTTATCTCTCCACTACACGCTACGGTAGTGCTTGTGCCGGCACAGGAGATACGATTAAAATGTATTTTTTATATATTATACATATTTAAATCAATATCTTCCTTTTGAATAAAATAGGCTCAGGAATCAGGATTGTTAAAGCTAATTAGCCTAATCCATGTGAAAAAGAGTAGCATATAGTAAATGTATGCACACACACACACACGAGAGGGAGAATAGATTAGATAGATTAGATAGATAGATTATAGCAGACTTAATGATGTTACAATAACATCATTACAATTTTTAAGTGAAATATTTATTATCATCAACTATCAAGTTCGTTTTTATAGTGTACATTTTGGCTACTTCATTGATCATCATCGTTGAACGTACAGAGAGAAAGAGAGACCCCCCCCCCCCTTTCCTCACTATTAGAACTCCATGAAACTAATTTCTCCTGTGCCTGTGAGCTAGCTTAGCTAAGTTAGCAGCTAAAGTTAGTTAAAAAGGTGTTTAAACGCGACTGGCATATAGTAATGGCGAGGATATAAAGCATGTTAAAGACGCATTTATTGGACATGTTGCTCGCGGAGTTTACATAGAAACAGCGCGACTCCCAAGAGGAGTTATCACAGGCTGTAGAACGCAGGGCTGAAGAGTAGAGCCATATGAAATAAGTTTTATTTTTTTCCAAATTCCATTTAATTTTTTTCCAAATTCCGTTTTTTCCGTTTTAATATTTCAGAATTCTGTATTTTGCTTTGTACGCTCATTTTACCATCAGAAATAGTGTCTAATAAGTGGGAATGAATAAATGTCCACAATTTAATAAGATATAACAGTCCATTTAATAGGGCTGTCTTAAATACTTCGAAGCGTCGAAGCTTCGTTCGATGGGCATGGGATTAGAATATGAAAATAAATTTTGATTATTTAAAAAAAAAAAAAAATTATATATATTTTTGCAAAATCAACTCTGCCTCTCTTTGTTAACTACAACAAGCAATGAGGTCGGACTCGGCACTGACAGATTTGTCTTCATTGTGCTGCTTTTATAAAGCCTCAAATGACGGCTTACAATATTTCATGAAAGCAAAGTGTTTTGTTTGTCTAAGATTTAAAAGGGTTTAAACTTTACAGCACTGACAAAGTTGAACAAAGTACCGTACAAGTCCCACAACATAAAAAAAAAAAAAGTATAAAAAAAAAAAAAAAAAATTATAGTTGATTCCATTTTTATTGCTCAATTCCGCGATTCCGTCCGCGATTCCGTGATCGCGGATTCCATATGGCTCTACTGAAGAGCTGCCAAGCTGCTTCTAAACTGTAAAGTGTGGGTATCAGCCAGGCTCAGCCCCTCCCTTCCAGCTGGAGCGAAACATGGAAGCTATGTGACTGTCGAGTCCTGGCTCTAGGCAGAATCACAAATAGTGGTCTAAGAGAAGTTCATTCTATTTTGAATGTGATTCACATTCACAATTAGTTAGATTACACGGCTGGGCAATATAACGATAACGATAAATATCGCGATATATTTTAATAATCGATATCTAATATCGAAATTAAAAAAAAATCGAAAAATCGTTTTTGTGACCTGCAACAGGGCAGTTTTAAAACCAGAGACAGTGGACAGACTTGTCTTTCTTGCCTGCAACTTAAAGTAATGGCTTTGCTTGTCCAAATGACAATACTGACCAAATTGAGATTTATTTCTCTCTTGTCCATTTATTTTGTTTATTTAATTTAAAATACAGTTTGAAACCGTCTGTACACAGTAGGCTATGTGTGCTAGCAGAACTAGACTCCAGTCACGAGTCACGGTGCACATGTGCGGTGGTTTGTCCACCAAAAAAGCGCCAAAAGAATGAAAATAAACTAGCAGAGCCAGAACTGTTCAACTCCCCTGGAGCCACAGCCAGCAGAGAAGCCGGTTTACTTTCGCTTTTAAACCAGCTGCAGCCTGAGAACTGGAGTGTGAGGGGATGTATCTATCTATCTATCTATGTAACACAAAAGATGGCGGCAATGACAAAGAATTGCTGCAAAATAAACATACATCTGTTGTAAAAAAAAAAATTATACTTATAACAATTCGATAATTATCGATAGAGAAATATGATAACATTATCATATCGTTATCGCAATATGATTTTTTTCCATATCGCCCAGCCCTACGTTTCGCATGTTATGACTTTGAACGTCTGCCATTGCCACCGCAAAAGGCACATACAATTAACAATACGACGTGTCGATCATGAATATGCAAATCGACTACATTTACTTGTCGACCAGGTCGACGAATGGTGACAGCCCTACTGCGGACTGCAGACACAGCGAGGCCATGTGCCATATACAGAAATTCTCAGATGATACTGCTCTGATCGGTCTCATCAACAAAGGCAATGACCAAGCCTATAAAAAGGAGATTGACTCATTTGTCCACTGGTGTGATGCCAATTAACTTAATATCAAAAAGACCAAAGAGTTAGTCATCAACTTCAGTAGGAAGACGGTGAATGTCTCTCCTGTCATCATTAGGGGGCAGAAATGGAGATAGCCCAGTTCTATAGGTATCTTGGTGTCCACCTGGACAGCAAGCTGGACTGGAAGAAGAACACAGATTCTGTGTTCAAGAAAGCCCAGTCTCTGCTTTTTCATTTGAGGAAGCTTAGATCCTTTGATATCAGCAGGTCACTTCTTCATGTGTTCTACCAAGGAGTCCTTGCTAGTGTTCTTTTTTATGCTGTGCTCTGCTGGGGGGGGGGGGCAGCATCACAGTCAGTGACAAAAACCGTATAAATAAAATCATTAAAAAGGCCATCTGTTCAACTAACTGAGCTGATCTCTCTCCTAAGTATGCACATAATAATAATATTAATAAATGTGACAACACAGCGTATCCCTTGTTCTAATTTCTGTTACTTTAAAAGGTGAAGTGTCTGTTGTGTTCAAAAGAACTTGGATACAACAATAACACCTCACCGATGCTGAGGCATTATAGAGCCTTGCATGAGAACAAGGAGCCCAACCAAGGTGGACCAAGCTCAGGTAAGCCATTTTAGGATGCAAATGTAACCTGTGTGTTACGTCTGCGTTGTCTCCGACTCAGCTTCTTCCCCCAGGCCATCAGAACACTGAACACTGAACTCTCCACTCACAAATACACATGAGCACACACAGACACACACACACACCACTCATGCGGCAACCGCAAAAAAATCACTTTAAACAAAATGTCACTTTAAAAAATGTAATCTTTAGAAACACTTTAAAAGAAGGAGGTACTGTATAGTTTAGATACATTAAGAGTTAACATTGTAAATTGCATAGAGGGTACAAAATAGTCACACGCCCACCGCCACAGGCTTGTAGATATAATGTTTGGCCGTCATAAATTAAGGCCTGGGCGCCATCTGGCGGCCAACTAAATCCACTGCATGATGCAGGGAGTAGTCCAGCTGAGCGGGAGAAATGTCGTGGGAGCGGGTGGAAGTTGCCCAATCTGGAACAATCTCCGGGGCTGCAGCTGGACCCTATTGGATGCGGGCGTGGTGAGTTGAAACGAAAGTGAAACTGTGTGTGTGTGTGTGAGATGCGCTCTGCTCACGAGATCAAGTTTGTAACATGAGACGCACATGAGATCTGTCTTCATCCGTTCTTTAGCCTACTACAAAAAAAACCTGCAATCGTGTTTTTGATTGTGCTCTGATATTTAATTTTGCATTTGATTTGACCAAATATGTGGAGGCATATTCCCGGAGTAGCTCCCCCGGGTCCCCCCTCAAAATTAAGAAAAACAGGCGACAACATTAACGTTGACGAGTCAGTTGCTACCACCAGCACCACCGATAACACTGCACCTGCTACTAGCGTCGGTGTAGTTAGGAAATTTAACCAGAAATGGTACACATCTGATTCCGGGAAACCACGAGAATGGCTTAAATTTGAGGGGGGGGGGGTAAAGTTTTGTATACCATGTCGTGCCAAAGCAACGGATAAAAGAAAACGAAATTCATTTGTCATCGGGACGTCGGTGATGAAACTGGAAGCCATCAAAAGCCACGAGACGTCACGCTGTCACAGGGACTGCTCTGTTGTATACAAAGCACAGTCTACTCCGCTCCTGGCTGCTCCGACTGTTGACCAAGCTGTCAGAGTCGACTCTGGCTAAAATGCGGATACTATTCCGTAACGCCCACGCTATAGCAAAAAAATCAAGACCATACAGGGACTTGGATGTGCGAGTAAGTTTATTGTGTTTTTTTTATAACGTTAGTCCAGCATGTTCATATAGGTGTGTCGGCTTTCACTTTCAGCTAATTATGGTTGTAAAGCCTACCCAGTGGAATTGTTTACATAACAATGCATGATATTATATATTATTATATTATTATTCCATACAAGGCTGGATGCATTACAGACTCCGCTAACATCCCTTGTTGCCTTGTAGGTGGCAAGTATGGATTTGTTTATCTTGTTTGAAGTTGTTTTAATATGTTCTTTAATTCTTTTGCTTCCATATTGTAAATAAATTCGCAATAAATTATTTGCATTTAAAACTATTAACGCTGACTCATTCCTTCAGTCCACTCAAAATTAGGCTAATATTCCTTATGTTGTTTATGATATTAATTGAAAATAGCATACGAGAGTATTATATAGTAATAATAACACATGGCGATATACTAAAAAGCTATTTATAATTTTTGGCTTGTAAAAAATCTGGATGGCTGGTAGTTTTTAAAATCTACCAGCCAAATGGCTGGTAAGTCAAAAAGTTAAGTTTGTTCCGAACCAGTTTCTCAGGAACCTAGCATGTCTTTTTTTTACCATGCATATCTTGTGTCTTATCTATTTTATTTTTTCAATGCCTATTTTATTCTATTTTATTATTGTATTTTGCACAATCAATGCGGGCAAGACCACCCGCATTTCACTGTATGCCCTGGTATGTATGTGACAAATAAACCTCTTGATTATTGTACTGGTGTGTGTGGCGACTCAGCTTTTATTTCTCAGCTGAGCAGGAGAGTATCCTCTCCTCTCTGGCTCAGCCTAGTCCTGAGGACAGTTGTCCCCCTATTGTCATTTCTACTGAAGAGGTTCGTCAGGAGCTTAACCTCCATCAAGGTAAACAAGGGCCCTGGACCTGATGGTATTAATCCTGCACCCTCAAGGTCTGTGTGACCAGTTGTGCCATGTTTTTCATTATTTTCTCTCTATCTCTGTCTTCACCTGCTTTTCCTCCAATGTGGTTAACATCATGTCTTGTCCCTATTCCTAAAAAGAACAATGTGCGTAAGAGCCTCACTAACCTGAGACCTATTGCTCGGACATGCCACATCATAAAGTGTTTTGAAAGGGTTGTGCTGGGCCACCTCAGGGAGCAGGTGGCACCTTATTTAGACCCCTTGCTATTTGCATACAGGAAGAGTGTAGGAGTCGACGATGCACAGATTTGTATGTTGCATCAACTGTATAGCCACCTTGAATCGTCTGCCAGCTCTCTTAGGGAAATGTTCTTTGATTTTTCTAGCGCCTTCAATACAATCCAGCCACATATCCTAGCAAACAGAAATATCCAGTTTAAACTGCATAACTCAACCAGCACCTGGTGCATGAAATATCTTGTTCCTCTGCCTCAGTTTGTTAGGCTGGATGATATAGTATCAGATGTCATCTGGACAAAAACTGGAGCCCCTCAGGGAACAGTTTTGGCTCCCTTCCTCTTTGTACTTTATACTGCGGACTAGGGCTGTCACTAACGACTATTTTTTTATTGATTAATCGGTTGATTATTTTATCGATTAGTTGATTAAACATTAACCATTAATTTACCCAAATAAATCTATTTCAATTGAATATTTCAAAATGTTTAATGTGTATCCTCCTTTTTAGCTTTAGATTAAAAAAAAGACCAGCCAGAGATTATTACCGGCCATAAATAGCTTCAGTATATTTCCATGAATTATTATATGTATTGTGTGTTATCTCTCCACTACACGCTACGGTAGTGCTTGTGCCGGCACAGGAGATACGATTAAAATGTATTTTTTATATATTATACATATTTAAATCAATATCTTCCTTTTGAATAAAATAGGCTCAGGAATCAGGATTGTTAAAGCTAATTAGCCTAATCCATGTGAAAAAGAGTAGCATATAGTAAATGTATGCACACACACACACACACACGAGAGGGAGAATAGATTAGATAGATTAGATAGATAGATTATAGCAGACTTAATGATGTTACAATAACATCATTACAATTTTTAAGTGAAATATTTATTATCATCAACTATCAAGTTCGTTTTTATAGTGTACATTTTGGCTACTTCATTGATCATCATCGTTGAACGTACAGAGAGAAAGAGAGACCCCCCCCCCCCTTTCCTCACTATTAGAACTCCATGAAACTAATTTCTCCTGTGCCTGTGAGCTAGCTTAGCTAAGTTAGGAGCTAAAGTTAGTTAAAAAGGTGTTTAAACGCGACTGGCATATAGTAATGGCGAGGATATAAAGCATGTTAAAGACGCATTTATTGGACATGTTGCTCGCGGAGTTTACATAGAAACAGCGCGACTCCCAAGAGGAGTTATCACAGGCTGTAGAACGCAGGGCTGAAGAGTAGAGCCATATGAAATCAGTTTTATTTTTTTCCAAATTCCATTTAATTTTTTTCCAAATTCCGTTTTTTCCGTTTTAATATTTCAGAATTCTGTATTTTGCTTTGTACGCTCATTTTACCATCAGAAATAGTGTCTAATAAGTGGGAATGAATAAATGTCCACAATTTAATAAGATATAACAGTCCATTTAATAGGGCTGTCTTAAATACTTCGAAGCGTCGAAGCTTCGTTCGATGGGCATGGGATTAGAATATGAAAATAAATTTTGATTATTAAAAAAAAAAAAAAATTATATATATTTTTGCAAAATCAACTCTGCCTCTCTTTGTTAACTACAACAAGCAATGAGGTCGGACTCGGCACTGACAGATTTGTCTTCATTGTGCTGCTTTTATAAAGCCTCAAATGACGGCTTACAATATTTCATGAAAGCAAAGTGTTTTGTTTGTCTAAGATTTAAAAGGGTTTAAACTTTACAGCACTGACAAAGTTGAACAAAGTACCGTACAAGTCCCACAACATAAAAAAAAAAAAAGTATAAAAAAAAAAAATAAAAATTATAGTTGATTCCATTTTTATTGCTCAATTCCGCGATTCCGTCCGCGATTCCGTGATCGCGGATTCCATATGGCTCTACTGAAGAGCTGCCAAGCTGCTTCTAAACTGTAAAGTGTGGGTATCAGCCAGGCTCAGCCCCTCCCTTCCAGCTGGAGCGAAACATGGAAGCTATGTGACTGTCGAGTCCTGGCTCTAGGCAGAATCACAAATAGTGGTCTAAGAGAAGTTCATTCTATTTTGAATGTGATTCACATTCACAATTAGTTAGATTACACGGCTGGGCAATATAACGATAACGATAAATATCGCGATATATTTTAATAATCGATATCTAATATCGAAATTAAAAAAACCTGCAACAGGGCAGTTTTAAAACCAGAGACAGTGGACAGACTTGTCTTTCTTGCCTGCAACTTAAAGTAATGGCTTTGCTTGTCCAAATGACAATACTGACCAAATTGAGATTTATTTCTCTCTTGTCCATTTATTTTGTTTATTTAATTTAAAATACAGTTTGAAACCGTCTGTACACAGTAGGCTATGTGTGCTAGCAGAACTAGACTCCAGTCACGAGTCACGGTGCACATGTGCGGTGGTTTGTCCACCAAAAAAGCGCCAAAAGAATGAAAATAAACTAGCAGAGCCAGAACTGTTCAACTCCCCTGGAGCCACAGCCAGCAGAGAAGCCGGTTTACTTTCGCTTTTAAACCAGCTGCAGCCTGAGAACTGGAGTGTGAGGGGATGTATCTATCTATCTATCTATGTAACACAAAAGATGGCGGCAATGACAAAGAATTGCTGCAAAATAAACATACATCTGTTGTAAAAAAAAAAATTATACTTATAACAATTCGATAATTATCGATAGAGAAATATGATAACATTATCATATCGTTATCGCAATATGATTTTTTTCCATATCGCCCAGCCCTACGTTTCGCATGTTATGACTTTGATCGTCTGCCATTGCCACCGCAAAAGGCACATACAATTAACAATACGACGTGTCGATCATGAATATGCAAATCGACTACATTTACTTGTCGACCAGGTCGACGAATGGTGACAGCCCTACTGCGGACTGCAGACACAGCGAGGCCATGTGCCATATACAGAAATTCTCAGATGATACTGCTCTGATCTGTCTCATCAACAAAGGCAATGACCAAGCCTATAAAAAGGAGATTGACTCATTTGTCCACTGGTGTGATGCCAATTAACTTAATATCAAAAAGACCAAAGAGTTAGTCATCAACTTCAGTAGGAAGACGGTGAATGTCTCTCCTGTCATCATTAGGGGGCAGAAATGGAGATAGCCCAGTTCTATAGGTATCTTGGTGTCCACCTGGACAGCAAGCTGGACTGGAAGAAGAACACAGATTCTGTGTTCAAGAAAGCCCAGTCTCTGCTTTTTCATTTGAGGAAGCTTAGATCCTTTGATATCAGCAGGTCACTTCTTCATGTGTTCTACCAAGGAGTCCTTGCTAGTGTTCTTTTTTATGCTGTGCTCTGCTGGGGGGGGGGGGGGGCAGCATCACAGTCAGTGACAAAAACCGTATAAATAAAATCATTAAAAAGGCTGGCTCAGTGATTGGCCTCCCTCCTGATTCCTTGGAGATCATTATTGCCAAGCGAACTAAGACTAAATTGAACACCAATTTTTTGAAGGCCACCCTCTGTACAATATATTTGATGCTCTGCGAAGCTCATTTACTAGCTATAGATGCCTGGTGTGCAGTTGCTTGGTTTCACCTCATAGGCATCCGAAAATACTGTGTTACAAATTACACTATTATACTGTATATTCTGTTTGGCAGAAACTAAATTAAATTCCATAAACAATCTTAACCAATATTAAATATGACCCATATTCACTTCTATAACAAATATGAAAATAAAACACATTATAATCACACAGTATCATTAACATTCAAATACGGCTTTAGTCACCTTAGAACAACATGTAACTCTGTTGTGTTATAATAATAACAATCACACCAGCCAGACTCACCTTATATGAACTGGTGTGGATTAGCTATTAGGCCTACAGCCTTTGATTACACATATAACAACGTTTTCAAAGGAAACAGACACAAACATCTCCATACCTGTGTTGACACACATCAGATGCAGCATCATTGGGTTTGGTGTGAAGTAGCTTGGTTTCACCTGATAAACAGAACAGAACTTTACGATCCACTCAGCAACCAACTAGCTGCTCCAGTCTGCATGGAGCACTGGAGCTGGTAGCTAGCTAGCTAGTAACAGTCAATAGCTAGTAGTTGTTGAGAGCTCCCCACTCTTCCCCAAGACAAACACCCCAAGAGAGCGACCACGCCACCCAATAACGTCTCAATAATAATATACACTGCAATATTATATATTATATACAGTATATATTAACAAATTGTTCTAAATAAATAATAATGATAATAAATTATTTGAAGTTTGGATTTTTTCTTTTACAACACGTAGATAGATAACATTTGTGGGACGACCGTCACGTGAGGTTCACCGTCACCACACACGTCATCAACACGAGCCTCGATACACTCCACATAAATTCCTGGATTATTCAACAAACGCTTTGTGTATTTACAGTGTGAACACATTCAATAGCTTACATATAAGTCAGGGTTAGATTAAATTAAAATCTTTTTTCAAGGGCTTTTTTTGCCCCCCTTAATTGATTTTCGGAGGCTTTTTTTTTTATTTCGGGGGCACTGAATTTTTATGATAAACGGGAGGGGTGGGACGGTTCACAAAATGGACGGTTCGGTTCTTATCACGGTTTTGGGGTCACGGTTTTCGGTTTGGTTCGATATACGTTAATTTTTATTAAAAAAAATAACACTCAAATCTAAACATGCTTCTCATATATATATATATATATATATATATATATATATATATATATATAAAAAGGTTTACAGTGTTAGTGTTTACAGCCTTAAATAATGTTTGGCACACAAAGACCGAACTGACTGAAAAATATAGGCTACATTTGTCAAAGTATTAACTTAGTGCAAACAAACAATATGCTCAGCCAGCACTAGACTTTCCTTTCTATAATATAAACACAAAAAAACAATGTCAAGCATGTTTAAATTCCCTGATTGTCAGTTCTTAATGGAAAGATTCGTTTTCTGCTTGAAATTATTATGTATCTACACTTATTTAGACTAACATTATTTAAATATTGAGTGCAACTGTGGTGGATTACGTAATTCGTTGAGTTGGAACTATCTATGGGTTGGCGCCGGGTCCCCACGGACATTTTAGCGTGTGGCACCTTCAGCTCCGGTAACGTTAGGAGGAGATCATAACATCAACAAGCAGCACGAAAGCGGCAATAGTCCCGGTTGGAGTTAGTAAAACACAGTTGTATGTTAGCCTTCTTGAATGTTGAATAAACGCCTATCATTGTCTTTAAACACCCCGCCTCTCAGACTCTCATTCCCTCCTCTGCTAGCTTGTAGCTACGATAACATTTCATTGACTGTATTAGCTGGGGCTAGTGCTACCATAGTTAAAACGTGCGTTGTATTGTACAAACTGCTAACGCTATGGCAAGATGTGTGTATGCCTATGTAATGTTAATGGCTATGTTTTTAAAGTCGTAATGAAGATTGATTTAGATTGTGCTTGTCATTTGTACACAAACTGACTAGCACCTGGCTCAGCTGCAGTGCTGCTGCTGCTGCAGCAGCAGCAGCCAGTGCTCACCTCTCCCGGCTCCGCCAAATGAATTTTTTTATTTGCGCGTCATCTGAACCGTACGATACACAGACGCTCCATTACCGGATAAATATATATATATAATTAGTAAACTGTCGGGGGCATTTTGTGCCCCCCATAACTGATTTTCGAGGGCATTTTGTCCATTTTCAAGGGCATTATGCCCCAAGCCCCCGTTAATTTCGAACCCTGATATATATATATATAAAAATGGTTACAGTGTGCCTTAAATAATGTTTGGCACACAAAGACCGAACTGACTGAAAAATATAGGCTACATTTGTCAAAGTATTAACTTAGTGCAAACAAACAATATGCTCAGCCAGCACTAGACTTTCCTTTCTTTAATATAAACACAAAAAAACAATCTCAACCATGTTTAAATTCCCTGATTGTCAGTTCTTAATGGAAAGATTCGTTTTCTGCTTGAAATTATTATGTATCTGTCTACATTTATTTAGACTAACATTATTTAAATATTGAGTGCCTGTGGTGGATTACGTAATTCGGTGAGTTGGAACTATCTATGGGTTGGCGCCGGGTCCCCACGGACATTTTAGTGTCACGGACCGCCAGCTCAGGCAATGTTATCAACGCTCTCCGCCAACGTAGGAGGTGATGGCATGCAGTGGGAAAGCGGCAATAGTCCCGGTTGGAGTTAGTAAAACACAGTTGTATGTTAGCCTTCTTGGATGTTGAATAAACGCCTATCATTGTCCTTAAACACTCCGCCTCTCAGACTCCCATTTCCTCCTCTGCTAGCTAGTAGCTACGGTAACATTTCATTGACTGTATGCGGGCTACTATAGTTAAAACGTGCGTTGTATTGTACAAACTGCTAACGCTATGGCAAGATGTGTGTAGGCCTATGTAATGTTAATGGCTATGTTTTTAAAGTCGTAATGAAGATTGATTTATATTGTGCTTGCCATTTGTACACAAACTGACTAGCACCTGGCTGCAGTGCTGCTGCTGCAGCCAGTGCTCACCTCTCCCGGCTCCGCCAAATTAATTTTTTTATTTGCGCGTCATCTGAATCGTACGATACACAGACGCTCCATTACCGGATAAATATATATATATAATTAGTAAACTGTCGGGGGCATTTTGTGCCCCCCTTAACTGATTTTCAAGGGCATTTTGTCCATTTTCAAGGACATTAATGCCCCAAGCCTAGAGCTGGGCGATATGGAAAAAAATCATATCGCGATAACGATATGATAATTTTATTTTATTTCTCGATATCGATAATTATCGAATTGTTATAAGTATATAAAAAAAAAAAAAAAAAAAATTTTTTTTAACAACAGATGTATGTTTATTTTGCAGCAATTCTTTGTCATTGCCGCCATCTTTAGTGTTACATCCCCTCACACTCCAGTTCTCAGGCTGCAGCTGGTTTAAAAGCTAAAGTAAACCGGCTTCTCTGCTGGCTGTGGCTCCAGAGGAGTTGAACAGTTTATTTTCGATCTTTTGGCGCTTTTTTGGTGGACAAACCACTGCACATGTGCACTGTGACTAGTGACTGGAGTCTAGTTCTGCTAGCACACATAGCCTACTGTGTACAGACGGTTTCAAAATATATTTTAAATTAGAAAGCAAACAAAATAAATGGACAAGAGAAAAATAAATCTGAATTTGGTCAGTATTGTCATTTGGACAAGCAAAGCCATTACTTTAAGTTGCAGGCAAGAAAGACAAGTCTGTCCACTGTCTCTGGTTTTAAAACTGCCCTGTTGCAGGTAAAAAAAAAAAAAAAAAAAAAATTGATTTTTTTTTAATTTCGATATTTGATATCAATTATTAAAATATATCGCGATATTTATCGTTGTCGTTATATCGCCCAGCCCTACCCAAGCCCCCGTTAATTTCGAACCCTGCTACACACTATCCCACTGCTACACATTAGGGATGCCCCGATCACGTGTTTTGCCACCGATACCGATCACCGATCGTCTATGAGCCATATCGGCCGATAAAATTTTTATAAAAAAAAAAAAAAAAAAAAAATTATAAAATGTATATATTATATAATTATACTTGTAGTTGTATTGTCTGCGAGACATCGCCACCACGCAACAAGTCAAAATGCTCGCTATCTGCATTCTGCAAACAGCTCCACTGTCTGTGTGTATACTCTGCTTTGGTCAAATCACATTCAACATGCCCTCAGCGTCCCCAACCAAACGTTGCTAGCTGCCGGAGCGATAGATATTATGACTGGAGCTGCGCTTGGGGCGGAAATGAGACCCGCACAGGATTTTCAAAATAAGAGTATGGATATGAACTACTCGCCAGGTGGCGGGCAGACCTCACATTTTTACTCGCCAAACCTTAAATCTACACGCATTTGGCGCTTGGCGGGTGGTTATTTTGTTCCCTGGTTATAAGACATTGATATCAGGAGCCATCTGTAGCTATTGCTAGCCGGCTAGATGACAACTTCTTAAACTAAAATGCGCATTTGTTGATATCAGGAGCTATCAGTAGCGAGCCAGTTAGACAACGCCTCATGTATTAAACTAAAGTGAATAGTTGACTGTGTAGTTTTGTTTAAACAGTAACGCTAGCTTGGTAGCTAACGTTAGCTCACAGGCGATAGCTAGTTAGCCAACGCTAGCCAGCGCTTGCGAAAACGAATGCCAAACTGTCACGTTGATAGCAGGAGCTATCAGTAGCTAGATAACATTAGACAACGCCTCATGTATTTTTTTTTTTTTTTTTTTTTGTCTTTTTCCCCCTCCATTTTCCTCCGATTTTCTCCCATCCCAATGTTAGTCGTATGCCAATTCCCAGTCCCTTCCTGGTCGCTGCGCACTTACCCCCCACAGTCAGATCATCTGGGAGAGTGGAGGCTACCACGTGCTTCCTCCGACACACGTCCAGCCAATCACCGCTTCTTTTCACCTGGCAGCGCGGATTCTCATTGAGAGGGCGTAGCGTGTGGGAGGACCACACTATCCCCCTCACGTCCAATCCGCGCTTAGCAGGCGCCCCGACCGAACTGTAGGAGTCGCTGTTTACAACGACCCGGACCCACCCCGGCAGCTTCTCCCACCCTCTGATACAGCCAATTGTATTAGTGCAGACGGCCAGCCAAGCTGGTGACAACCCCGGAGCTGTGAGCTGGATTCGAACAGGCAAATCCAGCTCAGCTCCGGGGCTGGTGACGAACGCAATCTCCGCTCGGCCACCTAACCGCCCAACAACGCCTCATGTATTAAACAAAAGTGAATAGATGACTGGGCCATTTTGTTTAATGCTTCAGTTATGTTGAACGAGGAGCTCTGCGGTGCTCATGCACTCGACTCTTGCCGAAGGGTTTGTTTGTTGACATGAGATGGGTCTGGGAGGGGGAGAAGGAGGAGGAGGGGCAAGACGTGCAGCAGCAGAGTGTGGCTGTGAGAGAAGAGCGAGTGAGAACTCCGCAGAGAATTGGATCATGTTTTCCGTGTCATCGATCGGTTTTCACGATCGGCGAAAATAAAGCATTATCGGAATTCACCGATCTCATATTTATACTGAATATCGGCCGATACCGATCGCTGGCCGATCGATCGGGGCATCCCTACTACACATGCAGAGAGCCCTAACCTACTGCAGTACACACTATCCCACTGCTACACATGCAGAGAGCCCTAACCTACTACAGTACACACTATCACACTAGATTCACTGTGAAATACACCAGAGATTCACTGTGAAATACACCAGAGATTCACTGTGAAATACACCATAGCTTCACTGTGATCACTTTAGAATAGTGTGAACACTGAGTGATACAGTGGATGCTTCACATTGTACCTCTGGTGCACCAACACTTAGTGAACCAGGGAGGAGGAGGGACTGGGAAAACGACAGTAAGCCTGAACGAATCGGTTAGATACATGAAGAATGTGGTCCCCTGCCAACTTATTCCGGTATATTGACATGGCTGAGAAAGGAACAGAATTAGAGGAAGGAGAGGACAGGAGATCTGGGAAGTACTTTGAACTGGTCTAACGTTACATCTAGGGATGTCCCGATCCGATCACGTGATCGGGATCGGGGCCGATCACGTGATTTTCCGAAGATCGGGATCGGCCAAAAAAAAAAAAAAAAAAAACGTTTTTTTTTTATTTTATTTTTTTTTTTAACCTTTTTTTTTTTTATTCAACAAATATGACCATGTTCACGTCTTAAACTCATACTGAGGCCTTAGTTTTGGTTTTAAATTGCATATCATCATTCATTTATTTATTGTCACAGAGCAGAAGAATTTTGCCAAAACAAACCAATAGTATCCAGCTGCAGAACGGCAGACCAGCCACAATCTCAGACCCAAATAATTTTTTTTTATCCCAATTTCTCACATTACATTCACCCTGAATGTTGACGTTATCCAGGTGAAAAGTTAACTTCATAAATCATTTGATGTATAATTAAATCAAAGGAAATGCGTTTGGGTCTGAGAGTGTGGCTGGTCTGCTGTTCTGCAGCTGGATACTATTGGTTTGTTTTGGCAAAATTCTTCTGCTCTGTGTGACAATAAATAAATGAATGATGATATGCAATTTAAAACCAAAACTAAGAGTTTAAGACGTGAACATTGTCATGTTTGTTGAATAAAAAAAAAAAAAAAAAAATTGATCGGATCGGGAAATATCGGTATCGGTAGATACTCAAAATCACATGATCGGGATCGGATCGGGAGCAAAAAAACGTGATCGTTTCACTGTACACACAAGACTGGGGTCACAATAAATAAAATAGTCTCTCTGCATTATGGAGAGGCGCATTTCGTTTAACCTTCAAATGCTGTAAACTGGATTGTATACTGAAGATATGAAGCAATGGGGTCACGGCTTAGCTCAGAGCTAATCATTTAAGGCTTAGCCTTGATTGATTGAAAACTTTATTAACAGATTGCAGAATGGGTACAATACAGTACGGCTCAATACAAAACAACTGCTAAGAGGATGCAGACCAGAAAAATACTTTTGTCTTGTTTACATCGGGGTCCCCCATTTTCAATTCATCAGGACATTTATGACATGCAGATATATACAGAACTGTGTAGTAAAAATATATACATCCGGAGGGGAAGAAACTGTACATTGGTGGGGGGGGGGGGGGGATTTGGACATTTACAGGGGCCAGTTTCTAATTGCAGCCACCCGTAGGTGCTCTTTGAGAGCTGTTTTGAAGGAGGGTAGGGATTGTGGGGCGTTCCACATTATTGTACACAGGTATCCTTCTGTTTGCTAGCTGACCAAAATGACAAGAAGGGGTCACGGCTCCCCCTCCTAACGTACAGTTTCCTCCCCCTAGTATGTATTTTCTGTTAGGATCTCTGTTTAACAGTACTGTATATTTGAATATCTTGTGTATCACAAATGTAACAGTACTGTATATCTGTATGTTGCATATGTCATTATGATTGGAAATGGGAGAGCCTGATGTAAACAAGACGAAAGTCTTTCTCTGGTCTGCATCCCCTTAACTAGTGTGTGTATTGAGCCGTACTGTATTATACTCATTCTGCAATCTGTTAATAAAGTTTTCAATCAATCAATGAACCATCACAATAAAATGGAGAGCGATGGAATGTTTCCCCCTGTGTGGGCGGGACCTATTTGCGCTCAGTCTCTGGCCTTTCAGCCCCAGACCCCCTCCCCCGCTTCCATGCTCTCACACTAGAGCTGCTTGCAGTGGCGGCCGCCACTGGGGGGCGCTAGGGCGCCGCCCCCCCTTCAGGCCCTGCCTGGTTATATGAGAGTAGAACAAGAAAAGGTATCTTTTTGTTTTTTGTTTTATAGCCCTATAAATAATATAAACATGTTTAAAATGAATAATATTTACTCATTTTAAGTGTTTGTATTTCCAATGCACAATATAACGTTATTATCGCAATTAAAAAACTCGTTTTCCAGAGCAGGAAGTGACATCACGGTTTTTTTATTTTTTCGTATTTTTCGGCCGGGCTATACGCGATAGCGCTCTGAGTGCGCGTCACAGTTTGATCGCTGTATCCGTCACAGCCAATCAGTGCATAACGCGTTGTGCGTTGAAATATGACTATTATGTTGGAATCCGGGCGCGATTTGAAGCGGTCTAGCCAGTAGCGTCAAGAATATCTGTAGCCGCATTTCACGGAGACGCTCTCTGATTGGCCGACGCCAGTATTTTTTTCGTGGCAGAATTTCACAGAGACGATCTCTGATTGGCCGAATCCAATTTCTAATGTTCCAATTCTAGCTTCTAGCTTCCTAGGTTGGTCTAGGTTGTTTGTCTTAGAGCGTGCCGTGACTGCAAGTTCTTTAGACTGTTAAGCTTAGGCACTCTTTCAAAGTTGGTTAAGGTTAGAGTTTGTCTTAGAGCATGGCGATAGAACGCCAGGTAGTTTGCAGTCTGTTCGAGTGGAAATGGACAAAGGAATGTACTTGTTGAGTGTTGTGCTAACGAGCTAACACTTGGCTAACAAGCTATATGGCGGATTATACACGTTTATCAAGCTCTCCTGCCCTGGACGTTTCAACTAAACAGTGAGTCTCTCTCTCTCTCTCTCTCTGTGCTTAACGTTAACGTTTGTAAATAGTTTTTTTAGGAGCAGTACTGTTAGGCTACTGCTGGCCATTCATGAAGCGAGACATTGCTGATTGTTTAGTTTGTTTATTTATTTTATAACACAAGACTATGACTACCAACTGCCTAGCCAGCCGTGTATCAATCTTGGATGCAATAATAACGTTACTTACCACACTGACTATGTCGATGGCTCATTGATTTAACTACTGCAGCTCTCGGATTGAAAATACGTGGATTATGGCTTGTTCAATATCGTCTATGTTTGAATGAATGAATGAGAACTTTATTAACAGATTGCAGAATGGGTACAATACAGTACGGCTCAATACACACAATTGTTAAGGGGATGCAGACCAGAGAAAGACGTTTGTCTTGTTTACATCAGGGTCCCAGATTTTCGATTCATATCGATAGTTTAATAGCTAGCCTTGGCTCGTTTAACAATATGCAAAATATGTGTACAGCCCTGTACTCATACTGAAGTTATTCTTGGTATATAATAGGTCTGATTGTGTAACGAATCGATTCCACGTCGCGCTGTGTGTGAGAGAGAGAAGTTGAGAGGGAGAGATCTGCCTGTGTTTGGAGACGGGCGAGTTGTGTTTCTAACTTTTCTATTTATATTGTGTTTCAAGTTGAGAATTAGAGTCTAGACTATACTTTATTTGACTGGTTGTGTGTTGTTGTAGTAACAGCTGAGCGACTCGTTCATAAGAGCCGATTCATTGCCGTGAGCGTGAGTCGAATCGCTCACGTCTTGCCATGAGTCTTGCGTGGTACAGTACTGTACTGTACATGTTTGCAAAATATTTGGTATAGCGCCCCTAGTGGCGAAGTACCCACCGGCCGCCACTGGCTGCTTGGCTTATCATTCTAAACACCTCCCTCACCATGCAGACCATAAACCATCCCCCTCACCATGCAGACCATAAACCATCCTCCTCACCATGCAGACCATAAACCATCCCCCTCACCATGCAGACCATAAACCATCCCCCTCACAATGCAGACCATAAACCATCCCCCCACCAACCATCCCCCTGTAATCAGCACAAGCTGCACAATGGCTGCAGACAGAAGCTGCTGGCTGTGATTCAGGCTGGTCGGGATGAGATGAGCATTTCACCATCATGAATTATTCAGCTGTTCAGGAGAAACGTTGTTCAATGATGCACCTCTATGGTTTTCATAGCACAGTATGAAGCGTTGGGTACCTGGGTCTAGTTCATAGACTTGGCCAGGATCGTTAAGATATCAATGTTCTGTCTCAAAGAGGTCAAGTACCACTTTTATTTGTATACAACCAGTCAGCTTGTGACTAACTTACACATCTACTAGCTAGCTAACGTTGGTAACAATACTTGCAGTGAAACGTGAACATGTGATCACACTCTTCAATGAGTGCAGATGAAACATAACTAATAACTAGCTGCTCCTCGTCTTTGTTCTAAACCTCAGAGACAACAAGCTAGCAGCCGTTAGCCGCAGAGCGTTAGCTCGTTAGCTAACAGAACGTTATCTAGAAGGAATATTGCTACAGTCTCACCTTGAATGCCTTGGTTGAATCCGCAAACAACGTTTAATAATCCCCACAGAAATGTCCAACAGAACACACTTGTTTACTTCTTGTATTTCGCACCTCGTCTTCAACTGGACTAACGTCACTGATGCGAAGGGGAACTCTGGCGGAGTGACGCTGCTTCCTGCTCGAGACATCCAGCCCATAGATATATATATAGAACACTAGATAGCTTACCCGCGCTGCCGGCCAATGGAGAGCGACGTCACTGAACCGCCGCCATCTTGCCCAGGTCAGCCTTGAGTGAGAGTGAGTGAGCTGCACAGACAAAAATACTCATAACTCGCTGAAATATTGACGGATTTACAAACGGGTTGGTTTATTACAAGCATTATTAACGTGGCTATGATCCAAGCGGTTTGTAAAAAAAAAACATCTTTAATTTTTTTTTATAAGTATGCAGTATCATAACTACATCTTTGATATTTATAGCAAACCAACCCGTTTGTAAATCCGTCAATATTTCAGCGAGTTATGAGTATTTTTGTCTGTGCAGCTCACTCACTCTTACTTAGGCTGACCAAACGTCCTCTTTTGCCCGGACATGTCCTCTTTTCACGCCCTGTCCGGGGCGTCCGGGGGGGGTTTATTAATTCATCGAAATGTCCGGGGTTTCACTGTTTTTCAGTTTCAGTTTCAGTTTCACGGCCCTTTGCGAGCATCTGAAGGCTCGGGGCTGCATTTTTCGCCGAACATATAAATTACCGAATTAAAGCGCTATTTGTTGCCGTTCGAATGCCATCTGGATCGCCAAAATCCGTGCCTCGGTTCTCGAGTTACATGCCGATATGTCAGGCATGCGACTTTTTACATGGCATTATCCAACCGGACTCCCGGAGAAGCATGCAGCTGCAGAGCCGCAGAGCCAGCGGCGCTCTCTGGGCCGCGCGCTGATGGACGCGCTGTGAGGCAATAGTATCCAGCTGCAGGACGACAGCACCAACACTCTCAGGACCGCAACACTTTAAGGACCCACACTTTAAGGACCCTCGCTTCCATTGGCTGATTTGGGTCACATGACCGTCCCACCCAATGGCTGAATTGGAGTATTGCACTGCGGGATTGATTGATTGATTGAAAACTTTATTAACAGATTGCAGAATGGGTACTGTACAGCTCAATACACACAATTGTTAAGGGGATGCAGACCAGAGAAAGACCTCAAAGCAGTACTGTTACATTTGTGACATACAGTAAATATATACAAGGGGGAGGGAACTGTACATTTATGATGAATTGAAAATGGGGGACCCTGATGTAAACAAGACTTGCGCGATTTTGCGCGCCGCATGGGAGCAAATTCGAGACACATATTCGGTTGCAAAAAGGTGTCCCACGGTCTCCTCTATGGCCGTGAATATTTTCACGCGGATCGGAATCACGGCGTGCCCGTGGCACACTTTACCGTTTCGGCGAGTTTATTCCACGCTATGTCCTCTTTTTTGGAAATCTAAATATGGTCACCCTACTCTTACTCAAGGCTGACCTGGGCAAGATGGCGGCGGTTCAGTGACGCTGGTGACTCCGCCTTAAGCTATCTAGTGTTCTATATATATCTATGATCCAGCCTGTCAATCAACATGACGTAACAAGCCAAGCTCCTCCCACAATAACTCCCCCAGTCAGTGATCACGTGATGCTCATTGATCATGTTGAGAGTAGGGTCCAGCACTCCAGCTGCAGACTCGGAGAAGCCTGATTGATTGATTGATTGATTGAACATTTTAGATTGCAGAATGGGTACAATACAGTACGGCTCAATACACACAATTGTTAAGGGGATGCAGACAGACCAGAGAAAGACTTTCATCTTGTTTACATCAGGCTCCCACATTTTCAATTCATCGTAACTGTTGACAGAGTCAGCTATGGGGCGGCAATAATATGTTCATGAGGCATGGTTTCTATCTTTAGCCATTAAACGGCGTGGTTTATTTCACATTGGTCCACAGCAGTATATGAGACATCCTTCTCTTATGAGAGCGAAGGTGGAAGAGACAGAGGGGGAGTCGACATCTCCTTTTATACCTCTATACCTACCTCTATACAGCTCTGCCTATAGCGCCCTCTTGTGGAATCAGTTAGACACAGTTAGACAGTTACTCAGTTACTTGCAATCATACATAACATCTAACTTCAACACTCCCACTTATGGTTGTCTAGTACACTGTACAACTTCTTCAAAAACAATTTACAAAGAAAATAATACAGTTCAGAGCATCAAAAAGGATATGGCAGTCAATACTACATAACAGTCAATATTTACACACCAAACATGACCTCTGCAAATCTTCTCAAGACTAGTCTTTATATAGAAGAAGCCCCTGGCTGGCATTTTAGGTAGCAACTGTTCTGCCTTGTATTATTATAAAAAAAACAAGTATTTGATTTGTGCGCAATACATTGTAACCCTGTGCAAAAGTGACTGTTTCTGACTGAGACTTTCAGTAAGAAACACGTTTTTTGTGTCTGTGGATGATTATCTGTTCTTGAAAGTGTTTTTGCAACTTGTGAGATTACGTTTAGGTGTGGCAGAGCCTGTGTGATAACTAGTGGTTGCTAAGGGGATAATTGGTGATTACTACTGGTTGCTACATGGTTAGTTGGTGACTAATTAATACAATTCTTAATTAAGGCGAGACAGTACCCCCAAAATCGCCTTTTTGCTTTTTTTCAACGATATTGAGATTTTGTTATATTTTGCTTCCATAACACGTCTTATTTCAAAGTAGTGGCAATAAAATATCGAAAACAGACCATTTGTTATTTTACTTCATTTTGTCTGATTGTGTCCATAGATCACAATTACAATACAGAACTTTGAGGTCGTTTTCTGAAAAACTAGTTTTTATGCATTTTACTTACACACAAAGACACGGAACTCCATTTCCCTAGTACCTACACACACCAAACTTTCTACATTTCTTCCCATCCATATTATACTTCTTATTTCAGAGGGGTTTGTTGATATATCATTCATAGCCAGGTTTATAGTACATTTATACCAAAACTAGGCGAAAATAGATTTTTTTATGACAGTAGACAGTATTTTCTGATGTATGGGCTAATAAGAGGACATAGCCACAATCCCCTCTGAAAAAAGTTTTGTTTTGAACGTATCAACAAAATGAAACCAAGTTATTGAATCTGGCATTATCCATGTTGGTGATGAGAGTCTTGGCGATACATGCAAATGTGAGCATATTTAATGGGGAAGTGCCTTATTTGCATATATAAACATAAAATTCAGTTATAAAACTTGCAATATAGTCTATTTTTTCTTAGTTTATATGTACATAAGAAACTGGGAAAGTTTCATATAAATATTTTGTTTGCCTATTAGGGGGTACTGTCTCACCTTAACCAAAATCTCTCCTCCCCTCCCATCCCGCACTGTACTGTACTGTAATCTATTCTACTCTAGTTAGGCCTACACATTACTGTACTGTACTGTAATCTACTCTACTCTAGTTAGGCCTACACATTACTGTACTGTACTGTAATCTACTCTACTCTAGTTAGACCTACACATTACTGTACTGTACTGTAATCTACTCTACTCTAGTTAGGCCTACACATTACTGTACTGTACTGTAATCTACTCTACTCTAGTTAGGCCTACACATTACTGTACTGTACTGTAATCTACTCTACTCTAGTTAGACCTACACATTACTGTACTGTACTGTAATCTACTCTACTCTAGTTAGGCATACACATTACTGTACTGTACTGTAATCTACTCTACTCTAGTTAGACCTACACATTACTGTACTGTACTGTAATCTACTCTACTCTAGTTAGACCTACACATTACTGTACTGTACTGTACTGTAATCTACTCTACTCTAGTTAGACCTACACATTACTGTACTGTAATCTACTCTACTCTAGTTAGGCCTACACATTACTGTACTGTACTGTAATCTACTCTACTCTAGTTAGACCTACACATTACTGTACTGTAATCTACTCTACTCTAGTTAGACCTACACATTACTGTACTGTACTGTAATCTACTCTACTCTAGTTAGACCTACACATTACTGTACTGTACTGTAATCTACTCTACTCTAGTTAGGCCTACACATTACTGTACTGTACTGTAATCTACTCTACTCTAGTTAGACCTACACATTACTGTACTGTACTGTAATCTACTCTACTCTAGTTAGGCCTACACATTACTGTACTGTACTGTAATCTACTCTACTCTAGTTAGACCTACACATTACTGTACTGTAATCTACTCTACTCTAGTTAGACCTACACATTACTGTACTGTAATCTACTCTACTCTAGTTAGACCTACACTGATTACTGTACTGTACTGTAATCTACTCTACTCTAGTTAGGCCTACACATTACTGTACTGTAATCTACTCTACTCTAGTTAGACCTACACATTACTGTACTGTAATCTACTCTACTCTAGTTAGACCTACACATTACTGTACTGTACTGTAATCTACTCTACTCTAGTTAGGCCTACACATTACTGTACTGTACTGTAATCTACTCTACTCTAGTTAGACCTACACATTACTGTACTGTAATCTACTCTACTCTAGTTAGGCCTACACATTACTGTACTGTAATCTACTCTACTCTAGTTAGGCCTACACATTACTGTACTGTACTGTAATCTACTCTACTCTAGTTAGGCCTACACATTACTGTACTGTAATCTACTCTACTCTAGTTAGACCTACACATTACTGTACTGTAATCTACTCTACTCTAGTTAGACCTACACATTACTGTACTGTAATCTACTCTACTCTAGTTAGGCCTACACATTACTGTACTGTAATCTACTCTACTCTAGTTAGACCTACACATTACTGTACTGTAATCTACTCTACTCTAGTTAGGCCTACACATTACTGTACTGTAATCTATTCTACTCTAGTTAGGCCTACACATTACTGTACTGTAATCTACTCTACTCTAGTTAGGCCTACACATTACTGTACTGTACTGTAATCTACTCTAGTTAGACCTACACATTACTGTACTGTAATCTACTCTACTCTAGTTAGGCCTACACATTACTGTACTGTACTGTAATCTACTCCACTCTAGTTAGACCTACACATTACTGTACTGTAATCTATTCTACTCTAGTTAGACCTACACATTACTGTACTGTACTGTAATCTACTCTACTCTAGTTAGACCTACACATTACTGTACTGTAATCTATTCTACTCTAGTTAGGCCTACACATTACTGTACTGTAATCTACTCTACTCTAGTTAGGCCTACACATTACTGTACTGTACTGTAATCTACTCTACTCTAGTTAGGCCTACACATTACTGTACTGTAATCTACTCTACTCTAGTTAGACCTACACATTACTCTACTGTAATCTGCTCTACTCTAGTTAGACCTACACATTACTGTACTGTACTGTAATCTACTCTACTCTAGTTAGACCTACACATTACTGTACTGTACTGTAATCTACTCTACTCTAGTTAGACCTACACATTACTGTACTGTAATCTACTCTACTCTAGTTAGACCTACACATTACTGTACTGTACTGTAATCTACTCTACTCTAGTTAGACCTACACATTACTGTACTGTAATCTACTCTACTCTAGTTAGGCCTACACATTACTGTACTTTATACAACGGCATGCAAATTTCTCGATTCTGATTGGCCATTCACACGTCTTTAT
The DNA here is from genome assembly GCF_963971535.1 of Notolepis coatsorum. Classification (NCBI taxonomy): domain Eukaryota; kingdom Metazoa; phylum Chordata; class Actinopteri; order Aulopiformes; family Paralepididae; genus Notolepis; species Notolepis coatsorum. The sequence continues at coordinate 107,225,662 of NC_140179.1, forward strand.
TGGCAACAATCCACGGTCCTGGGCTCAGGACTCGCCCACAACCGAATCACATAACCCTCCCCGGCTCACTCCGGGAGAAAACAAGATCGCGGACAACAAATGGTTATGTTGAAAGCACCATAACGACTAAATATGAAGCGATTCTGTCAAGGGGAATGTGTTAGTCCTTTAAACAATGTTGGATGATGTAAATGATGGGTCTTGACTCAATCTAGAACAAAAGAAAAATCGCGGATTGATTGATAGATTAATTGATTGATTTAAATTTCTTCCTTCCTACTTTCTACTGACTGCAGCGTTCTCTCTCACACTGTCCGACGCTGGCGTACCCACAAACACACACACACACACATACACACACACACACACACACACACACACACACACACACACATACACACACACGCACGCACACACACACACGCACACACACACACACACACACACGCACACACACACACACACTCCTGTCTGCAACAGCGGGGGAGTCAGACTGAGAGAGAAGCAGCGCTGTTTTAAGTGAGCATGGTCTATTGAATTGATTGATTGGTTGATTGCTAATTTTATTACTGTACCCCTGGTTTCCAACTGGTTAAGTTTAGGCTAAAAGAAATAAATAAAAAAATAGGGCGAAGAAAACGTTTTTTTCCTATAGGGCAAAGAAAACGTTTTAATTTGTTTTACCTACTTTATATAGAAGCATCTAAGAATGAAGTTCTATGGAAAGTAGGTCTGCATTCCCTTAACAATTGTGTGTATTGAGCCGTACTGTATTGTACCCATTCTGCATCTGGTAATAAAATTTTCAATCAATCATTCCAATAATACACAGTTGGATGTGTTAGTTGGTTGGATGCACTTCAAGCTGCTTCCACATGAGGCAACTTCTCTCAATCATTCCAATAATACACAGTTGGATGTGTTAGTTTGGTTGGATGCACTTCAAGCTGCTTCCACATTAGACTAGGCAGAATTTCAGAAAATGTGCTTGTATAAAGTGCTGAAGGCATTTTGTGTTTATTTTTGGTACACAACATTTCTAGGGGTATTAAGGGGTGCTGAATCCAAATTTGCTGTATACCAAGCTCAAAAATGTCAAATAAGGCCTCAAAATTGAGAAATCCAACATGGCCGCCAGCACCAGGCCCTCTCTCCACAAAAACAGGTGCTAAACCCACAGTTTTTATTCTACTGACATGAAACTTTGCACAGAACATCTGCACCTATGGAGGAAGAGAGTAGGAATATAGCTGGGGTGCAACCATGAGTAACAGGGTGTTTTTGACTGTCTAACTGTAATCTTTGTATAGGTGAGGATAAAAAAATGACATTTATTCAGTGTTTGCAGGAATACGACAGCAATTTGGTAATAACTGTACAGTGTAGGACACCAACATTAGAATCCCCCAAGTCTTAGCTTTCTTTAGGCACCAAGTTTATGCAAGTAGCTCTTATAGATCTGGATATATAAGCATTTTAATGTAAGCATGCTGTTTTAGGCGAATTTTCTAAAAATAAATGGTGGGGCTTAATGAGTTAAGTGTGACTACACAAGGTACAAACCTGAATTAAATGTGCTTTTGTAAGTTTTCTTACATACATCAACAAGGACGTAGTCACACCGGAGATTCAAGAATCCATACTTGGCGCAGAACACCTTGGACAGGCACAACTGAACATGTTTGTGGACAAACGTTTGTGTGAACCTCCAGATAGTGACCAGCACCTGAACCTGAAATCACCCATTCGAAAGAACAAAGCCAAGACATTTGCCTCTTTGTATGAAGTTGTGCAACTTTCCAAGAACAAGCAAAACACCATCAAAGTGGACAGGCAGATTCTACAAAGGCTCATCACAGCTTACAGAGCAGGTCGTAAGGTAGACCGTGACAATATCCTCCAGCATGAGCTCATGCCCATCACGCCATCTCTGGCCACAACTAACGGGAGTCTACAATCCACCAACAAGTCTGTGTTAGCAAATATACTGACAAAACAAGTTAAAACCCCTGCAGATCTTACCCTTCAGGGACCCAGCTGCCTGGTCATTGATGGCCAAGCTCTGGTAATGGCACTCGGAAAGCCACCTGACACTACAACATTTGGTGACTATGCCAACAAGTTCACTGACACCGTGTTGAAGATGGGACCAAAATACCAGAGAGTAGATGTCGTCTTTGACAGATACCATGACCAATCCATCAAAACAGGCACAAGGGTGAAACGCAAACAGCGCCACAGACCAGTACGTCGTGAAATCAAAAACAAGTCTGTTCCACTTCCTGCCGATTGGTCGAGCTTCATGGCCCTTGAAGACAACAAATCAGATATCGCTCAACTACTCTCAAACCACCTGATGGAACACAGCCCGGATGATGAACCTGTAGTTGTAGTATCAGAGAGGTTTGCTGAAGCGACAACTGTCAAGTCAACAGATCCAGATCTTGAAGTCTCCACTCTGAGTGCTGACCATGAGGAAGCTGATACACGTCTGATTTTCTCATCCAGGCAGTGGAAACAATCGTCGTGTCAGCGCGTGACACAGATGTGCTGCTTCTACTCTTGGCTCACTATGACAGAATCCGATGTACGCATCTCTACATGAAAGCTGGATCTCTACATCTCTACATCCACCTGCAAGACTGTATACTCTAGACTGTTTGTCGTTAACAGAATTGTGAACATAATGCCTATAACAGAGAGAAAAAAAGGAATGAAGGAACAGAATAAATCACTGTAAGGACAATTGTATCATGTGTTCGAATATACTTGTACGGGAGCTGGCTATAATCTTTTAATTATCTTCTACTCTATTCTATTCAGAAAGAGTCACATGGCATGTATCGAAGCATGCAACTGTAAGAAAGTCAACAACTGCCGGAACACTGAGGAAGAGTGTGAATAAGCTGTCACTGTAAGGATTACTGTAACAAGTATTCAAACGTACAGAGGAAGATTCCGGTAAAAAGCGGGAAGGTGGAATAGCTTTCATGTTGAACAACAATTGGTGTGATCCAGGCAACGTGAAGGAGCTTTCAAACCACTGCTCCCCAAACCTGGAGTATATATCCATCAAGTGCCGGCCATTCTTTCTCCCGAGAGAATTAACGTTGGTCATTCTGATCGGAGTGTATATTCCACCACAAGCAAACACGGGCGACGCGCTCTCCAAGCTCCACAACGAGGTAAACAAGCTCCAAGCAGCTAACGTTGACGCTGCTATTGTGGTTGTGGGTGATTTCAATAGCGCTAATCTGAGAAAAGTGCTGCCAAAATTCTACCAGCATGTGACTTCTTCTACCAGAGGCGGGAATATTTTAGACCATTGCTACACGCAATTTAAGAGCGGTTAAAAATCACATGCTGCCAGTCCTTTTGGCAAGTCAGATCACGACGCCATCTTTCTTGTACCGCAGTATAAACAAAGTCTCCAGCGCATTCCTGTAGTATCGCGAGAGGTGAAGCGCTGGACGGTGGCGTCGGAGGAGACGCTCCAAGCTGCACTAGAATGTACAGACTGGGGGGTGTTCCGTGATAACACAGATAATATTAATGACTACACGGAAACAGTGCTGGACTTTGTTTGTACTTTGGTAGAAGAAACAATCCCCTCTACCACAATTAGAGTTTACCCAAACCAAAAGCCCTGGGTAGACAAATCCGTCCGTGAAGCTCTGAAGGCGCGCACCTCAGCATACAACGCCAGGCTTGTGACAGGCAACATGAATGACCACAAGGTGGTGAGATACAATGTTAGGAGGACAGTAATAGAGGCAAAAAGGTGCTACAGGGATTCAATTGAACTTCAATATGAACAGGCTGACTCTAGAGCTATGTGACAGGGCCTCAGAACGATGACAGATTACAAAGGCACCTCCCTCAAACTGAACAGTGACATCCAACTGGCAAATGATCTCAATACCTTCTATGCGAGGTTTGAGGCTGGGAATAACAGCACCAGCCTACAAACCACTGCAATGGAGGAGGGGGAGGGGCACTGCTGATGGAGACTCAGTGTTCAGGATAACAGAACATGAGGTGAGGAGAACGTTTAAGAAAGTGAATATCAGGAAGGCAGCAGGTCCGGACGGTATCCCCGGCCGCGTCCTAAAAGTCTGTGCCGACCAACTGGCCCCGGTATTCACTGACATATTTAACCTGTCCTTAGAACAGGCTGTCATCCCCACCTGTCTGAAGAAGTCCACCATTATCCCTGTACCCAAAAAATCCAAGCCAGCTTGCCTCAACGACTACCGCCCTGTAGCTCTCACCTCCATAGCCATGAAGTGCTTTGAGAAGCTAGTGAAGGGCTACATCTGTTCCTCCCTCCCCATCAACCTGGACCCCCTGCAATTTGCATACTGCCCCAACAGGTCCACGGAGGACGCCATAGCCCATGTGCTGCACACAGCAGCATCACATTTACATTTACATTTACATTTAGTCATTTAGCTGACGCTTTTATCCAAAGCGACTTACAAGTTCTGTGCGACAAGACAGCAAGAAGGGTATAACTCTATCAGCTGAGTAACAATGTTCATCAAAGTGTTGCGTGTTACAGTGTAGGTTAGTTTATTAGGACAAGTGCATGACATTAAGGTTAGTCGGGGTTAGATTTTTTATTTATTTTTTATCATTTCAGATAATGGTTGAAGAAGTGAGTCTTTAGTCGACGGCGAAAGATTGGACGGGATTCGGCTGTCCTAACTGGGATGGGTAGTTCATTCCACCATTGTGGGGCAAGGACTGAGAATAGGCGGCTTCTCTTTGATGACCCTCCGGGAGCTTGGATAGGAGTAGATCTGAGGCGGCCAGAAGACGCAGAGCGTAGGGGTCTTGAGGGTGTGTAGTTAGAGACCATTGACCGGAGGTAGGCGGGAGACAAGAGGACAAGAGGCAGGAGAACTATGTGAGAATGCTATTCATCGACTACAGCTCAGCATTCAATACCATAGTCCCCTCCAAACTCATAGCCAAGCTCAGGGACCAGGGCTAGAACTATGACCTCTGCCAGTGGGTCTTGGACTTCCTGACGGGCAGACCCCAGGTGGTGAGAGCAGGCAACTGCACCTCCTCATCCAGCACTCTCAACATAGGGGCCCCCCAGGGCTGTGTCCTGAGTCCCCTCCTCCACTCCCTGTACACACATGACTGTGTGGCACAGCGGAACAACAACACAATCATCACCTGGAAGAGGTTAAGGTTCTAGCGGGATGGTGTCAAGAGAACAGCCTCTCCCTGAACATCAGCAAAACAAAGGAGATGATTGTGGACTTTAGGAGATCGGGGTCAGGGACTACAGCCCCCTCAGCATCGACGGGGCACCGGTTGAGAGAGTGAACAGTTTTAAGTACCTCGGAGTCCACATATCCGAGGACTTGACATGGACCACACACATTGACAGTGTTATCAGGAAGGCACGACAACGCCTCTACTTCCTTAGGCGCTTAAGGAATTTCAACGTGAGTCAGAAGATCCTCAAGAACTTCTACTCATGCACAATAGAGAGCATCCTGACTGGCAATATCACCTCCTGGTTTGGGAATAGCACCGCACAAGACTGCAGCAGACTACAGAGAGTGGCCCGTTCAGCCGAACGCACAATTGAAGGTGGGCTTCCCACTCTCCAAGACATTTACAACAAGCGGTGCATGGGCAAGGCTAAGAGAATAATCAAAGACTCCAGCCACTCAAACAACTGCCTCTTTGAACTGCTGCGATCAGGCAAGCGATACCGGAGTCTCATGGCAAGCACAGAGAGACTCAGAAGGTGCTTCTATCCCCAGGCCATCAGGATGCTCAATGAATGAACAATGAACAATAAGCAAACCATCAACACGCGCACATACACTCACTTAAATAAACAACACACTGTATCACCCACTTTACCACTTTAGACACAATTTACACTTTATATTTATATTTATATTATTGGTAAGGAAATTGCACATCATTCTCATTCCTTATTGCACCTCACCACTACAAGGTGGCACCACAAGCTAAGCTATACCTCACCATTTCTGTACCAGCTGTACATACTGTATATATAGAAACACTGAACAATTTTGTTGTTTACACTTGTTTACGTACTTGACTTCTTGACTTTCTATTTTATACTTATTATACTTATTTTATACTATCTTCTTATTATCTAGCACACTCTCAGGAGCAACACAGAAAGAAACATTTCATGCAAAGTATTCTGTATGATAACTAATAAAGAAACTTGAACCTTCACTTATATTGATATGGTAAAATAATATTTTTATTTTATTATATTATAATCTATTCTATTCTATTCTGGAAAAGTGGCATTGGATGAATCATGCAACTGCAAGACACCTGCGACACCTGCCTGAATACGATTGATGACTGACAATAAATTACTGTACCTAAGCTACTGTATGCATATTAAGGACTATCTAATTTGCATAAATGACATGTTGATTAAAAAAAATCAAGAGAAAAGAGTTTGATGAATAAATCCATGGCCTGGGATCATCCTGCTTTTCTTTCTTATTTGGTTGATGAGTTATGCATCAATAACGACCACCGTTTCTGCTATAAATATGAGTTTCAAGCAACATTTTCACAACTGATCTAAAATCAGGATATGATTTTAAATTCCTCATGTATGCAAACATATAAAAACACATTTCATTCATGTTTCTACCTTGTTTAGTCAAAAAGATATGCACTTAAATAGATTTCAGCCTGGCGCTGGCGGCCATGTTGGATTTCTCAATTTTGAGGCCTTATTTGACATTTTTGAGCTTGGTATACAGCAGATTTGGATTCAGCACCCCTTAATACCCCTAGAAATGTTGTGTACCAAAAATAAACACGAAATGCCTTCAGGGTTATGATTTTCTGAAAATTTACCCTGTCTACATGGAGTTGTGGGAACTACTTTTTCTGGCGGATGGTTTTTTCAATAAATCTTCGATTAATGTGTGTTTATTGTATAGAAATAAGGTTGGATGAATCTGGCAGTTGTATAAAAGCTTTACACCACGTGCAGTCGTGATTTGTGACCAATAAACCATGCCTAGGGGGGTCTAACGACCCTCGGCTGCGCCTCGGGCCTAACAACCACCCCTAGGCATGGTTTATTGGTCACAAACCACTCCTGCGTGTGATGTAATGCTTAAGTACTGTAATCTACTCTACTCTAGTTAGACCTACACTTTACTGTACTGTAATCTACTCTACTCTAGTGAGGCCTACACATTACTGTACTGTAATCTACTCTACTCTAGTTAGACCTACACATTACTGTACTGTAATCTACTCTACTCTAGTTAGACCTACACATTACTGTACTGTACTGTAATCTATTCTACTCTAGTTAGGCCTACACATTACTGTACTGTAATCTACTCTACTCTAGTTAGGCCTACACATTACTGTACTGTAATCTGCTCTACTCTAGTTAGACCTACACATTACTGTACTGTACTGTAATCTACTCTACTCTAGTTAGACCTACACTTTACTGTACTGTAATCTACTCTACTCTAGTTAGACCTACACATTACTGTACTGTAATCTACTCTACTCTAGTTAGACCTACACATTACTGTACTGTACTGTAATCTACTCTACTCTAGTTAGACCTACACATCACTGTACTGTAATCTACTCTACTCTAGTTAGGCCTACACATTACTGTACTGTACTGTAATCTACTCTACTCTAGTTAGACCTACACATTACTGTACTGTAATCTACTATACTCTAGTTAGGCCTACACATTACTGTACTGTAATCTACTCTACTCTAGTTAGGCCTACACATTACTGTACTGTACTGTAATCTACTCTACTCTAGTTAGGCCTACACATTACTGTACTGTAATCTACTCTACTCTAGTTAGGCCTACACATTACTGTACTGTAATCTACTCTACTCTAGTTAGACCTACACATTACTGTACTGTAATCTACTCTACTCTAGTTAGGCCTACACATTACTGTACTGTAATCTACTCTACTCTAGTTAGACCTACACATTACTGTACTGTAATCTACTCTACTCTAGTTAGACCTACACATTACTGTACTGTAATCTACTCTACTCTAGTTAGGCCTACACATTACTGTACTGTAATCTACTCTACTCTAGTTAGACCTACACATTACTGTACTGTACTGTAATCTACTCTACTCTAGTTAGACCTACACATTACTGTACTGTAATCTACTCTACTCTAGTTAGGCCTACACATTACTGTACTGTAATCTACTCTACTCTAGTTAGACCTACACATTACTGTACTGTACTGTAATCTACTCTACTCTAGTTAGACCTACACATTACTGTACTGTAATCTACTCTACTCTAGTTAGGCCTACACATTACTGTACTGTAATCTACTCTACTCTAGTTAGGCCTACACATTACTGTACTGTAATCTACTCTACTCTAGTTAGACCTACACATTACTGTACTGTAATCTACTCTACTCTAGTTAGGCCTACACATTACTGTACTGTAATCTACTCTACTCTAGTTAGGCCTACACATTACTGTACTGTAATCTACTCTACTCTAGTTAGACCTACACATTACTGTACTGTACTGTAATCTACTCTACTCTAGTTAGACCTACACATTACTGTACTGTAATCTACTCTACTCTAGTTAGGCCTACACATTACTGTACTGTAATCTACTCTACTCTAGTTAGACCTACACATTACTGTACTGTACTGTAATCTACTCTACTCTAGTTAGACCTACACATTACTGTACTGTAATCTACTCTACTCTAGTTAGGCCTACACATTACTGTACTGTAATCTACTCTACTCTAGTTAGGCCTACACATTACTGTACTGTAATCTACTCTACTCTAGTTAGACCTACACATTACTGTACTGTAATCTACTCTACTCTAGTTAGGCCTACACATTACTGTACTGTAATCTACTCTACTCTAGTTAGGCCTACACATTACTGTACTGTAATCTACTCTACTCTAGTTAGACCTACACATTACTGTACTGTAATCTACTCTACTCTAGTTAGACCTACACATTACTGTACTGTAATCTACTATACTCTAGTTAGGCCTACACATTACTGTACTGTAATCTGCTCTACTCTAGTTAGGCCTACACATTACTGTACTGTACTGTAATCTACTCTACTCTAGTTAGGCCTCCACATTACTGTACTGTACTGTAATCTACTCTACTCTAGTTAGACCTACACATTACTGTACTGTACTGTAATCTACTCTACTCTAGTTAGGCCTACACATTACACTGTACTGTACTGTAATCTACTCTACTCTAGTTAGGCCTACACATTACTGTACTGTAATCTACTCTACTCTAGTTAGGCCTACACATTACTGTACTGTAAGCTACTCTACTCTAGTTATACCTACACATTACTGTACTGTAATCTACTCTACTCTAGTTAGACCTACACATTACTGTACTGTAATCTACTCTACTCTAGTTAGGCCTACACATTACTGTACTGTAATCTACTCTACTCTAGTTAGGCTTACACATTACTGTACTGTAATCTACTCTACTCTAGTTAGGCCTACACATTACTGTACTGTACTGTAATCTACTCTACTCTAGTTAGGCCTACACATTACTGTACTGTAATCTACTCTACTCTAGTTAGGCCTACATATTACTGTACTGTACTGTAATCTACTCTACTCTAGTTAGGCCTACACATTACTGTACTGTAATCTGCTCTACTCTAGTTTGGCCTACACATTACTGTACTGTACTGTAATCTACTCTACTCTAGTTAGGCCTACACATTACTGTACTGTACTGTAATCTACTCTACTCTAGTTAGGCCTACACATTACTGTACTGTACTGTAATCTACTCTACTCTAGTTAGGCCTACACATTACTGTACTGTACTGTAATCTACTCTACTCTAGTTAGACCTACACATTACTGTACTGTACTGTAATCTACTCTACTCTAGTTAGACCTACACATTACTGTACTGTACTGTAATCTACTCTACTCTAGTTAGGCCTACACATTACTGTACTGTAATCTACTCTACTCTAGTTAGGCCTACACATTACTGTACTGTACTGTAATCTACTCTACTCTAGTTAGACCTACACATTACTGTACTGTAATCTACTCTACTCTAGTTAGACCTACACATTACTGTACTGTAATCTACTCTACTCTAGTTAGACCTACACATTACTGTACTGTACTGTAATCTACTCTACTCTAGTTAGGCCTACACATTACTGTACTGTACTGTAATCTACTCTACTCTAGTTAGGCCTACACATTACTGTACTGTACTGTAATCTACTCTACTCTAGTTAGGCCTACACATTACTGTACTGTAATCTACTCTACTCTAGTTAGGCCTACACATTACTGTACTGTAATCTACTCTACTCTAGTTAGGCCTACACATTACTGTACTGTAATCTACTCTACTCTAGTTAGACCTACACATTACTGTACTGTAATCTACTCTACTCTAGTTAGACCTACACATTACTGTACTGTAATCTACTCTACTCTAGTTAGGCCTACACATTACTGTACTGTAATCTACTCTATTCTAGTTAGACCTACACATTACTGTACTGTACTGTAATCTACTCTACTCTAGTTAGGCCTACACATTACTGTACTGTAATCTACTCTACTCTAGTTAGGCCTACACATTACTGTACTGTAATCTACTCTACTCTAGTTAGGCCTACACATTACTGTACTGTAATCTACTCTACTCTAGTTAGACCTACACATTACTGTACTGTACTGTAATCTACTCTACTCTAGTTAGGCCTACACATTACTGTACTGTAATCTACTCTACTCTAGTTAGACCTACACATTACTGTACTGTACTGTAATCTACTCTACTCTAGTTAGACCTACACATTACTGTACTGTACTGTAATCTACTCTACTCTAGTTAGACCTACACATTACTGTACTGTAATCTACTATACTCTAGTTAGGCCTACACATTACTGTACTGTACTGTAATCTACTCTACTCTAGTTAGGCCTACACATTACTGTACTGTAATCTACTCTACTCTAGTTAGGCCTACACATTACTGTACTGTAATCTACTCTACTCTAGTTAGGCCTACACATTACTGTACTGTAATCTACTCTACTCTAGTTAGACCTACACATTACTGTACTGTAATCTGCTCTACTCTAGTTAGACCTACACATTACTGTACTGTACTGTAATCTACTCTACTCTAGTTAGACCTACACATTACTGTACTGTACTGTACTGTAATCTACTCTACTCTAGTTAGACCTACACATTACTGTACTGTACTGTACTGTAATCTACTCTACTCTAGTTAGACCTACACATTACTGTACTGTACTGTACTGTAATCTACTCTACTCTAGTTAGACCTACACATTACTGTACTGTACTGTACTGTAATCTACTCTACTCTAGTTAGACCTACACATTACTGTACTGTACTGTAATCTACTCTACTCTAGTTAGGTCTACACATTACTGTACTGTACTGTAATCTACTCTACTCTAGTTAGACCTACACATTACTGTACTGTAATCTACTCTACTCTAGTTAGGCCTACACATTACTGTACTGTAATCTACTCTACTCTAGTTAGACCTACACATTACTGTACTGTAATCTACTATACTCTAGTTAGGCCTACACATTACTGTACTGTAATCTACTCTACTCTAGTTAGGCCTACACATTACTGTACTGTACTGTAATCTACTCTACTCTAGTTAGGCCTACACATTACTGTACTGTAATCTACTCCACTCTAGTTAGGCCTACACATTACTGTACTGTAATCTACTCTACTCTAGTTAGACCTACACATTACTGTACTGTAATCTACTCTACTCTAGTTAGGCCTACACATTACTGTACTGTAATCTACTCTACTCTAGTTAGACCTACACATTACTGTACTGTAATCTACTCTACTCTAGTTAGGCCTACACATTACTGTACTGTAATCTACTCTACTCTAGTTAGACCTACACATTACTGTACTGTACTGTAATCTACTCTACTCTAGTTAGACCTACACATTACTGTACTGTAATCTACTCTACTCTAGTTAGGCCTACACATTACTGTACTGTAATCTACTCTACTCTAGTTAGGCCTACACATTACTGTACTGTAATCTACTCTACTCTAGTTAGACCTACACATTATTGTACTGTAATCTACTCTACTCTAGTTAGGCCTACACATTACTGTACTGTAATCTACTCTACTCTAGTTAGGCCTACACATTACTGTACTGTAATCTACTCTACTCTAGTTAGACCTACACATTACTGTACTGTACTGTAATCTACTCTACTCTAGTTAGACCTACACATTACTGTACTGTAATCTACTCTACTCTAGTTAGGCCTACACATTACTGTACTGTAATCTACTCTACTCTAGTTAGGCCTACACATTACTGTACTGTACTGTAATCTACTCTACTCTAGTTAGACCTACACATTACTGTACTGTAATCTACTCTACTCTAGTTAGGCCTACACATTACTGTACTGTAATCTACTCTACTCTAGTTAGACCTACACATTACTGTACTGTAATCTACTCTACTCTAGTTAGGCCTACACATTACTGTACTGTAATCTACTCTACTCTAGTTAGGCCTACACATTACTGTACTGTACTGTAATCTACTCTACTCTAGTTAGACCTACACATTACTGTACTGTACTGTAATCTACTCTACTCTAGTTAGACCTACACATTACTGTACTGTAATCTACTCTACTCTAGTTAGGCCTACACATTACTGTACTGTAATCTACTCTACTCTAGTTAGACCTACACATTACTGTACTGTAATCTACTCTACTCTAGTTAGGCCTACACATTACTGTACTGTAATCTACTCTACTCTAGTTAGACCTACACATTACTGTACTGTAATCTACTCTACTCTAGTTAGACCTACACATTACTGTACTGTAATCTACTCTACTCTAGTTAGACCTACACATTTCTGTACTGTAATCTACTCTACTCTAGTTAGGCCTACACATTACTGTACTGTAATCTACTCTACTCTAGTTAGGCCTACACATTACTGTACTGTAATCTACTCTACTCTAGTTAGACCTACACATTACTGTACTGTAATCTACTCTACTCTAGTTAGACCTACACATTACTGTACTGTAATCTACTCTACTCTAGTTAGACCTACACATTACTGTACTGTAATCTACTCTACTCTAGTTAGACCTACACATTTCTGTACTGTAATCTACTCTACTCTAGTTAGGCCTACACATTACTGTACTGTAATCTACTCTACTCTAGTTAGGCCTACACTTTACACTGTACTGTACTGTAATCTACTCTACTCCAGTTAGACCTACACATTACTGTACTGTACTGTAATCTACTCTACTCTAGTTAGACCTACACATTACTGTACTGTACTGTAATCTACTCTACTCTAGTTAGACCTACACATTACTGTACTGTACTGTAATCTACTCTACTCTAGTTAGACCTACACATTACTGTACTGTAATCTGCTCTACTCTAGTTAGGCCTACACATTACTGTACTGTAATCTACTCTACTCTAGTTAGGCCTACACATTACTGTACTGTACTGTAATCTACTCTACTCTAGTTAGACCTACACATTACTGTACTGTAATCTACTCTACTCTAGTTAGACCTACACATTACTGTACTGTAATCTACTATACTCTAGTTAGGCCTACACATTACAGTACTGTAATCTGCTCTACTCTAGTTAGGCCTACACATTACTGTACTGTAATCTACTATACTCATGTATACTTAGGCATACACATTACAGTTCAGATGAGGGGAATCATTCCTCAGCTGGAAAGATGTGGCAACTGCTGCACAGCATACATTGCCCTTTCTGCAAGCCTGGTGTGTTTAAGCCAACAGTTAGGAACAAGGTCCTAAAACAAGCCTGGTGTGTTTAAGCCAACAGTTAGGAACAAGGTCCTAAAACAAGCCTGGTGTGTTTAAGCCAACAGTTAGGAACAAGGTCCTAAAACAAGCCTGGTGTGTTTAAGCCAACAGTTAGGAACAAGGTCCTAAAACAAGCCTGGTGTGTTTAAGCCAACAGTTAGGAACAAGCTCCTAAAACAAGCCTGGTGTGTTTAAGCCAACAGTTAGGAACAAGCTCCTAAAACAAGCCTGGTGTGTTTAAGCCAACAGTTAGGAACAAGGTCCTAAAACAAGCCTGGTGTGTTTAATCCAACAGTTAGGAACAAGCTCCTAAAACAAGCCTGGTGTGTTTAAGCCAACAGTTAGGAACAAGGTCCTAAAACAAGCATTTTTTATTATTATGGCTGATCAGTGTACATATGTTTTCCAGATCACATCACAGATGAAAATACCCCACACTGAAAGGTAACACAAAAAATAAATAACAAAATACATTAAAAAAAACCACAGAATGGGCATTTCACCGATATATCTGTTGTTATATATATATATTATTCATATATCTGTTGTTGCAAGTATTGAGCCATGTAAATCATGTAGCAGGGACTCCCAGACACAAGCTTTTGATCAGGTAATATTTTGGTAACTTTGGTGCCAGTTGACTGAGGAGGTTAGGTTGGTCTGCCAGTGTTTATCAAGTTTCAAGGTTCAAGTTGGTTTATTATTTGTCACATATAAAATACATGTACTTTAGGGTGAAATGCTTGGTTCTGAATGAGCCCCTGAGAGTGTGCTTCATACTGTAAAACAGTAAGTAAAAGAGGAATATACAATCTAAAGTACAACCTAAGTACAATGATGTACAAATGCGGACAATGAGGTACAAACCTTAAGGTAAGGTGCAAATTTGCAAATGAGGTATGAATGTAGTGCAAATCTCTTTAATAGATACATAAATATAATGTAGTGTTAAAGTGTCTAAAGTGAGTGTCAAGGTGAGTGTTTGTTTAAAGTGAGGCCATGGTTAGACTAGTGTTTTTTGGCTCGTTTTATACGTTTTTTAATACGTTTGATTCTATTACACAGAAATGCGTTTTTTGGCGTTTTTTGGCGGATACGGCTGAAACGCTAAATTGTGTTTGCGTTTTGGAGAACCCCTAAAAAACGCGCCGACAACAGCCGTGTAGTCAGCACGGAGCCGTTGTTGCGAAAACGCCCATGCGCAGTAGATACCATCTGCGTGCCCTTCCGGTGACAGCAGAGCTGTCCCAAAACAAATAGCTGCAGCTACTATGTGTCGTCAAGTTATTGTTATAAGGACCCCAGTCCAAGCTACAACAGTCTGCATTCCCTTAACAATTGTTTGTATTGAGCCGTATTGTATTGTACCCATATGCAATATGTTAAATAAAGTTTACATCCATTCATTCTGCTAGCATTACCGATTGGCACTGCCACTGGATAACATGAGCTAGTGTTAGCTATCAAACCCTGTTAGCTCAAAGCTCCTCTTTCAACTTAACAAGCATTAAACAAAATTGCCTAGTCATCTATTCACCTTTGTTTAATACACACAGCGTTGTCTCTAATGTTATCTAACTACTGATAGCTCCCGATATCATCAGTTTGGTGCTGGCTAAGTAGCGTGAGCTAACGTTAGCTTCTAGCCACAATGCTATACTGTTATAATGGCAAATTCCATTGACGTTAGCATGCAGCTAACAATGCTACCGATCTTTTTTTAGACTAAACTATCCGCTCTTGGTGGTCACTTGTGTTGATGTTAGTTTTGTTTCATCAACAAATGACAGGCAGAACACACAGTGAATGTATCCGTTTTGTTTATTGCACTTTTATTAGGCTTTGCTGAAAAAG
Organism: Notolepis coatsorum; assembly: GCF_963971535.1. Lineage (NCBI taxonomy): Eukaryota > Metazoa > Chordata > Actinopteri > Aulopiformes > Paralepididae > Notolepis > Notolepis coatsorum. The sequence goes on from NC_140179.1 coordinate 107,241,488, forward strand.
AATTGCTGCATTGAGTAAATAGGCAAGATGGTGGCGCGGCATAGGCGCCTGCCTTGTTGACATTTTCTTTGCTGGAGCTTCCAGGAAGTGTATTGGCACATTCAAGTTATGATTGGTTGAAATTGCCTTCATGTTCGCCACCTACTGCCACCTACTGCTTTGGCAGTGTACTACATCACTGTGCCCAGGTGACAAAAACGAAAGTGTGACTCGAGGCTGCCGCGTTGCGGCGAAACTCGTATGACAATGAAACGAAAATGAAACGAAAGGTGTAACCGCCGCCTGAGTGTGTGCATGTGGATGTGTGTGCAATGAGTGTAGATGATGGGTTGTTAGTGGAGGTTTCTCTATGACAACACGTGAAACACAAATTCACTCATAATTCATAATTATTATTAATTTACATATACCTATATATTAAAAAAGAAAAAACTATATATATATTTTTTTTTAAATTATTATTATTATTATTTTTGTTTAATAAATGTTTTCCTCTGTAAAAAAAATGCCAGTGATTTTTTTTTTCTTCAAAAATGGCCAAAATTGACAGCTCTGAGCAGGCCTGCACTGCAGTATTGCCTGCAGTAATTATTCGTGAAGAAAACTTCACAGGTGTGACCCATTGTTAAATAAATAATAAATAACAGCGAATCAAAATAGGCTATTAACTTCATCTAAGCACGGTCTGTTAAACTCTTGCCATTGAATGGAGGGTTGATTGATTGACAGCCCTTGACATCCAATACACGGAGGTTGAATATGATTGGCAGCCTTGCAAATCCAATCAGAGATTTCTGCATTGCAAAGTCAAAATGGTCCAGCTGCATGTCCGGAGGATAGGTTTAGCTCGGGCCAATCTCAAGTTTCTCAAGTTTCTTTATTAGTTGTCATACAGAAGTACAGAATACTTTTATACAAAATGTAACATAAAGAAGCATTTTGTATAAAAGTATTCTGTACTTCTGTATGACAACTGTAGGCGCCGTAATGGAGGTCTCTTTATTATGATTCAGTATTCTAGTTTTGTTGTATTATTAGTTGTACTGTCACTTTAGGTGGTGGGCGTGCTCACGGGGGTGTGGCGCTAATGGGAGCGTCTTATGGAATTTCATTCACCTTTTCACGTTGACAGTTCACAGAGGTTGACAGCTCACGGAGAGAGGGGGTGAGAGTTAGGAGAGCATATTATCTTTTGACCGCAATAACGCAATAACGCAAAGTGCAATTCGTATTTTGTTTGTCTCATGATGAAGCGAAAGAATAAATGCCTTAAAAGTATTTCCTGGACGTGGAACGGAGTTATTTCATGTCGCGCGTCAATTGTTTGAACTCCATCGCTCAGCCCCTCGGCACTATCTGTCTATGACAGTTTACTGCCGCAACATAGTCAAAAGATAATTAAGCAAGCAAACAAAAGCGTTGATAAGAAGGAAATCAACAATATTGACAGTACGGATTCCTCGAGTTGCCTCGGGGCGCTGATCTTGAGGGCATCACGGAGACGCTTCGATCATCGCTGCATTGGAGGAGCGCGCCATCACTTCTGAACGCCTGACACGCAGACCAGCAATAAGAAGCTAAGTAAATTGTTTTATTCAACTGTGAAGCCTTTCGTGTTAAAGAACACAGTGTGAATTAGTTACTTTGCTTGTCCATTGGGGATCGGTTTGTTGACTGGCTGCGTCGTCTTGCGCTCATGGACGTTGCGCCAACTTGCGCGGCCTAAGCGGCAGCTAATTGATTGATGGATTGATTGTTCATTAAAGAGGACTGTGGATTATTGAATAATTGCACCTGAGCACATTGAAAAATGGCATCGGGAGGATCAACTGTTGATACTGGGAGACAAAATTACAGTAAAAGTGCCAATGTTTGTGTACATGGTTCCCCCATACCTGCAACACAGCAATTAACTCCTGTTGAAATACCCGATGAACACTGTGATGTAATTAAAGTTGATGATGATGGAATCAAACCAAGTGACAGTGTGTCAAATTCTGGAAGCAGAGGTTCAGCCTATCGAAGCTCTGTCGGGCCTAGGTCTAACATCTCAACCACGTCTTCCGCACGCAAAGCTGAATCTGACATGGCCGCTCTAATTGCAAAACAAAGGCTATTAAAAGATAAGCACGCAATAGAGCAAGAGGAAGAAGAAGAAGAGGAGCTGCTAAGGAAGAAAAGGGTACAATTAAGAACGCAGGAAGAAGAGCAAGAGGAACAGCTAAGGAAGCAAAAGGAGCAAAGAAGGAAAGAGGAAGAAGAGCAAGAGGAACAGCTAAGGAAGAAAAAGGAGGAACTAAGAAAGAAGAAGGAGCAACTTGAACTTGACATGGAAATAGCCTCAGCAGCGGCTAAAGTCAATGTGCTAAGAGGCTCTGGAGGATCTCGTATTTCAACTAATATGTCTGTTGTATCTGATGGCATGAGCTCTTATTTCCGAAGAGGACAAAGGAATGTTCAGACACTCAGTACTGAAGCACAAACCGCTACAACCACAGATCAGAATCTACAACCACAACCCGAATTGTCAAGACACACAGGGGTCAAGGGACAAAGGACGTTACAGTGCCCTCAAGCACAGCCACGGATTCAGCACCAAAGCGCTCACCCTGCACCACAACAAGCAATCAGCAGCAGCAACATAATCACTGTTTTAGAGAAACAGAATGAAATAACAGCTTTGCTAGTCCAACAACAGTCTCTTTCATTCTTGCCTAAAAGAGACATTCAAATTTACGATGGTGACCCTTTACATTTTCACACCTTCATAAAGTCATTCGAGCACAGCATTGAACAGAAGACTGACAACCATATGGACTGCCTGTACTTCCTTGAACAGTTCACTAGGGGGCAGCCTCGTGAGCTTGTCAGAAGCTGTCAGCATATGGCTCATGACCGAGGGTATGTGAAAGCTAAGGCTTTGCTACATGAGCACTTTGGGAATGGACATAGAATTGCTTCTGCCTACATGGGAAAGGCTCTTTCATGGCCACCAATAAAATCAGAAGACGTCAGAGCTCTGCAAGCATACAGTCTCTTTTTGAGAGGATGCTGCAACGCCATGGAAGAAGTGGAAATGATGTACGAGTTGGACATGTCTGCCAACATGCTAGCCATCATTAGAAAATTACCTTACAAGCACAGAGACATATGGAGAACTGTGGCCTGTGACCTGCAGGAAAGGCGTGGCCATAGAGCTAGATTTCCTGACATTGTTGACTTCGTTGAACGACAGGTGAAAATTGCAAGTGATCCAGTGTTTGGCAATATACAGGACACACCATCAGCAGCAGCACCTAAGGATGTGAGGAAGTCCAGCAATCAACCATATACAAGGGCAAAGGAAAGTAGCTATGCTACCACCACTGCAACAATTGAAAGGAAAGAGGAACCTGGAACAAAGATGGAGAGAAGCTCATCTAGTACAACGACTTGTTGGTTTTGCGGAGGTGGACACACATTGGATATGTGTTCTCTATTGGAAAGGAGGGTGCATAGCGAGAAGATTGGCTTCTTGAAGAATCATAATGTGTGTTTTGGCTGTTTGTGCATTGGGCACTTGAGTAAAGAATGTAGGCAACGCCTCTATTGCAAAATATGCAATCTCAGGCACCCTAGCGTACTTCACATGTACCACAAGGAGGAGGGAACAGATCAAAGGCCAGCCAAAAGAGAATCGGAGACAGCAGTGGGCAGTGCTCCGATCTCTGTACAATCCAGTGGTCTTACAGGGGCCGGTGAGCAGGACTGTACACTCTCTATAGTACCAGTACAGGTCAAATCTAAAAAAGGACATGTTACAATGACTACCTATGCCTTCCTGGATCCCGGTAGCTCAGCATCTTTCTGCACTGAGCGGCTGATGAGCAAGCTGAACGTCACCGGAAGAAGAACAAGTATTCTCCTTAGGACTATGGGCCAGGAGAAAGTGGTTGAAAGCCACATTATTTCAGACTTGGAAGTGGCTGCGTTAGATGGTGACTGGTTTTATGAACTCCCTGACATTTACACACAGGAAAGCATGCCAGTCCACAGAGGCAACATTCCGAGACAGAAAGACCTTCGAAGATGGCCTCACTTGGAACACGTTTACATTTCTGAGATTGACTCTGGGATTGACCTGTTGATAGGAGCCAACGTTCCCAAGGCATTGGAGCCTTGGCGAGTTATACGGAGTGTGGACGAGGGTCCATACGCAGTCAAAACTGTGTTGGGTTGGACTGTGAACGGACCTCTCGGAAGAAAATTGGACAACCAGAATCGTCCAAAGAACGGGAGTTTGGCAAGAGACAAATCAAACCTAGCAGAGGACAGACAAGCTGCCACTTCAGAGAAACAGCTACAAGAGGATTTGAACCGAAAATTGGAAAAGAAAGAAGAGCGAACAGACGATTCTGTTGCTTCCAAGAGAGCGAGGCGGCGTGACAGAAACGTAGACAATAACATTAAGTTTGAAAGCAACAATTCTGAGGATCATCACATGGATTTCAAGCCTGTGTCCCAGGAAAAATCGAAGGACAACATTGATACAGGAAAGAAATTCAGAGCTAAAAGAGAATCAAAGAAGGAAGCACTGGTGAGTCCAAAATCGAAATGGCCAGTTGAAGATTCATACACAACTGACTCTAGGGACAAAGCAAACGATGACACTACTTCTGAAATGCCCCGTGGCTATAAGAGCCAAATTAAAACGAAGAGATGTCCAAGGAAGAGGAAGCGGTGCCGGCTCAAAGACAAAAGGTTTGCCTTCAACAGGAAAGAGAGGTGAAAAGAAAAGAGAGCCGTGAGAACTTCAGAAAATGAACTTCATCAGGAAGCGGAAGAGCCATGAGGACATTAGATGTTCATATTCATTGAACCCCATAGACTGACACATAGACATACACCCATAGACTGATACATAGATATACACCCATAGACTGACACATAGACATACACCCATAGACTGATACATAGATATACACCCATAGACTGATACATAGACATACACCCATAGACTGATACATAGATATACACCCATAGACTGATACATAGACATACACCCATAGACTGATACATGGAGATATACACCCATAGACTGATGGAGATATACACTCATAAACTGACTTTGCCACTTTGGATTACAGTTTTTTGTTTTTTCTGACTTGACTGACCTAGCGATCATAAAGATCCCTCCTTAAGGCTATGTGCTAGTAACCTCTGGCCCTAGGATACGATTAAGAAAGAAGAAAAAGACATTTGCGAGAAAATTATAGAAAAAAATCGAAAAAAGAAAAAACTTGTCAATAATTGTGCCTTATATTTAATGTTTTTCTTGTATGCTCCTACATAATTTACAATTGTATAGTTATTACATGTGAATAATTAGGGGCCGGTAACGAAAGAAGCTATTGTTTGAGTAATTAGGGGCCGGTAACGAAAAATAACTATTGTTTGAATAATTTGATGTTTTTTCTTGTAGGCACCTACATATTTTACAATTGTGTAATTATTATATTTGAATAATTAGGGGCCGGTATGTAGGCGCCGTAATGGAGGTCTCTTTATTATGATTCAGTATTCTAGTTTTGTTGTATTATTAGTTGTACTGTCACTTTAGGTGGTGGGCGTGCTCACGGGGGTGTGGCGTTAATGGGAGCATCTTATGGAATTTCATTCACCTTTTCACGTTGACAGTTCACAGAGGTTGACAGCTCACGGAGAGAGGGGGTGAGAGTTAGGAGAGCATATTATCTTTTGACCGCAATAACGCAATAACGCAAAGTGCAATTCGTATTTTGTTTGTCTCATGATGAAGCGAAAGAATAAATGCCTTAAAAGTATTTCCTGGACGTGGAACGGAGTTATTTCATGTCGCGCGTCAATTGTTTGAACTCCATCGCTCAGCCCCTCGGCACTATCTGTCTATGACAGTTTACTGCCGCAACAACAACTAATAAAGAAACTTGAGAAACTTGAGATTGGCCTGAGCTAAACCTATCCTCCGGACATGCAGCTGGACCCATTTTGACTATGTGAAAGTTGAGACTATGAGAAAGTTGTTGTTTAGTAGTTAGTAAGCTGTACATCTATAACAAGTCAAGTCAGGCTAAATTAAACTTTGCGCCAACATTAGGACCGAAGTATAAACCAGCAACTGAGCAACATGAAGAAGTGGATTTATGCATCTGGATCAGAAAAAACGTTGTGGATGAAAAAGTAAGTAGGCTACAGTGCTTGTATGCTAACAGTAGCTAGCCAGCTTAGCCTACATCACAATGATAATCACCAAGCTAACTTACTAACTGTACACACTGTAGGGCTGGGCAATTAATCGAAACAGAATCGCGATATCGATTAATAGACCTATGCAATCTCATTTCTAAGTTATGACTATTTTCTTTTATTAAAAAAAACGTTTTTTTTTTTTTTACCTTTTAAATTATTTTATCTGGGTTGAACATGATTTGTGGAACTCCCTCTGGTGTTGTGGTCGTGGTATTCACTGACCTTTGGGAAGTATTTCGACATGCACATGGGTATCTTAGTGGTGTAGTGTATCTTGTAGACCAGGCCCATTGCAAGTTGCTGTACTCTGTCGTCTACTCTAAGCCATCCTAGGTTGTCAAAGTGGACAGGGGTGAGGTGGGTTTTAGGAGTAAGGTCAAGCAGTAGTCTGACCAGTTTGTTTTGTGATGTTTGTAATCTTGTTTTTAGTGCCTTTGAGGTGCTTTGGTACCATGAGGTGCAAGCATAGTCGTAGTACCCTTGAATGAGTGCTCCTGTTAGAGTCTTCAAGGTATTCTTGTTTACCAGAGAGGAGATCCGGTACAGGAATCTAGTTCGTTGGTTGACTTAGTTTTATTACATTGGATCCCATTTTGTCACAGGAAAGATTTGCCTGTATAGGATGGAACCCAGGTAGGTAATTTCATCTTTCCTTTTAAGATAAGATAAGATATTCCTTTATTGATCCCCTTGGGGAAATTCAGGCATCATAGCAGCATGAGGGAAGGGGGGGGGGGGGTACAGGTAGTGAAAACAACACAAGCAGTGTAAACAAATAGGTCAATATAATTTACTATCTAACTGAAATATACATTATTCATTATTCACAGTATCACAGTATCCACATAAGGTGCAGTATGCATAAGGTAGTGTTATTGTCCTACTTGGGTTCCTATTAGTTCTAGGTCGATGTCTGGCAGCAGTCGCTGCCCACTGTTGTGGAGCCTGATGGCCACTGGTATGAAGGACTGTCCGAGGCGGTTAGTTGAGTGTCGGGGGGGTATGAGTCTGTGGCTTCCTTGTCACCTTCACCTAATATGTTTTGATCTGGTCAGGTGCGCTGTCACCTAAAATGTTTTGATCTGATCAGATGCGCTGTCACCTAATATGTTTTGATCTGGTCAGGTGCGCTGTCACCTAATATGATTTCATCTGGTCAGGTGCGCTGTCACCTAATATGATTTCATCTGGTCAGGTGCGCTGTCACCTAATATGTTTTCATCTGGTCAGGTCCGCTGTCACCTAATGTTAATATGTTTTCATCTGTGTCCACTGACCACTGACACACAGTGGGGGATGTTTTAAAAATATTATTTAATATATAATATAATATAATAATTTGTGCTTCACCTAAAAATTTGGTCAGCAGCCTCGACTGGTTGTTACATAGAGTTATTGAGCATCCTGATGGCCTGGGGATGGAAGCTCTCTCTGTACTGGCCATGAGTTCAAGTTTGTTCATTAATTGCCATAGTAAAATACAGAATACTTTATCATGAAATGCTTTTTTCTGTATGAGCCCCTGGGAGTGTGCTAGATAAAAATAGAGACTCCGGTAGCGCTTGCCTGACCGCAGCAGTTCAAAGAGGCAGTTGTTTGGGTGACTAGAGTCTTTGGTTATTCTCTTAGCCTTGGCCTTGCAACGCTGGGTATCCATTTCCTGGATGCGTGTATGCTTTTACCAACGCAGTTGTGTTTCCGGGTTCCCGTTTTGCGCCCTGATTGGCCACTGACCTACACGCATACGCCCCCCTCGCTATCGCCTTTGGGGCGTGAGATATGAAGACAGATTTAACTGGGTATCATACGAGCCGCAAATTGAACATGCAGTGAGTCTGCGACAACAACCCAATAATAAACACTCGAAACAGCTATTACCAGACAATTACAACAGCAGTGGTGCCTGCTTCAAATGTCACGTATTATAGGCTATAAGCCCGTGTAGATCTATTCGGAATAATAAACATCGCCACCCGCTAGAAAAACATGACACAATGTGATCCTATCTCCGATAGAGCGGCTGGTCGCAGAGACGCGAGTTGAACGAACACATCTGGAGGAGAATGAATGAATGAATGAACCTGATGTAAACAAGACAAAAGTCTTTCTCTGGTCTGCATCCCCTTAACAATTGTGTGTATTGAGCCGTACTGTATTGTACCCATTCTGCAATCTGTTAAATAAAGTTTTCATTCATTCATTCATTCATCTCCTCCCGATGTGTTCATTCAACTCGCGTCTCTGCGACCAGCCGCTCTATCGGAGATAGGATCACATTACACCCAGTTAAATCTGTCTTCATATCTCACGCCCCAAAAGCGATAGCGAGGGGGGCGTACGCGTGTAGGTCAGTGGCCAATCAGGGCGCAAAACGGGAACCCGGAAACACAACTGCGTTGGTAAAAGCATACACGCGTCCTGGAGTGTGGGAAGCCCACCTCCAATTGTGCGTTCGGCTGAACGGGCCACTCTCTGTAGTCTGCTGTTTATCTAACGTCATTTACAGCAGACATTAAACAACCAACAAACCCTTCATCACGTTACCTTCCCTTCCACATCTATGTATGTTATTTTCACATTATACTCCAACAGTGAATATGAGTTAAAACAGTAAAGCAGCCTGTTAGCTGGTTTGTTTTCCCTTTCCAGCCAGACACATAGGTTTGTGAGTGGGTGAGTGTGTGTACTGCCCTCTGCTGGATAAAAAAAGTATATCATGTAAGTAGTGACATTCAGGTTATACATAGAATAGAATAGAATAGAAATACTTTTATTATACAGAGGGAAATTTGACACTGCAAATCGCTCAACATTAAACATTTAGACAGAACAGGTCACAAATAAGAATAACAAAACGAATCAAATTGCATAAGATAAGAATATAATAAAATATAATCAAAATGGAATAAGATATACAGTAATAAATACAGTAAAAATATACTGAAGTCTACAGTAGGTGTAATATTGCACAGTGCTGTTTCAAAAGTAAGAGTCCAGGAAGATGGTAACTGGTGACATTCTGTTATGTCATTATGGTGACATAACATGGTGACATTCTGCCCTCTAGTGGTAAATGTGGAGAACACATCTGGAGGGTCAGCGTGTCAACATTGCACAGAATGAATGAATGAATGAATGAATGAATGAATGAATGAATGAATGAATGAATGAATGAATGAATGAAAACTTTATTTAACAGATTGCAGAATGGGTACAATACAGTACGGCTCAATACACACAATTGTTAAGGGGATGCAGAACAGAGAAAGACGTTTGTCTTGTTTACATCAGGGTCCATAGTGAATAGAAGAGCTGTGTTCAGCCATATAGTTATGATGAGAAAGGATAGAGAGTGGGACCTTTCAGCTCGCTATAGGTTTTCATTTGGATTTAAGATGTCCCACCAAGGTCTACTCACATGGAGCAACATTAAACGTTATGCTTTAATCTCTCTTGCAGCAGGGAGCACCCCTAAGAGTAGAACCACACCACCAAGAATAACTATTACCATCGACATCTATTCTGCATTATAATGGTAAAACTAATGATGTGGGTGATTTGGTCTATTACTAGTTTGTAGATTATTATAGGTAATCAGGTTAATTGATTGACCTAGTAGTATGTTCTATGCTCTGTCAGAACAAGGTTGTCTGAGTCAAAGCTCTGTGTTGTTGAGTCACCAGTATACAGTATAAGGAGTTGGCCAATCAGAAGCCCTCCTGAGGTTTAAAACCATGTGGCACTTCCTGTTTCTTCCTTTTGTCTCTGGGTTGCTGTTGGTCTGATGGGTTTGTGTAACTCAGTTAGCCACCTCTGTAATTGTGTTAGTGTGTGTTGGGAATTGGAGCAGGTAAGGTACATTTTGTGACAGGGTAGTATATTGTCTAATAATAATAATAATAATAATAATAATAATAATAATAATAATAATAATAATAATAATAATAATAATAATAATAATAATAATAGATTGTATTTGTAGTGTACTTTTTGTTCATTAGGATCATGCAGGGTTAAAACAGTTAAACTGTTTTGTATTATTAATAAAAATTAAATAAAAATAGAACATAGTTAATTAAAAACATAGTATGAACAGATCATTAAAAACAACAGCACAAGAAAAAGCTATCAATAAAAGTCCTAGACACACTAGGTCAGGAGTGAATGTGAGTGTATGTTTTGGTAGTTAGTGTAGTGTAGGTAGTCAGGAGTAGGGTTTTATTAGACTTTGGTGTTATTGTATAGTTAAGTCTATTCCCTACTGAGTTAGTTTAGAAAATACACTTTTTTCATTGTTGTGTATTTAGGCTGTCTTTGGTTTATTGTAAACACTGTAAATATCATTGTTGTGTATTTAGTCAGTCTTTGGTTTATGGTACACACTGAAAATATCATTGTTGTGTATTTAGTCTGTGTCTTTGGTAAACACTGTAAATATCAATTGCACAATATATCACTTTATTTCACCTCATTTGTTGTTGACCTTGGTTTAGTTTTCCTTTGGTTAATTTATCCCAGGTTACAATAGAATAATTGTTTATGTTAGTTACACCTTCCCCTTGACTCACTGGGGTTGTAACATTACTGGTGGTAGATTCAGAGATGGTCTAGATGTGAAATGCCCAGAGATGGTGTCCCCACCCTCTGGAGCCACATACCCCTTCTGGTCTGGAATCAGATCCTACAGCAGAATTCTCCCTTACCCTGTCTCCAAAATGCTGAGTAGAAATGATCATAATATTAGGATTATTAGGAGGATATTAGTTTAGTAGGCGACATGTTAGATGTATCTGAAGTGGTACATATTTTGCTTCCACAGATCTTCTCGGCCGTTCGCACTACTCTCTCCAGTGCTCTGCGGTCGCTTTGGTTGGCATTTCCAAACCATGCGGTGGTGCATCCTGTCAGTACGCTCTCCGTGGTGCCTCTGTAGAAGGCCCTGAGGACCTGTGGCCCCATGCCAAATTGTTTAAGTCGCCTGAGGTGGTAGAGGCGTTGTTGGGCCTTCTTCACCACGTGGCCAGTGTGCACTCCCCAGTCCAGCTTCTCTGTGATGTGAACCCAGAGGAACTTGAAGCTGGCGACCCTCTCCACTGCGACCCCGTTGATGTGGATGGGGTTGTGTCCCTCTCCTCCCCACCTGTAGTCGATGATCAGCTCCTTGGTCTTGTCGACGTTGAGAGTGAGGTTGTTTTCCTGGCACCACTTTTCCAGGTTTACAACCTCACTCCTGTAGGCTGTCTCATCGCCGTTGGTGAGCAAGCCAACGACTGTCGTATCGTCTGCAAACTTGATCATCAGGTTGGAGCTGTATCGGAGGCTCTATGGTGTTGAAAGCTGAACTGAAGTCTATCAACAGCTTTCTCACATAGGTGTTGGGTTTGTCCAGGTGCATGAGGGTGTGGTGGAGGGCAGTGTTTATTGCGTCGTCTGTGGAACGGTACACAGTATATCCTAACCTTAACCACTCCCATAATCCTATCCCTAACCACTCCCTAAAATGTTTAAATACATGTAAACATGTACTGGGCTTGCAGGCCCCATGGGTGCATTTAGTCTCCTGATGCTGAAATCTGAATAAAGTCACTTCAAAGTAACAAGAATGAAACAAAAGATTAGCAAAGCTCGAGATTCTGATCATAATGACTCCTCACTCTGTTCTCTCTCCGCTGAGACAAAGAACTGGCCCAGATGAAAGGAATGCAGGCCATCCTTGGAGGTGCCAGTCATTCCCTGTAAATCTGTCAATGTTGTTTTCTCTACCAGACTCCATCTTCTTCAGGCGTCTCAGGTCAGGTTGCCTTGGTAACCTGACCTCGGGCCCTAGCCTTGCGTAGGAGGGAGAGATCAGAGCTTCAAACACCACAAAACATCTGCTACAGACACCAATCTAAAGGTGTCCTGACATAACTGACTATCCTGCTATAATCACAGAGAAAAACCACACAATTCTTCACTTTCCATCTAACTGGAACTACACGATTAGTACCTATATATTCAAGGACTGCTCAATGACGAGAATACAAATGTATATTTATTGTTTAATGTCTATTCACTATAAACAGAAATATATTGTAACAATATAATAGATTTACTGTATGGTAAGATAGAGCCATTAAAAGAGATATATCTTGAATGCATAAACATGTTACTTCAGAGTTACTTTGAGAAGATTATGTGCTCCAATATATTCCACTCAGCACTATTAAACCATTATGCAGAGACATATCATCATTGTAAATACATCACATATAAACATAACACTGCCTTCATGGCACAATCTTGATGTAACTAAGACATTTTCTGAAAACAATTTCTTGCATGGATTACTAGATTACAACAACAATACAATACGTTCTCGTGGGCCTTTCCTGGTTGTTAACCAAGGTGAAAATAGTGGAACTAAAGCCTGGTCTGGTTCAACAAGGAAATAAATGATCATTATACTAAATCATGTATAAAATGTTTCAATCATGCAAGTCTTGATCACCAGGTGGGGCTGATATTTCAATCTATTTCACTTCCTGTATAGAAATATGTCATTCTTGTGTTGTATGCATGCTTGAGGAAGACCGGAAATGTCGAAACGTCGCATCTACTGCCTTTTTTGTCTATTAAAACACCTTGGAACTACAACTGCATAGTATTGTATATTATATGGTAACTCAGTTACGTCTATTCTGCATCGAACATTGTACATATGTCTATACTGATCACTGTGACCTCATTTTCTACTTCTAATTTACATGCTATACTATGTTATTTGATACGATCTTGTCTAGCACAGTCTCTGGAGCGTAACAGTAAGAAGTATTTTGTATGAAAGTATTCTGTACTTCTGTATGACAACTATTAAAGAAACTTGAAACTTGAAGTGAGTTGCGAGCCCCGCTTTGTCTTTTGATTGAGTAGGACACCATGACTCAACGAGGCCTTCTGATAGCAGGTGGTCCGGTCCTGTTAAATGTGTGCTTCAGTGTTTTAGCCTGTATGAAACTCTTATTGAGTGGTCATAATTTGTAAAATAGTTAAGCTTTTGCTCAATAATGCTTTGGAACAGGAGATTTTTGAAATATCAAGTCAAGATCAGTGGCGGCTTGAACATTTTTCTAGGTGGAGCTGTGCCATATTCACTCAGTTTCAGTAACTACAGTATATAACCAGACCTGCAAACTGATAAGAGGTGAAAAAGGTGACATGTTTGTAAACCAAACCCAGTGGTACCAGAAGAAAAGAGGGGGGGGGGGAGAGTTAGAGAGTTCCCATGTTTGTGGTGCTGCAAAGGAGCAGACATGTAATACTCTGTAGTGCCATGTAGTACCCTGTAGTGCCATGTAGTACCCTATAGTACCCCGTAGTGCCATGTAGTACCCCGTAGTACCCTGTAGTACCCTGTAGTGCCATGTAGTACCCTGTAGTGCCCTGTGGTACCATGTAGTACCCTGTAGTGCCATGTAGTGCCATGTAGTGCCATGTAGAGCCATGTAGAGCCATGTAGTACCCTGTAGTGCCATGCAGTACCATGTAGTACTCTGTGGTACCATGTAGTACCCTGTACCCTAACTAAACTACCCTATAGTAAACTACCCAGTGGTACCATGTAGTACCCTGTACCATAACTAAACTACACAGATTAATCTAAAGGTCAGTCCCCGACCAGGTGAGATCAAGGTAGGTTGAAGGAGAGAGAGAAAAGATGAGTCTTAAGCAGGGATTTAAAAGCTTCGACAGAGCAGGCGCCCCTGATGACGGCAGGTAATTTGTTCCACAGGTAGGGAGCGCGGTAGACAAAGGCTCTGTGGCCGGCGGATTTCTTTTTAACCCTAGGGGTCGATAGAAGCCCCGCATTTTGTGAGCGCAGAGCACGAGCGGGCGAGTACCGGGAGATGAGATCGGATAGATAGAGCGGTGCAAGCCCATTTAAAATGTTGTAGGTGAGGAGTAGCACTTTAAAGTCAGAACGGGCTTGGATAGGAAGCCAATGTAGGGCGGACAAAACTGGTGTGATGTGATCAAATTTTCTAGTTCTAGTTAGTATCCGTGCAGCCGCATTTTGCACGAGTTGAAGATTTTTGATGCTTGAATTAGGTAGGCCTGAAAAAAGTGCATTACAGTAGTCCAGACGTGATGAGACAAAAGCATGAATCAGGGTTTCAGCATCAGCCAGAGTTAAAATGGGGCGTATTTTTGCGATATTACGAAGATGGAAGAATGCAATTTTGGTGACATTTTTTATATGTGCATTAAATGAGAGGGAGGAATCAAAAATGACTCAGAGGTTTTTTATGGTGGAGCTCTGGGATACATGACAGGTATCAAAGTTGAGGGAGATGTCCTGAAACAGGCCTCTGTGGTTTGGGGGGCCAACAATTAACATCTCAGTTTTATCTGCATTAAGGCGGACCTTTAAAAAAGTGAATATCAGGAAGGCATCCCCGGCCGCGTCCTAAAAGTCTGTGCCGACCAACTAGCCCCGGTATTCACTGACATATTTAACCTGTCCTTAGAACAGGCTGTCATCCCCACCTGCCTGAAGAAGTCCACTATTATCCCTGTACCCAAAAAATCCAAGCCTGCTTGCCTCAACGACTACCGCCCTGTAGCTCTCACCTCCATAGCCATGAAGTGCTTTGAGAAGCTAGTAAAGGGCTACATCTGCTCCTCCCTCCCCATCAACATGGACCCCCTGCAATTTGCATACCGCCCCAATAGGTCCACGGAGGACGCCATAGCCCATGTGCTGCACACAGCAGCATCACACCTGGACAAGAGGCAGGGGAACTATGTGAGAATGCTATTCATCGACTACAGCTCGGCATTCAATACCATAGTCCCCTCCATACTCATAGCCAAGCTCAGGGACCTGGGCTTGAACTATGACCTCTGCCAGTGGGTCTTGGACTTCCTGACTGGCAGACCCCAGGTGGTGAGAGCAGGCAACTGCACCTCCTCATCCATCACCCTCAACATAGGGGCCCCCCAGGGCTGTGTTCTGAGTCCCCTCCTCTACTCCCTGTACACACACGACTGTGTGGCTCAGCGGAGTAGCAATACAATCATCAAATTTGCTGACGACACAGTGGTGGTGGGCCTGATCTCTGCCAACGACGAGAGGGCCTACCTGGAAGAGGTCAAGGTCCTGGCGGGATGGTGCCAGGAAAACAGCCTCTCCCTGAACGTCAGCAAAACAAAGGAGATGATTGTGGACTTCAGGAGGTCGGGGGTCAAGGACTACAGCCCCCTCAGCATCGACGGGGCACCGGTTGAGAGAGTCAACAGCTTTAAGTACCTCGGAGCCTACATATCCGAGGACTTGACATGGACCACACACATTGACAGTGTTGTGAAGAAGGCACGACAACGCCTCTACTTCCTCAGGCGCCTAAGGAAGTTCCAAGTCAGTCAGAAGATCCTTAAGAACTTCTACTCATGTACAATAGAGAGCATCTTGACTGGCAACATCACCTCCTGGTTTGGGAATAGCACTGCACAAGACCGAAGCAGACTACAAAGAGTGACACGTTCAGCCGAACGCACAATTGGAGGGGGGCTCCCCACCCTCCAGAACATTTACAACAAGCGTTGCAAGGGCAAGGCTAAGAGAATCATTAAAGACTCCAGTCACCCGAACAACTGCCTCTTTGAACTGCTGCGGTCAGGCAAGCGATACCGGAGTCTCAAGGCGAGCACAGAAAGACTCAGAAGAAGCTTCTATCCCCAGGCCATCAGACTGCTAAACGAACAATGAACACTACACAACAACAACCACCAAACGCACATAGCACACACATCCACACGCACACACTCACTTTAAACAGACACACTGTAGCACCCACTCCACACACTTTATAGCACACACCCACTTTAAACAAACACACTGTAGCACCCACTCCCCACACTTTATATTTATTGATGAAGGATTGCACTACAACTCGTACACCTTACTGTAAATTGTACCTAAACTGTACCTCATCCCATTTCTGCTTTGCACTATATAGTACTGTACATTAGTACACTGCATAGTATTGTATATTATATGGTAACTCAGAACATTGTACATATGTCTATACCGAACACTGTGACCTCATTTTCTTCTTCTAAATTACATGCTATACTATGTTATTTGATACTATCTTGTCTAGCACAGTCTCTGGAGCGTAACAGTAAGAAGCATTTTGTATGAAAGTATTCTGTACTTCTGTATGACAACTATTAAAGAAACTTGAACTTGAAGGAGTAGAAAGTTTTGCGACATCCATTTTTTGACGGCAAGCAAGCAGGCCTCAAGGTTTTGTAGTTGGGAGGAATCATTTGGCTTAATAGGTATATATAATTGGGTGTCATCAGCGTAAAAATGAAAGTTTATGCCAAATTTGCGTATGATATCGCCGAGGGGTAGCATGTAAATCGAAAATAGCAAAGGGCCCAGGACAGAGCCTTGTGGGACACCACATTGCACCGGGAGGGTCTCAGATGTTAAATCATTATAGACCACGCAGTGTGTTCTATCAGTTAAATAGGATTTAAACCAAGCTAGTGCGAGACCCCGAATGCCAACATGATTCTCAAGCCGACCTAGAAGAATCGAGTGATCGATAGTGTCAAAGGCTGCACTGAGTTCAAGCAATAAGAGCACAGAAGTGAGGTTTGAGTCAAGAGAGAGCAGTAAGTCATTTGTGACTTTGGTAACCGCCGTTTCGGTGGAGTGTAAGGCTCTAAAGCCAGATTGAAATGATTCATTAAGATTATTGTTTGATAAATGGTCAGTAAGTTGCGTTGCGACGATCCGTTCTAACACTTTGGATAGGAATGGAAGATTGGAGATAGGTCTGTAATTTTTCAAGATTAGAGGGTCGAGGTTCGGTTTTTTAAGTAGTGGTTTAATGACGGCTGATTTAAAGGCCAGGGGCACCACGCCAGTAGACAAAGAGGTGTTGAAGATATTGAGTAGGGCAGGGCCTAGAGTTGGGAAGAGTTTTTTGATGAGAGTTGCTGGGAGAGGGTCAAACAGACAGGTTGAAGGTTTAGCCGCGCCAACCAGTTTAGAGAGGGCACTAAGTGAGACGTTTTCAAGGCAGCATAGCGTATTACTGGAATCAAAGTCAGGGGGAATGCCCGTCAAAGGTTGGGAGGGACTCTGATTGTTGAGTAAAGCAACAATTTCATCTCTAATGAGGTCAATTTTCTTGGTAAAAAATGTCATGAATTCGTTAGCCGAGAACGCATGGTTTAGGGCACTTGGTTGTTTCTGCGTAAGTTTTGCAACTGTGTCAAACAGAAACTTTGAGTTGTTTTTGTTTTCATTTATGAAAACAATTTATAAAATCCATTTAGTTTGGATAGTATTGTAATATTGTGATATCCCATGGATATATATAGCTTTATACATTTCAACATTTGATTGCTGCATTCATTCTCATTTCATTCATTGTGTTCATCATTGTAGTCATCACGTCAGTCCCCGCTGCCTAACACACTGACTCTGCTTGGGGCGCTAAATTAACAGTAGGAGTTAGATCATTTTGTGTACTGTACTGTGTAGGGACTGTCCTGCTCCACTAGGGGCAGGCTTTTCTCATTCACTAGGCTGGGGGCGGGGCTGGCTTTTCTAATTCACAGGAGCGATCTTTTCTACTCTACGTTGGCTTTGAGAGTTGTGTGAATGAATGAAAACTTTATTTAACAGATTGCAGAATGGGTACAACACAGTACGGCTCAATACATACAATTGTTAAGGGGATGCAGACCTGAGAAAGACGTTTGTCTTGTTTCCATCAGGGTCCCCCATTTTCAATTCATATAGACATTTATGACATACACAACATACATGACATTTATGGCATAGGGACATATAGGTATTTAGTACTGATACATTTGTGACATAACCGGTATTCAAATATACAGTACTGTTACCCCTAGATCCTGACAGAGTATATACATATGATGGGGAGGGGACTGTACATTAGGAGGGGTAGGGTGGGTGGGAGAGAAATATACAGCGGGGAGGGAATATATACATGTTTGATTGATTGAATTGATTGAAAACTTTATTAACAGATTGCAGAATGGGTACAGTACAGTACATAGATGTAGCAGTACTGTCTATCTGTATGTCATGTATGGGGACCCTGATGTAAACAAGACGAAAGTCTTTCTCTGGTCTGCATCCCCTTAACAATTGTGTGTATTGAGCTGTACTGTATTGTACCCATTCTGCAATCTGTTAATAAAGTTTTCAATCAATCAATCAAAACAGCTCAATACATACAATTGTTAAGGGGATGCAGACCAGAGAAAGACGTTTGTCTTGTTTACATCAGGGTCCCCCATTTTCAATTCATCATAAACTGTACTGTGCAGGACAGTGATGCAACAGTAGCAGGACAGTGGATCACAGTGATGTAGCAGGACAGTGGATCACAGTGATTAAACAGTAGCAGGACAGTGATGTAGCAGGACAGTACATCACAGTGATGTAGCAGGACAGTGATGTAGCAGGACAGTGATGTAGCAGGACAGTGATGTAGCAGGACAGTACATCACAGTGATGTAGCAGGACAGTGGATCACAGTGATGTAGCAGGACAGTGCATCACAGTGATGTAGCAGGACAGTGCATCACAGTGATGTAGCAGTACAGTGGATCACAGTGATGTAGCAGGACAGTGCATCACAGTGATGTAGCAGTACAGTGATGTAGCAGGACAGTGGATCACAGTGATGTAGCAGGACAGTGATGTAGCAGGACAGTGGATCACAGTGATGTAGCAGGACAGTCAGTGGATCACAGTGATCATTTTGTGTACTGTACTGTGTAGGGACTGTCCTGCTCCACTAGGGGCAGGCTTTTCTCATTCACTAGGCTGGGGGCGGGGCTTGCTTTTCCAATTCACAGGAGCGATCTTTTCTACCACATTGTACAACTCCGTCCAGAGGCTGGTAAGTGCTAGTTAAAATGTACAGTAGTGCACAAACTCTACGTTGGCTTTGAGAGTTGTATTATACTGATATAAAAGTTATGCTGTAGGTTGTATGTGGGAGGGGGGCTGCGTCGCCCACAGTATTTGGTTAACGTTACTGTGGGAAGTTATGCTGTAGGTTGTGTATGGGGGCGGGGGGGGGGGGTATGTCGCCCACTGTCTATTTAACGTTATGTACAGTAGTTGTGTTTGATTGATTGAAAACTTTATTAACAGATTGCAGAATGGGTGCAGTACAGTACATAGATGTAGCAGTACTGTCTATCTGTATGTCATGTATGTCATATATGTCCTGATGAATTGAAAATGGGGGACCCTGATGTAAACAAGACGAAAGTCTTTCTCTGGTCTGCATCCCCTTAACAATTGTGTGTATTGAGCTGTACTGTATTGTACCCATTCTGCAATCTGTTAATAAAGTTTTCAATCAATCAATCAAAACAGCTCAATACATACAATTGTTAAGGGGATGCAGACCAGAGAAAGACGTTTGTCTTGTTTACATCAGGGTCCCCCATTTTCAATTCATCATAAACAGGGGTGTAAAAAGTACCCAGAAATTATACTTTACTACTACTATTATACTAAGTACACTGTACAACTGTACAAGCAAAACTGTACATTGGAATATTGACGAAACCATACTTGGTCATTTACTGTACATTGGAGGGGGTTGGGTTAGGACATTTACAGGGGCCAGTTTCGAATTGCAGTCTCCCGTAGTTGCTCTTTGAGAGTGGTTTTGAAAGTGGGTAGTGATTGACATTCCTTTACAGCAGGGATCAGCAACCTTTTTGATACGAAGTGCCATTTTAAAATGTTCTTGTTAACCAGTGTGCCATATCAATGTTAAGGTTAATTATGACACCACATCACAATGTAAATCTCCAACAGATCTGTAATTCTATTCCATCCATATAGGCAACGTGCATAGCAATAGTTTTAATAACCATTTTCCTCTCATAAATATATAAGAGAATGCTGCCGTCTTTATGAGATGCTTGCTTGCCATACCTGGACACATTCAGCCTTGTCTGCCTCATCCTTTAAAGTTCTCATGTTTGGTCTCAAAATGGCGTTTAACACTCAATGTTCGGCAAACAACAACAGACTGACCCTTCTCATTGGCTCTGACCATGAAATATCCCTGGTATATCAGTCAACCTACAGTACCATAAATAACAGGCTGTGCAACTGCCAATGGCTGTGAAAGAGGTAACTGCATGGGGAGGTAACTCAACATTTCCAAAAAGGTTCCTCTTACACATTTGCTAGTGTGCCATGTTGGTTTAGATAATGTGTACCAATGGTGGCACTCGTGCCTAAGGTTGCTGACCCCTGCTTTACAGCTTTGGGTAGGGCGTTCCACATCGATGTGGCATAATTGCGAACCATGTTTAGTCCCTTGTTTGAGCCGAATCTGGGTTGTGGAGCTCCCTCTGGTGTTGTGATCGTGGTATTCACTGACCTTTGGGAAGTATTTTGACATGTACATGGGTACCTTAGTCGTATAGTGTATCTTGTTGACCAGGGCCATTGCAAGTTGCTGTACTCTGTCGTCTACTCTAAGCCATCCTAGGTTGTCAAAGTGGGCAGGGGTGAGGTGGGTTCTAGGAGTAAGGTCAAGCAGTAGTCTGACCAGTTTGTTTTGAGATCTGCCAGGTTATGACATTTATGCTTTTACCTAAAACCAGGTTATGTGAGTAGCTGGGATTGGTTCAGGTTCTGATATTGCTGTACAGGCCAATATTTCACTGATCGCTTTAGTACTTAGAAACATAGCACTATGTTGTATCCTCTCACCAGGCTCCAATGCAATGGGGCACATTTTCACATGATGTTGCTGTCAATGACGCATTATACAAAATGGTCATCAGTAGTGGCCACAGAAATAAACCCATATTCCATAATGGGACTTGAGTATACTGAATATTTGACCATACCAAATATCTCATATAAAAGGCCTTCTAGTAGGCCAGTTGACTAACTCACATAATTAGCATCATATAGCCACAATACTAACTAACAATACTTTACTTTTTCTCTTTCCTTGGCATGTCTCCCAGGGGGCCCAGAATCACTACTTACTGGTCTGTTTAGTCCTATCTCATTCCTCATCTCTCCTGCTCCATCCCTCATCTGCTGACTGTGGTCATCCTGTCCTGGGTGTGTTTGGTCTCCTGCTCCACTCTTCTTCAGGCTCTGTGATCCTGCACCTTTTTAGGGTGGAGGATATCGGCAGCCATTGGACATGGTTGGCTGCCTGAATTTAGCTTAAGTCTATTGCTCTTTTTGCCCAACAAAGTAACTGCAATTTTTTTGAGGACCAGCACCATGAAAGGACATTTTAAAGACTACAAGACAATCTGAATGTGTGCACATAACCTCACCATGCTCACTGAGAACACCTGCACAATGAGGATTACAGTTTATCACAAATGATGTGCTTGTTTATGTGTTGTGCTTGTAGTAGTAGTGTTAGCTTGTGTGCTATTTGATTGTTATTATTTACACTGTTTCTAAACAACTCCTAACTGATCAGAAAAAGATACTGGAATATGTTGTTTCTTTACACATATGTTGGATTATGTAATTGGTTTGTCTTTTTTATTGGTTTGTCATGACAAACCAATTACATAATCCAACATATGTGTAAAGAAACAACATATTCCAGTTAACGGTATATTTCTTTAATGATTCGTTACGGCAAAATCAATAGTTCCATTTGTATAAATTGCATTAAGCGGACCTTAGTATTGCTGCCTGGCTGAGGGGCTTGTTGCGGCTCATGCGCATGCGAGCGCTCGGCCAATCAGAGCAACGCGGAAGGGCTTGTTGCTTACCGAAAGTATTCACGAGGTTGGGGCTCCTTTTGCACAAATTACTGCATCAATACAGCTAAATATATACTTTTCCACGATATTCTAATTTATTGAGCTGCACCTGTACATCACTGTGCTCAGGAGGCAAAACAATGTCTAACATGCCTGCCATGTATCACAAACAGTACTGTATTTGCAAATCTGGTATGTCATAAATGTATAGATGTAGCAGTACTGTCTATCTGTATGTCATGTATCAAGTTTCAAGTTCAAGTTTCTTTAATAGTTGTCATACAGAAGTACAGAATACTTTTATACAAAATGCTTCTTTCTGTTATGCTCCAGAGACTGTGCTAGACAAAAGATAAGTGAAATAAAATAGTATAGCATGTAAAAATAGAAGTAAAAATAGAAGTCACGTACGTAGACACAGTGTAAGGGCCATATGAGTGTTTTGATTATGTCGGTAGCTTCTCCGATATATATATATATATATTTTGTAATTGTGTTTAGTTTAAGGCACAATTAGGCGCCGGTGTGTAGAGGCCAAGGCCGACTTGTTGGATTTGTATTGCTAGAATATTAGAATTAATTTTGTCTAGAATAGTGTCTTATTTATGTTTGAACACTAGAGGGCTCACCGCCTCCATTATAGCCATCTGGAAGTCATGAGATTACTTGAATGTAATTCAAGCATATATACCTTTAGGAGTTGAACATGAAGTAGTATTTTAACTTTGGGTGGAATAAAGTTTTAGAAACATTTGGGATGAATACACCTTTAAAGCTATTTGTGGGAATACACATACAAAAATAAAAACGAAAGAATGGAAAAACATGCAGAACTGATCGCTAATGCTGTCACGTCCCTGATGAAGATGAACAGGAGCACTTGGATTGGCAAGGTATTGTATTGGAGCGGACCCACGACAGGATGAAGGATGACAGGATGGGTCAAGCGCAGATGACATTTCAATGGCAACCCCCCCAAAGGAATGCGTGTGTGGTGCCCATCTCACATGTGTTACAAATAAAGACTTCATAGTCCCATTTCATTAATTTATTCATTCAAACTATTTGGGGTTATAAGCTTTAAAAGGATTTGGGGAAGACACCATAACACAATTGGGTATTCGAACCTTTAAAACCATTTGGGTGGAATACACCTTTAAAATGATTCGGGAAGACACATTTGGGTATTAGAACCTTTAAAACCATTTGGGTGGGATACACCTTTAAAATGATTCGGGGAAGACACATTTGGGTATTAGAACCTTTAAAACCATTTGGGTGGAATACACCTTTAAAATGATTTGGGGGAGACACATTTTGGTATTAGAACCTTTAAAACCATTTGGGTGGAATACACCTTTAACTGTCCTGCTACTGGTGCATCACTGTGATGTACTGTCCTGCTAACCATTTGGGTGGAATACACCTTTAACTGTCCTGCGACTGTACACCTACTGTACTGCTACTGTACACCTACTGTACTGCTACTGTACACACCTCCTGCACATTGTGATGGGGCTGTCCTGCTAACCATTTGGGTGGAATACACCTTTAACTGTCCTGCTACTGTTGCATCACTGTGATCCACTGTCCTGCTACTGTATTATAATCTTTAAAACAATTTGGGTGGAATACACCTTTAAAATCATTCGGGGAAGACACATTTGGGTTATAACCTTTAACACTATTTGGGTGGAATACACCTTTAACTGTCCTGCAGCATCACTGTGATGTACTGTCCTGCTACATCACTGTGATGTACTGTCCTGCTACATCACTGTGATGTACTGTCCTGCTACATCACTGTGATGCACTGTCCTGCTACATCACTGTCCTGCTACATCACTGTGATGTACTGTCCTGCTACATCACTGTCCTGCTACATCACTGTGATGTACTGTCCTGCTACATCACTGTCCTGCTACATCACTGTGATGTACTGTCCTGCTACATCACTGTCCTGCTACATCACTGTGATGCTACATCACTGTCCTGCTACATCACTGTGATGCTACATCACTGTCCTGCTACATCACTGTGATGTACTGTCCTGCTACATCACTGTCCTGCTACATCACTGTGATGTACTGTCCTGCTACATCACTGTCCTGCTACATCACTGTCCTGCTACATCACTGTGATGTACTGTCCTGCTACATCACTGTCCTGCTACATCACTGTGATGTACTGTCCTGCTACATCACTGTGATGCACTGTCCTGCTACATCACTGTGATGCTACATCACTGTCCTGCAACATCACTGTGATGTACTGTCCTGCTACATCACTGTGATGTACTGTCCTGCTACATCACTGTGATGTACTGTCCTGCTACATCACTGTGATGCACTGTCCTGCTACATCACTGTGATCCACTGTCCTGCTACTGTTGCATCACTGTCCTGCACAGTACAGGACACAAAATGATTTAACTGCCTCTCTAAATTAATCGCCCTTTAGGCATCATATTTAAAGATGCCGATTGGCTAAATTTACGTTACTAGGTGCATTTATTTTGCTATGTAATTTTTCAATTGGCTGCGTTGCGCTGAATGGGACGATGTTTCTAGCGTCCCAGAAGAGAGGGGATGAACAGGAAGCACAAACAATGATTTATATTGTATATATTACACGTTATCGTGCATGTTACACACAAACATACTTAAAATGAGTAATTCTTATTTATTTTAAAAATTAAATTAAATACTTATAGCAGTCGAAATCTACTATTCTAGAAAAATCCCAAACCACTTTCCACCAGGGGGGAGGCGGTGCCCTAGCGCCCTCTATGGACCAACAGCTGCCACTGGTCAAGATGATAAGCTGACCAGTTTGCTCCGCTGTCTGACTGAAGATGAGAAACACTGTTTTCTTGTTATGCAAAAACTTTTATATAAATTAACAGTTTTATGAGTAATACAAATGTTTTGCATTGCGTGTAAACAATTTATATAGTTTCACGATGTAGAATTGTTTTTGCTGTTGGTCGCTTATTTCACAGCATATTGAATACCATTGATCCTAATTAATTTAATTTCAAACCTTTATTTTAACTAGAAAAAAGTTAAGATTGCCCTAATTTGCAGCGATGTCAGGTATAACAAGAAATATTTTAAATAAATATTTAAATGATGATCTTCATACACAGGAGCAGATATTGTCTCTTTCTGCGTCCTGCCCTGCTCTACCTAGGAGCCACCCCTCTAAACCACATGCAGTATTTCCTAGTGAGTCCTGTTACAAAGCTTACAGATGTCAAAGAATAGTTGGGAGGGGCGCAATCTTTCAAACTTAAAAATGCATTGTTGCATCTATATTTAGCACATATTTGATTCAATAGAAAATAAACAAATAATAAAATACAATTACCAGCAGCCAGAAAATGGCAGGTGCTCAAGCACCACTTGGGCCTTATGTGCGTCTGGTTACAGGCAGCCATGTTGAAAGAGAGACAACTAGTGTTGGAAGAGAGGATTAGAGAGCAAGGCCTCTATTAAAAGTATGAAACTGGTGTTTGAAGATGAGTGTCAGAAGTTCTTCTGATGCAGATCACATTAGTTGGATTGCTGTCCAGGATGAATGTGTTGTTAATCTCTTAAACCCGAGCCATATTTTCAGAAGATTCGCATAAAAATACATACGTAAGTAAATGGAAGATTGCACCACTTCTACAAGGTCCATTTGCATGTTCTTGGTATCTACAGACATCTATGGATTTCAGGGAATGTATTCCCAGTGTCAGAAATATTGTATCTGTTGCTAGGCTTGAGTAAATTGTAATGAAGCAAAGGAGAATATAATAAATGTTTTCATATTTGACAGTGAATAACACCATGCTAACATTGACCAGACGTGAAATATTGCCACTGAGCTCATTCAGCACCTCCTTGCGATCAGGTGTACAATAAATCTAAGCAAATTAATAAAGGGCAGATGATTTACAGGGTTTTTTGTAGATAAAGTACTGAATTTCTCCATCCGGACACATGCAATTTTAAATATGAATATAGAATATCAGGCCTATAAGTTACCTTATTATGGCCAAGTCACACATCTATGGATCGGGACAAATGTCCCCTTTCCAATGGCAGAGTTCAATCTGGATTTAGTATCACCAGGCGCCCCCGACAGGGCAGCAAAAACCGTGAATGAAATCTACTGTAAGTACAGTACATCCATTTTTCATCAGATTGCAACGCGTTTTTATTGCTAGACGTTCATAGACAGGTAGAGAAACTAACTGCGTTCTGTTTTATGGCGATAATGTTCAGGTTTGTTCGACCCGTGAGATATGATTCCGAAATAACGTTAAAAAATAAAAAGTTCACGCTGGAAATCAGATGATTGACAGCGGCTGGCGTGATGTGGGAAGTGTAGTTTTATGAAATTTGAAAGCCCTGGGTCTCTTCTTTCAAAAGACTACACTCAAGTTAGGTTGCCCCATGTCCTCGCATCTATATATGCCGGTTTCCATCTCAATGTGCTGAGATTTCTATAAACTTATATGTATTCATATAACACTTCAAATCATTGGTAAACAAACGTAGTGCTGAAAATATACACGTTGACTGCTGTTTTGACAGGGTTAGGGTCTTTACTCTTGGCTACATTTGAAAAAGAAACGCAACATTAATGAATACGTTCTGTATTCATCTATTTTTGGCGTGATATCAATCTCAAACCGGTACCTGACCACTCTGGCTTAACCTCTTTAGCCCGAGCGGTCTGTCGGCGGATGGCAAATGACGTCATAAATCCATATCTACAGACTGTATGGAATAATGTTGGGTTTTATTTTCAAATGTAGCCAAGAGTAAAGACCCTAACCATGTCAAAACAGCAGTCATAGTGTATATTTTCAACAATAAGTTTGTTTACAATAGGTTAAAGTGTTATTAGTGAACTATTAGTTTGGAAAATGTATTCATAAACAAGCAAATATCCGCCATTTTGTTTGTAGTCATATTAGAGGAGGACACCCAGGTGATGATAACAGTGAGTGAAGGAGAGAGAATTCAGTCAGGAAGATACCCATGTGGAGTCTGTGGAAGAGGAGTGGGCGTAAACTCTGTGCTGTGTAGAGAATGTGACAAATGGTGTCACCAAAGATGTTCAGGTTTGGAAAATCTGAGGGGAGTGAGGGATTTTAGATGCCCCACGTGTGAGAGGGAAGAGGAGGAGGTGGTTGGAGATGGTGGTCTAGTGGTGGGAGGGGAGGTGCTGGAGGAGGTGAAGCAGTTTCGCTATGGGAGATGTGATGGACTGGGAGGCGGGAGTGGAAAGGACGGTGAGGGCGAGAGTGGTGGCGGCGTGGAGGAAGTGGCAGGAAATTAGTAGGCTACTGTTGAATCCAAACAGAGGTAAAGATCAGAGGAGGGATATATGAAGCATGTGTGAGATCAGTTCTCCTGTATGGTTCAGAAACGTGGGCAATGACAAAAAGGGTGATGGTGGTGTTAAGGAGCTGCGATCGGAAGATGTTGAGGTATGTGGCAGGAGTCAGATGGCAGGACGGGAGGACCAGTGCCGAGGTGGATGAGATCTGTGGTGTCAGGGAAATTGATTTCAAGATGAGATATGGACGTCTCAGGTGGTTTGGACATGTGAGAAGATTGGAGGAGTGGGGGATGTTGAGAGGGGTGGAGGAGATGATTGAGCGGAGGCAGAGAGGGAGACCGAAGCAGACATGGAGGGGATGTGTGGAAAATGATGAGGGATCTGGAGATACATGAAGACATGGCACAAAACGGTGCCCAGTGGCGTGGAGTCATCGCCCCGTCCAACCTCACTGTAGTGGTAAAAAAGGACATAAAATGAAGATGATGACACCCAGAGGTTTCGAATAGCGTTGGAATATCGAAAAACGACACTACCCAGCTCCTGTCAATCAAATTATTTCTGGAATAACTTTTATTTATCTTATTATTCGGGATTATCTACCACAAAACTGAACGTTATTGGCATAAATTAGAATGCAGTTAGTTTATCTACCTTTCTGTGAACGTTTAGCAAAAATCCGCGTTGCAATCTTATGAAAAATGGTGGAGCAGTTTCCATTATAAAGAAGTAACTGTACTTACAGTAGATTTCATTCACGGTTTGTGGATCATGCCTGGTGATAGAAAATCTAAAAAAAATTCTGCCATTGGAAAGAGATTTGGTCCGATCCATAGATGTGCGACTTGGCTATAATAAGGTAATTTATAGGGATGCCCCGATCGATCGGCCAGCAATCGGTATCGGCCAATATTCAGTATAAATATGAGAATTCCAATAATGCTTTATTTTCGCCGATCGTGAAAACCGATCGAAAAACATGATCCAATTCTCAGCGGAGATCTCACTCGCTGACTTCTCTCTCAAGCACACATCTGCTGCAGCGCACTGCCCCTCCTCCTCCCCCTGCCCCTCCCAGACTCATGTCAACAGAGGCTCCTAGTCCTCCGTGAGACCTACGTGAGCTAACGTTAGCTACCTAGCTAACGTTACTGTTTAAACAAAACTACACAGTCAACTATTAATAATAATAATAATGGATTGGATTTATATAGCGCTCTTCATGACACCCCAGTGACCCCAGAGCGCTTACAGAGTCCATTATTCGTTCATACACAGTCATACCGGTGGTGGTAGGCTACAATTGCAGCCAGAGCTGCCCTGAGGCAGACTCACGGAAGCGTGGCGAATAATCATCGCCTACGGCCCCTCCGACCACCACCAACATTCATTCACATGCATACACATTCATACGAGGCAAGTAGGTTAAGTGTCTTGCCCAAGGACACAACGGCAGTGGGATGGACATGGGCTTGAGCGGGATTCGAACCACCAACCCTTCAATCATTGGCCGACCCGCTCTACCCCTGAGCCACGCCGCTCCACTTTAGTTTAATACATGATGCATTGTCTAACTGGCTAGCTACTGATAGCTCCTGATATCAACAAATGCGCATTTCAGTTTAAGAATGATAGGGATGCCCCGTGCCGATCGATCGGCCAGCATGAGACCTCCGTTAGCTAACGTTAGCTCACTGTTTTAACGAAATGACCCAGTAAAACTCCTGATATCAATGTCTTATAACATAATTGACATTATTCGTTTTTGCAGCTGAACATTGGCTAATAAGCTATCATGCTTCATAACAACACTGCGAAGATGCAATGCTGAATGTGATTTGACCAAAGCAGAATATACACAGACAGTGGAGCTGTTTGCAGATAGCGAGCATTTTGACTTGTTGCGTGGTGGCGATGTCTCGCAGATAATACAACTACAAGTACAATTATATAATATATATATTTTATAAAAAACAAAAATATTATATATTTTTATTTTTTTTATAAAACCAAAAACGGTCGGTATCGGCCGATATGGCTCATAGACAATCGGTGATCGGTATCGGTGGCAAAAAACGTGATCGGGGCATCCCTAGTAATTTATAGGCGTGATATTCTATTCTATAATTTACTCAAGCCTAGTAACAGATACAATATTTCTGACACTGGGAATACATTCCCTGAGATCCATAGATTTTACATTTACATTTACATTTAGTCATTTAGCTGACGCTTTTATCCAAAGCGACTTACAAGTTCTGTGCGACAAGACAGCAAGAAGAATCAGCTGAGTAACAATGTTCATCAAAGTGTTGCGTGTTACAGTGTAGGTTAGTTTATTAGGACAAGTGCATGACAGTAAGGTTAGTCGGGGTTAGATTTTTTTATTTTTTTTTTTTTTTATCATTTCAGATAATGGTTGAAGAAGTGAGTCTTTAGTCGACGGCGAAAGATTGGACGGGATTCGGCTGTCCTAACTGGGATGGGTAGTTCATTCCACCATTGTGGGGCAAGGACTGAGAATAGATGTCCCTAGATACCAAGAAGTGGAGCAATCTTCCATTTACTATTTTCAGAAAATAGGGCTAGGGCTTAAGAGGTTAAGGGGTTAAGTATTGTTCAATAGTAATTAGCCTTGTACAAGACTACTGAGCAGCTCTCCGTTCAAAGGGTCCGCTCTGGAGGACGGGGATTCTTACCCAACCGAGCTCCTCCTGGAGTGTTTAAGCTGCGAGGCGTAGAGATTCTTACCCAACCCAGCTCCTCCCGGAGTGTTTAAGCTGCGAGGCGTAGATTCTTACCCAACCCAGCTCCTCCCGGAGTCGTAGCTCAGTCTAACTTCCCCGGAAGGAAACTCACATTATAATATTCTCGCCATAGCAACAACAGGCCCGGCCCCTCTTCTCGTTGCTATGTGACACGCTGTCTTTTGACCCAAATCACTATGGCAGCGGTGATGTTGATATTAACTTACCCCAAACAAACGCTGTGGCTATAGGCTGTTGATGATAACAGCACAGCCTCATCTGCTGGGGTTAGTCAGCTCCTAACACACACTCCCTCTGTTATCCTCCTCCTCTGAGATGACTATGAGTTGATGCTGTCATCAACCAATATTTTACATTATATACCCACCAAGATTTTACATTATATACACATTGAAAAACATAGACATCCTTCAGTGGCCAGAAGTCACGCATTGCGCGTGATTGTACAGCATGTCCCGCATGATTGGTTGTCATCCACGCTAACGCCCAGTGCCAGTGTGAATCCCTGGACTTGCGAGTTGTTTTGGTGAGTTACTTTTGTTAGTCAAAAGTCAAAGTCAGCTTTATTGTCACCTATCGTAATGTGCAAGACATACAGAGAAATGCAATTGCATTTCCCCCTTCCCACGGTGTATATAAAGAACAAGATCTAATATAAACATAAAGTACACTATAAACATAAAGTAACATATAGACAGTATACAGGACTATATACAATGTACAGTAGCTTAAAAAAAAAGTCAATGTATAAGTGAATGTAAATATAGAGGTAAACAAGAACTTAGTGCAAAACTTTTAGCAGCAGTGGTACATAGTAAGTATGAATAATAAATAATGGCAGTAAAATATAATAATACAATAATGGCAGTAAAGTGGCAGTGAGATGATGGATATGGCAGTAAACTAATATGATGTACACTAAATAAATAAACTAAATAATGGTAGTAAAGTGGCAGTGTGTGCGAGTGGGGGGGGGTAGTCCAGAGTCTGTGGAGGTCTGAGTAAGAGAGGAATCCAGATTCTGTGGAGGCAGGTAAGAGAGAGGGGGGAGAGCTGGGTGTGTGTGTGTGTGTCAGTGGGGGGGGGGGGGGGGTGTTCTTAGTCCAGGTTCTGTGGTTGCAGAGAAAGAGAGGAGGGGAGAGCTGGGAGAGAGTTCAGCTTTCTGACAGTCTGCTGGTCCTGGCTTGGATGCTCCTCATTCTCCTCCCGGAGGGCAGGAGAGTGAAAAAGCGTTGTGAGAATGGTCATTATGTGTGCAATGCATGTGTGTGATAAGACTGGGGGTCCAGACCTAGCTATAATCATAAGTGATTGTAAGTCTGTGTGGTCATTTTGTTTATTTTGAGTACTTAACACCCATTAGAGACAAAAGGAAAATAAAATAAAATGAATAAGGGCAAAACATTCTTGGGGGGCTTGTGGTCATTTTAGGACAGTGGCGGATGAGCATTGAAGGAGGAGACAGGGACAGTCCACCAAAAAAAAGGGGGGGGGGGGGCTGTCCCACATTGTCCCTCACAAACATACCCTTTGTCCCACATTTAGTTTATTGGGATCTGGTCACCCTAGTTTAAGCTGAGAGGCGTGTTGGAAAAGCTTTAACCATGAGTATAGTTTCACAGTCAGGGAAATGTTTGTCAGAACCTGTTAAAATGCACTTTACCTAAACCCTTACGATCACCTTCCAGAAAACCCCCTTCTCGGGGTAAAAGAGGGAATTTCCACACAATCTCTTTAAATCCAATGATGTATTTTTTATTATACAATGGCATGCAAATATCTTGATTCTGATTGGCTGAAACAGTCAAGTTAGCGGTTGTTATTTCGTATACAACCGAATTACTTTTTCTGAATGAGTTGAGAATAGATAGAATATATTTTGAACAAATCCTCCAAAAAAGATAGTCAACTGGAATATGTTAGTTCGTTACACATATGTTGGATTATGTAATTGGTTTGTCAGGACCCATTGTGAAACAAAAGAAAAATCGGTTCTGTGAATACATCTCCATTATGCTTCAATTACTGTGTGTGTATTGTATAGCAATAAGGTTGGGTGAATTCGGCCATTGTATAAAAGCATTACATCACTTGAAGTTGTGTGTTATACTCATTAGATCACGCCTAGGGGGTCAATAGACCCGGATCTACTTTCTCTGTGGATGGTTTTGTGAATATATCTCCATTATGCTTCAATTACTGTGTTTATTGTATAGCAATAAGGTTGGGTGAATTCGGCCATTGTATAAAAGCATTACATCACTTGAAGTCGTGTGTTATACTCATTAGATCACGCCTAGGGGGTCTATAGATCTAATGAGTATAACACACTCCTGCGCGTGATGTAATGCTTAATTCAAGCTTAATTATTTTTGCACATGGGGAAATAAGCCACAGTTCAAATTAATAAGAAAATAGAGAAAACAACTTAGTTCAAATTAAATAAGAAAATAGAGTAAACTAATTAAAATCATAAAACTGGGAGGGGGGCGGAGCTGAGCGATCATGGAGTAGACGTGTTTTCACATGAGCTCCCTTCTACCGTGCTGAATATACGTTTCTCCCCATTAGTCTTTATTTTATTTTTATTTGTTTTTTATCTGTTTGCTAGGTCGTCGTGTTTAGTATACATTCATCAACTTTTTTCGACTTTCTACGATGGCGGGGGTGGAAACCAGAGCCATGAAAGAGTTAGGCACGACACCGACACCGCCGAGCATGGCCGTACCGTCTCCCGCTGTCGGGGAGTTAAGCGAAGCTGTGCTCTTGGTCATGACCAAGCTACACGCAGAATCTGAGACACGCATCGCTGAAGCACAGAAGAAAGTACACGCAGACTCTGAGGCACGCATCGCTGAAGCACAGAAGCAAGTGCTGGCGGATTTCTGTATCAGCCTCCGTCGTGAGATATCAGAAGAAATACGGCTGGCGGTAGTCCCGCTGACAGACAAGATGGAGACGATTCACGCTGCCTCATCGGCTAATGCTAACGAACTAGCCATGCTAACGACGGAGGTATCATCACAATGTGAGAAGATGGCGGGTCTTGAATCCGCCCTGCTGGCTAGGCAGGCTGAAGTCAACAAACTACAGTCGGCGATGGAGGAGATGCAGTCCCGGGATAGACGCCACAACGTCAGGATTGTTGGAGTACCGGAGACCAGCGGTGAAGGCCGTCTCTCTGAGACCATGCCCGAACTGCTGCAGAAGATACTAGGGACGGACGTCCTCCCCTCGCCTCCTATCTGTGAGTCGGCTTACAGAGCGGGCAGGTTTTCTCCCGGCGTGAACAAAGAACCGAGGCCCATCATAGTCAAGCTGAACAGACTCCAACAGAGAGAAATCATCATGCGGTCGGCTCGTACCAGAAGGGGTACTCTGAGGTTTGGCGATCACAAAGTGGCCATTTTCGAGGACTTTACACCGGAGGTTCAAGCTCAGAGAGCCGAGTACAAGGTGGTCCTGACTAAGCTATGGAGACTAGGCCTGAGGCCCACGTTATTCGCTCCCGCGAAACTATCTGTGTTGGAGAAGGTCGGTGGTCAGCGTTTGTTTTGGTCGTTGGCTAAAGCGAAGGAATATCTCGCGAAGACACCCGAGTCTGTTGCTTGATATCTATGGAGGGTGAGTGACTTGGCGGTTTGGGCCTATATACATTGATTAGGTCGACTATTCACAAACACTTGCTGTCATGCCCAGACATGCTAACTGTCCTCTGCCCATCCAACTAGCGGGGCTTCCCAATGACTTCTGTTACTTGCTAAAGCTGACCTCATGGTCGTACTTGTGTATCGCCTCTTTGGAAGCTAACGAGCTAGCTGAACAATGTACATAGTAGGCTAACGTGCTATCCGGATTCGTCACTAGCTTACGCGCTAGCCTCGGGCTAGCCAGCGGGCTTCGACTATGGTCTGCGCTGAGACATTCGTTAATGGTTACGTATTTTGGTTGCTGTTGCTGTTCAAAGGGACATTGGTTTGCACAGTTCAAGAGTGACCGAGTCCCTAACTAACTTCTGGTATGCTTTTTATTTTTATATCCAGGTTGTTTTGAGCTTTGGTGATTCAAAGTAGATACCAAGGTCGGTTGAATATGCATAAACAATATTTGATAACAGGTTGGGTCGGGTATGGCTTGCACTTAATGGCTATATGGTTATATGGCTTGCACTCTAACCATTACCCTCTCTTCCTTTCTTTTTTCTTTCCTACTGTCGCTGTTTTTATGTCATCTATATGCGCGATTTAAATGTGATCCGGTTCTACCTTGGACTAACTACTGACAAGCCTTAATTTTGTTTTGAATTTTCCGTGAGGCACTTATGCTATAACGTTGATACATTAATATGCAGACTCCAGGGTAGATGGTTACAGGTTGATGCTGAGTAATTATATAATAATTAGTGTCGCTGTTTTAAGGGCAATTGAATGAGCAATTAACCTGTGACCCGAACCTGCCTTGGACTATCGGCTGGGATGCTTTAATTTAATTTTGTATTGAATTTTCCTATATGTTTTAATGGCATTTGAATTAGCAATTTAAATGTGATCCGGTTCTACCTTGGACTAACTACTGACTCGCCTTAATTTTGTTTTGAATTTTCCGTGAGGCACTTATGCTATAACGTTGATACATTAATATGCAGACTCCAGGGTAGATGGTTACAGGTTGATGCTGAGTAATTATATAATAATTAGTGTCGCTGTTTTAAGGGCAATTGAATGAGCAATTAACCTGTGACCCGAACCTGCCTTGGACTATCGGCTGGGATGCTTTAATTTAATTTTGTATTGAATTTTCCTATATGTTTTAATGGCATTTGAATGAGCAATTTAAATGTGATTCGATCCTACCTTGGACTAACTGCTCCGACCGATATCTTTATTGAAACAATGTATGATGACAGGTGGTGTCAGGTGTTGCCTATTACCATCCCCGGATTGATTAATGAATGATTGTGTTTAATTCTAATCTTACATAGGTTGGGTCATTTCAGCCGTTGTGCCTGATCAGAGGGACGGCTAAAGGGGTGCACTTTGACCATAACCTTTTTTTTTCCCTTCCTCCTTTTTTTTGTCATTGTTTAATTGACACTGTTCACACAATTTTGCACAATTAACCTGTGACCCGAACCTGCCTTAGACTATCGGCTGGGATGCTTTAATTTAATTTTGTATTGAATTTTCCTATACCTTTTTGGGCTATAACAATGTGATGTTGAAGCGCAGATTCCGAAATAGAGGGCTGCAGGTTGATGCGGAGTTATTATTTAATAATGGCTATTTTTACCATTATGGTTTTCTCATGTTGGGGCCAGGGCTCAGGTGGTTTTCGACCGATATCTTTATTGAATTTTATTTTATTATTATTTGTGTTTATTGGACTAGTGGGGATTTACTCAGGGGTTTATCTAGAGGGGGGTGGGAGTGGGAAGCGTCTTATTGATCCATGTCTCTAGTGGGAAGTGATAGGAAGATGACCATCCTCAGTGGGTGGGGCATAGGGTGGGGATTGGAGAGTGGGTATAGAGGAACTTATAGTAGGACGGGTGGGTTAGGGTTTAGAGTAGAAGGAGGGGGGGTTGTAGCTGGGGTGGTATTTTTATGTGTTCTATGTACTGTTGTCTTATATATGTGTAAGTGTTCCTCCTCTGAACTCCTGGGATTGACCGTCCGGGCCCGCCGGGATCGGCACCTCTGTACTCAGCCTGGCTGCACGGGTATGTTCTCTACGCACTTATACAAGCTCGACCATGGCTAAATTGAATATTTTAATTTGGAACGCAGGAGGGCTTAACGCCCCACACAAGCGTGCCAGTGTCCTTTGGCTATTGAAGAGGAGAAATATTGACCTTGCTCTCCTTAGTGAGACGCATTTAATGGTAGGTGACGTGTCAAGACTGGCAAATCGGCAATATCACGTTATCTCCGCATCCTCAGCCGATGATAAGACGAAAGGAGTAGTCATAGTTACAAGACGTAACCTTGATATCAAAATCTTGGATGTATGGTCGGACACGGAGGGAAGGATTACTATAGCAAAAGTTGAATTCTTGCATAGGAAGATGGCTATAATAGCATTGTATGCTCCTAACACATTTGATTCAGCGTTCTATAATACAATCACGAAGAATATGTTGGAACTTAATGGATACGCTCTCATTGTGGGTGGCGATTTTAATGCGTGCTGGGATGCGGAGATGGATAGGTCTGGGCCCTCTGAAACGAGCGACCAGAAACGGGCCTCTAAGGCCCTCAGGATGTGGGCCAAAGACACGGGGCTCTCAGACCTCTGGCGCTTATGCAACCCCACCCTCAGAGATTACTCTCACCTGTCAGCCAGACACAAAAGCTTCTCTCGAATTGACTATGCATTCGCGTCCCCTAATATGTTTGATAGTTTCGATGTCTCATTGGTTCCCTTGGCTCTCTCAGACCACAAGGGGATTTCCCTTACGGCAACCTTTGGCAGGCTCTCCGCAAGAGCTCCCAGATGGCGTTTTAATTCGACCTTGCTAAAGAACGATGACTTCTGTTCTGAGTTCAGGAGTAAACTAGCTGAATTTTTGCAGATCAACGTTGGCACAGTAGAAGACCCTAGGGTCCTGTGGAACGCATTGAAAGGATTCATCAGGGGTCATGTCACACTATTTGCCTCCAATTTGCGAAAATCCCGGTCAAAAAAGCTAGAAGGACTGGAATCATTATATGCGGACCTATACGCATCCTTGCAAACTGACTATAATGAACGACTAAACACACAACGTAAGATAGTCAAAAAAGAAATAAACTCCATACTTAAACAACAGTCTGAGTTTTTGATACACAGGACAAGACAAAATTACTATTTTCACGGCTCCAGACCTAGCCATCTATTGGCAATGAAAATACGATCAAATGATCATTTCTCAGATATCCCCTCGATTAGGACGAGCCAGGGTGCAGTCACTACTGATTCGAAAAAGATCAATGACACTTTTAAAGAGTTTTACTCACAGTTATATAGCTCAGAGGGTAATCTGGATGACTCTAGATTTGAATCGTTCATTGGCGGGCTTGAGATACCCCACATTTCTGAGGAAGAGGCCAAGGAACTGGGGAGACCGATTACTCTCGTAGAATTGAGGGAGACTATTGTTGAAATGCAGAGGGGTAAGGCGCCAGGCTGGGATGGTATTCCACCCGAAGTGTATTTAGCTTTCTGGGACCAACTGGGTCCATTGATGCTCGATATGATCAATTACGCTATCGAACAAGGGGAGTTCTCAAGAGATGTCAATATGGCGTTGATTTCTTTACTTCTCAAGAAGGACAAAGATCCCAATGATTGTGGTAGCTATAGACCCTTGAGTCTTCTCGGGGCCGATTTAAAGGTGTTTGCCAAGGTGCTGGCCCGTCGCCTGCAGAGATTTATGTCTGTATTGGTACACTGCGATCAAACTGGTTTTATCCCGGGGCGTCTGGCTGCAGATAATCTTAGGAGGCTGTTGCATGTAATCGATAACAGTAAAGACAATACAACTCCATCCACAGTTCTGTCTTTGGATGCCATGAAGGCGTTTGACAGACTTGAGTGGTCATATCTGTGGAAGGTACTTGAGGTCATGGGTCTTGGAAAGAGTTTTATTCATATGATTAAAGTCCTGTATGCCTCGCCGTCTGCGATGATACTGACAGGCAAAAACTGTTCCACACTCTTTCCAGTCTCCAGATCTTCTAGACAGGGTTGCCCTCTGAGCCCGGGACTGTTCGCGCTTTCCCTCGAACCTTTGGCCCAATTTATTAGGCAATCGGAGGACATCGTCCCCATAATGGTCAACAATACTCCACACAAAATTGCTCTCTATGCGGATGACCTGCTGATTTTCATGGACGACCCCTCCCGGTCGGCCACAAAATTATTGAGGATAATCGACGACTTTGGTAAATTGTCAGGTTTTAAGATTAACTGGAACAAATCAGCCTGCCTACCTCTTAATGAACTGGCCAAGGCGGTACGACTACCAGCTGATATCCCCATAGTAGAACATTTCAAATACCTGGGCATAGAGATATTCCCCACGCTGAACCAAACTACTAAGTACAACTTCACGGGTACTTATGATAAAATACGCCAGGATCTAGACAGGTGGTCGTCCCTTCCTAACTCCTTACAAGCCCGGGCTTCCATAATCAAAATGAACATCCTGCCTAGGATAAATTTTATTAGCTCAATGCTCCCCCTGCCCCCTCCAATAGACCACTGGCGCAAGGTACAATCGATGGTATCTAAGTTTGTCTGGAATAACAAACGCCCGAGAATCAAAAGGGCTACTACTCAACGTAGGAAACAAGATGGGGGCCTCGCAATCCCTGATTTTAAACTGTATTTCTGGTCCTTTTCACTGAGACCTTTGATGTGCTGGCTAGACCCTGTAGAGGCTGTATCGTGGCGCTCCTTAGAAGCGGCGGCGGTGTCTCCGCTAAGATTACAGGATGTAGTGTACTCCACTGTCTCTATTGCGAAATGCCGGCTGAGGTATGGACCGATCATAACTCACGTGATCCAAACGTGGCGTAATGTACAGAGGTCGTGTGGGGTTAAATGCCCTTGGCACCTGGACTCTCCAATTTTTAATAACCAGCAATTACTTGTTGGACACAAGCCGGTTAATATTCCTCAATGGCAAAGGAGGGGAGTGCATACTCTGGAGGATATTTATGATAAGAACGGCCTCCGTGCGTTTCAGGACTTAAGAGAATTTTATGATCTACCCGGCGAGTCCTTCTTTCTTTACCTTCAACTAAGGTCAGCACTGAGGGCGCATGGCGTACCGTGGGCTCAAGCCTTGCACCCACACCCCTTCCTCAGGCTCATAGTGGACAGGACGACATCCAGAGGGTTTGTCTCCGACTTTTATACGCTCTTAATTCAATCCACGTATAAAAATTTATCATTGGATACAATCTGGCGTGTGGATATACCGGAGTTGGACCCCGAGTTTGACTGGGATGATGTTTGGGCAAATGTGGCATTATCTTCCCGCAACCCCAATCACCAGCAAATTAATTTTAATTATATTCATAGGACCTATCTTACACCTAGGAAGCTATTTGCTATGGGACTGATAACCGACTCTCGGTGCACTTTGTGCTCTCAAAAGGCCACTGGCACTTATATGCATATGTATTGGGATTGCCCACCAGTGGCCCGCTTCTGGAGGTCAATAACGGACAAACTTTCAGATCTGTGTGGCTTAACTATCCCATTCACAGCTGTTACGCTACTCCTGAACGATATAACGACACTACCCGCGTCCGTACAACTGAAAAGGGTTGTCCTAGCGGGCGTCACAGCAGCGAAGAAGCTAATAGCAATGAGATGGAAGGAGCCTGAGAAGCTTACAATGATTAACTGGTCCCTAACTCTATTGGATGTGATTTATCTTGAGATATCCACGGCCCGGGTGATCGGGGTAGGGCAGGCTGGAATTGACCTGTGGTTCGCAGCAGCTGAGAAGGTAAAGACCGCAGTGTGCGGCTGAGCGGGGTTGGGGCGCTTGATCGGGGGGGTCCGGCGGTCTCTGGGGAGGGGGAGGAGGAAATGTCTTGTCTGTCTTGGTTTTTGTCTTGTCCTTCTTAACTTTGACTGGGGGGATTTTAGGGGGGGTTGGTATTTAGCTATTCTGCGCTATATGTCAACTCACATGCCATCTCCCCAAGAGACTAATATTGACAGACTGATTGACCTGTCAACCAACTTGGAGGAAGAATTTCTTTCTTCTTACACTTTACCTTCTGCAAGTTTGGCAGTCTTGAACATGTGTAAGGGACCTAGGCTATCTACAGTAAATCTGCGGCAACACTCTCATAAACAATCTTTTAAGTCACTCCACTTTGTAAAGGTGGGGAAAGGTTGCCATGTTTTGAAGACCCTTTGTGTTATTGAAGTAGCCATCTATATTTGATAGGTTGGAAGCTGTTTCTTTTTCTTTTTGTCTTTATAATTTATTATTCTGTATTATTATTGTTTGTTATTCTCCTGTGAAAGTTATGTTTTTTGTTACTGTGGTTATTGTGTTGTCCTGTTTCATGTAATTAATAATAAAAAAAATTTGATCAAAAAAAAAAATAAAATCATAAAACTGGGACTGAGTATATAACCATTCTGGGGGAGTTTAGTAGACTGATCAGATCGACCTTACCTCCCCTTATCCAGCTCAGATGATGTATTCCACCAAAAAGCCTGATGCCTAGTACAGGGAGTCTGACCGTGGGCCAATGCCCTCGGTCGAGCAGGGAGAGCGATGGACCAGAGGATAATTATAGCCTCACACTCAGCTAGGGACTCCGAGGGTTTACCTGGGTCGAGAGTGCCTCCCCGTGCCCACAATCCCGACTTGAAACAAGACGGGAAAGTAAGCTGTGAACGCACTCAGTTCGACCCGCAGCTCTCAATCCTGACCAATGGAGCCTCGTATACTCACTTAAGTACTTGTCGGAGCTGCTAACGATCCCTTCAAAGTCTCCATAGTGTGTGGTGCAATCCTCCGATCCTCATCTGGTTGGTTCAGGCAGAGGACAACTTACCCTGAGAGCCGATCCCAGCACTCTGCCTAAAACTAGTAAAACAGCCTTTTATATAGGCCTTCCGATCCCCCTGGTCCTCCCTCCTTTATCTGCTCAACCAATAACTCTCTTTTTTAGTTCTGACCAATCTTACTAGAACGTTCCTTTACGACCTCCCATCTGTTCTTGCCCAGACACAGCATGAGTCCCTTTTTCTGTGGGCCATTTCCAGCATGAGTCATTCTTTCCATGCAGTTACGGCCCTACTCAGTCACAACCTGCCTGCTTGAATCATGTTACACACGGTACACTTTATTCATTTATTTTTCCTTCAGTATCACACTTCCCTTGTAGATACGGTTTTGTCTTTATTATAATCATGTTTCTGTGTATACTGATTATAATACATTTATAATCATGTTTCTGTGTATGTTGATTATAATACATTTATTTCATTTCAGTCATACGTGACATTGATTATTAGTATTCGCTCCCGTCATCGCCCTCTGGAGGCTACTTGTGTTTGTTGCATTTATTTTGGCTTTGGTCAGGTACAGATCCCCTGGTGAGGTCCAGTTTGTCCTGGCTGGGAAGGTTGGGATTCTCGATTATTCAGGTCTCTTGACAGTATGTTGAGTTTTTAAGCAGATTTCTACACGATTTTAGGGTTTGACACCTGAATGAATATACTGGAATATATTGGTGCTTCTTTTAAGTGGTAAGGCTTCTCTCCTGTATGTATTCACTGATGTAAGTTTCTCTCCTGTATGACTGTGCTGGTGTCTTTAAATTGATCAAATTAAATGTTTCCCCCACTGCCTTTAAGAATTATCTCCTGTATGATTACGCTGGTGTCTCTTTAGGTTTCCAGAATTAGTAAAGCTCTTCTCACACTGGTCACAGTGGTAAGGCTTCTCTCCTTTATGATTACGCTGGTGTGTTTTTAAGTTTGAAAGTTGACTGAAGCTCTTCTCACACTGGTCACAGTGGTAAGGCTTCTCTCCTGTATGAATGCGCCGGTGAATCTTTAATTCTTCAGAGGTACTGAAGCTCTTCTCACACTGGTCACAGTGGTGAGGCTTCTCTCCTGTATGAATGCGCTGGTGTGTCTTTAAACTTCCAGACATACTGAAGCTCTTCTCACACTGGTCACAGTGGTAAGGCTTCTCTCCTGTATGAATGCGCTGGTGTATCTGTAAGCCTCCACAGGTACTGAAGCTCTTCTCACACTGGTCACAGTGGTAAGGCTTCTCTCCTGTATGAATGCGCCGGTGTGTCTTTAATTCTGCATAGGTACTGAAGCTCTTCTCACACTGGTCACAGTGGTGAGGCTTCTCTCCTGTATGCATGCGCTGGTGTGTCTTTAAGCTTCCAGAGGTACTGAAGCGTGATCCACATTGGTCACAGTAGTAAGGCTTCTCTCCTGTATGAATGCGCTGGTGTGTCTTTAAGCTTCCAGAGGTACTGAAGCTCTTCTCACACTGGTCACAGTGGTGAGGCTTCTCTCCTGTATGAATGCGCTGGTGTGTCTTTAAACTTCCAGACATACTGAAGCTCTTCTCACACTGGTCACAGTGGTAAGGCTTCTCTCCTGTATGAATACGTTGGTGTTTCTTTAAGTCTCCAGAGTTACTGAAGCTCTTCTCACACTTGTCACAGTGGTAAGGCTTCTCTCCTGTATGAATGCGCTGGTGTATCTGTAAGCCTCCACAGGTACTGAAGCTCTTCTCACACTGGTCACAGTGGTAAGGCTTCTCTCCTGTATGAATGCGCCGGTGTGTCTTTAATTCTGCATAGGTACTGAAGCTCTTCTCACACTGGTCACAGTGGTGAGGCTTCTCTCCTGTATGCATGCGCTGGTGTGTCTTTAAGCTTCCAGAGGTACTGAAGCGTGATCCACATTGGTCACAGTAGTAAGGCTTCTCTCCTGTATGAATGCGCTGGTGTGTCTTTAAGCTTCCAGAGGTACTGCAGCTCTTCTCACACTGGTCACAGTGGTAAGGCTTCTCTCCTGTATGCATGCGCTGGTGTTTCTTTAAGTTTCCAGAGGTACTGAAGCGCGATCCACATTGGTCACAGTGGTAAGGCTTCTCTCCTGTATGCATGCGCTGGTGTGTCTTTAAACTTCCAGACATACTGAAGCTCTTCTCACACTGGTCACAGTGGTAAGGCTTCTCTCCTGTATGAATGCGCTGGTGTATCTGTAAGCCTCCACAGGTACTGAAGCTCTTCTCACACTGGTCACAGTGGTAAGGCTTCTCTCCTGTATGAATGCGCCGGTGTGTCTTTAATTCTGCATAGGTACTGAAGCTCTTCTCACACTGGTCACAGTGGTGAGGCTTCTCTCCTGTATGCATGCGCTGGTGTGTCTTTAAGCTTCCAGAGGTACTGAAGCGTGATCCACATTGGTCACAGTAGTAAGGCTTCTCTCCTGTATGAATGCGCTGGTGTTTCTTTAATTCTCCAGAGGTACGGAAACGCGTTCCACATTGGTCACAGTGGTAAGGCTTCTCTCCTGTATGAATGCACTGGTGTTTTAGAAAAGTGGCCTTTTTGATTGTTGTTGGGGAGCAATGCAGCAATTGTACCTGGAGAAGAGAGAAGTACACCAATGAAGGTCAGATTTTGTGTGTTTTGCATTCGTTCAGTTCGTATTTCTCAAGTTCTCAAAATGTTTTATGCTCCAAATTTATTTGATGTGATCTAAAAGTGAATCTACTCCAAGGGCGGTAATTGAAAACTGGCCAACATTAATAAAATACTGAGATAAAACCCAACAGGCAGTTGCCTGCAATATGACATTGTGGTTTTATCCGTCCTTGTAACAATATCATTGTTGTTCCTAGTTTGTGTTGTTCTGGGGAGCAATTAACACATTCAGCGCCGAGATAAGTCGGGTTATCTTGCCAATGCAGCATGGTTTATGACTGACCGCACTGACTGCGCTCCGCTTAACTCAACTCGTTATTATTTTGAGCACAGACCGCAAAAACAGGGGAAAGTTTTGATTATATTTAAAAGGCTTTGCCATAACGTTAAACGAAACAAGTGGAATTTCAAAGCTGTAAGCAGAATACAAGTCATATGAACACCCACGATAGTGTTCTTCCCCCTTCCTACTGTATAAGAAAGAATTAAAAACGCATTGCAACGAGAACAGAGGTTATTTGTTGAGTGTATGTGTATTACAAAACCCTTGCCATAAATGTGTCGAAAAGCATACATGCTCTGGATACAGAGCATATCCAGGCCTGTACACTGCGATGATATGATCGCAAATTGCCCCCTAATTTGGTCCGTGCGAGTTTAAAATAATATCTGGGGGCAAGCTTGCGAGTGGTGATTTCAACCCTTCATTCGCATTTCACTCCTAAATTAATCCATACAAATTGTAGTAAAACATTAGCCTACAACCAGGGCTGTACAGTGCAATATAATGTTGCGGTTGTAATTTCATTAGACAGACCAGCGCGGACCTTTAATAACATGCAATTTAATTGACACGAGCAATGAGCTAACGGTAGCTTCTAACCAAGGTCTCCATTAGGATTATGCTAAGCTAACTAGCGATCTCTGCTAACCCTGGAAAACGGTCAAAGCGGACTCCACAAGACTAGTTCCATTCGTGAGGAAAGGGGGTGGGTTATATTGACAACGCTTGACAACAGAAGTTTAAACATAACTTCATATTTATTGGTTATTCGTTTCTGTATATCATTCAATTCCCATCTCCGTGTGTCTCCATCTCTTCCTGTTTACATTCGAGTGTGACGTCATCACCTACGGCAGCTTAGACGATCAAAACCCGAAGGCTCTCTCTCTCTCTCTCTACATTAAATGATTTACAGTAGCCA
Organism: Notolepis coatsorum; assembly: GCF_963971535.1. Classification (NCBI taxonomy): domain Eukaryota; kingdom Metazoa; phylum Chordata; class Actinopteri; order Aulopiformes; family Paralepididae; genus Notolepis; species Notolepis coatsorum. The sequence goes on from NC_140179.1 coordinate 107,286,074, forward strand.
AATGTTACACACAGTATAAATACTAACTGGATAGTTGATGATATAAACATTTAATTTCATTATCTGAAATATTCTAAAATCATTAAGTCTGTGTGATTATTATTTTCTCACAGTAGTGTATATATATATATATATATATATATATATATATATATATATATATATATATATATATATATATAATATATATATATGTGTGTGTGTGTGTGTGTGTGTATATATGTGTGTGTGTGTTTGGCTAAAGTGGATAGAAAACACAGTACTGTGTAAAAGGCACCCAAGAGTTTTTATATAAATTGTCTTAGATGTAAATAATTTTTTTTATTAGTGTGTCAGTAGACTACTCTTAGTACATTTTCATTAAATTATTTTTTAAAGCATCTTCATGGTTTAATAATGCAAACATATGTTGCAGGGACTTATTATAATCATCATATTGGCGTGACTGTATGCATCAAAGGGTTCAATCAAGCATTTTTAAGTGCTTTAGAGGAAATGTCAAAATATCGCGATATCATTTAGAGGCCATATCGCCCAGCCCTACTATAATGGTAAAATAGTTATTAAAAAATTTGCCCCTAAAAAATATTCTTTGCCCCTAAATTTCTCATTTAGGGGCAAGTGTGCCCCTAGTGAAAAAGCTTAGCGTACAGCCCTGATATCGTGTGGGTGATATGACTTGTATTCTGCTTACAGAATTTCACTTATTTAGTTTTACAATGTCAAAGCCTTTTAAATATAAATCAAAACGTTCCCGTATTTCTGCAATCTATGCGCAAACTAATAACGAGTTGAGTTCTAACAAAGAACGTATTACATGCTGGGTGGGCTGATAGAGTAAACTATGATATAAGGTATACTGGTCCTTCCGAGGATAGCGAGACGAGGAGTCGGATAGCCATTAAATGCCATTTGAGAATATAGGCTATTAGTATTAATGCAAAGCGACGGCCTATAGCCTATACATATTATTTAATGTTTTCATAAGCGTAAAGATACAACAGCTAGATTAATGATCAAGTTAGTTTACTCTGCAGGGTTCGCAGGGCTGTGTCATGTGCTATTATATATGCGCAAGTTACTGTTGCATAATGTGGGCTGGCTGCTATTATATGTAATTCATATAGGCTACCTAATACCGACAACAAAATAGATTGCATCATATGCCTCTACACATCATATATTATAATTATAACGGGCTCACGCGCGAACAAGAGGTTGGCCTGCCTGCTTGTTTGGCATGGGGGGCAGACGCAGAACACCCACCTCCAAACGCAATTAAATATTGTTTCTAACGTGGTGCAATAATGGCCGAAGGCGTTAGAGGGCGGTATAAGACCGCCTGCCAGCTCAGACACACTCAGAACAGTATGCACAAGGTGCCCCGCTGAATTATGAATGGCAATAGCGATGAAAAGAAATACCGTGAGAAAAACGTAGATCTACGTTTCCGGCACTCAACGATTGGGCGACAGAAACGTAGTTCTACGTTAATGGCACCGGATGTGTTAAGCACGGAGCCATATTTTCTGAAAATCTGTCTAAAATACATACCTAAGTAAATGGAATATTGCTCCACTTCTACAAGGTCCATTTGCATATTATTGGTATCTAGGGACATCTATGGACCTCAGTGAATGTATTCCCAGTGTCAGAAATATTGTGTCTATTACTAGGCTTGCTTAAATTGTGATGAAACAAAGGAGAATATGAATTATGATTTTTCTTTGCATCTTTGACAGTGAATAACACCATGCTAAAAATGATCAGACATGAAAAACTACCACTGCTCTCGTTCAGTACCTTCTTGAGATCATGTGTACAAAATATCTAAGGAAATGTATAAAGGGAAGATGATTAAACAGAAGGTTTTGTAGATACAGTACTGAATTCTCCCATCCGGACCAATGCAATTTGAAATATTTTTATAGAATATAGAATAGCAGGCTTATAAATTACCTTATTATAGCCAATTCGCACATTTATGGATTGTGCCAAATCTTATATTTCAAATGACCGAGTTCAATTTGGATGTTCAATGTATGTACAGTAGCTTTTTTATTTTTGCCAGGGTGCCACCATTTTGAAACTAATTTCAAATCTGATTGTTGCTACATGCTAGAAATAGGGGAGACAAACTAACTGTGCTCCCATATATGCCAATAACGTTACGTTTTGTGCTTTATTATCCCGAGTAATAAGAGATATAAAAAAAATGCATACAGAAGTAATTTGCTTGAAACCCCATAGAGGCCTTTGGGAAGTGTCGTTCGGAAAAATTTCGACACTCATCGAAAGCTTTTTTTTTTTTTTATGGTCGACTTTTGCGACCAAAACAATAGAAGAACGTGAATGAAAATCTATCTAATAACACTTTAACCTATTGGTAAACTAACGTATTGATGATAATATACATTATAACTGCTGTTGTGACATGGTTATGATGTTTATACTTGAATACGTTTGAAAAATAAAACGATACTTTTGTCAGACAGTCCCAGCCATCTCAAAAAACTAGAAAGCCTACAAAAGAGGGTACTACGAGTGCTGTCATGGTCCGGGTATCGAGCGCCCTCAAAGCCTCTTTTCCATCGCTTTGGTCTCCTGAGGCTCGCTGAATTTAACATTCATCAAAACGCATCAATTATGTATCAAGTTGTCAACAACATGAATCACAGACTGTCTGAGCTTATCCCAGTCTGCCAACCACTGCACATCCACAACACAAGAAACAAGCATCTTATATCTGGCAAGAGGAGAAGGCTAAATTGTGCTAGCCTAAGCATAGCATGCAGGGGTCCACAGATCTGGAACAAGCTTGATGAAAATCTAAAAATGACTAATACCTTTAAAACCTTTAAAAAATCATTGAAAGAGGAACTGCTAAAATCATATCTCTAATTAAAATTATAACTTAGGAATAAAATTGTCTGTATTATGTATCTCTGTTATATGTCAGTTAGTAGGTAGGTGTGTAAACATACCCACGTTGTATTTTTTTTTGTTTTTGTTTTTGTTTGTTTGTTTGGTTTATTTGTTATTGTTTAGTTTGTTCTTATTCTGTTTGTATCTGTGTTCAGGCTCCCTCCAAAAGCTTTAAATAGCTTCTTGGGAGACCTGGCACATGCACACAATTTGCGACATGTTATCACATGAGGATACTCGCATGTAAAATGTATCGTGTGTGTGTGTGAATAAAAATTCATTCATTCATTCATTCATTCATTCATTCATTCTAGACAGATTGATTTATGACGTGATGTCATTTGCGGTCCGCCAATGGACCGCACGGGTGGAAGAGGTTAAGCAAGACCCAGCTAAGAACAAGACTAGGCAAGCTTAGTTAAGCAAGACCCAGCCAAGAACAAGACATGTCAAGCCTAGTTAAGTAAGACACTGCCAAGAACGAGACTAGGTAAGCCTAGTTAAGCAAGACCCAGCCAAGAACAAGACTAGGTAAGCCTATAGTTAAGCAAGACCCAGCCAAGAACAAGACTAGGTAAGCTTAGTTAAGCAAGACCCAGCCAAAAACGTGCCTAGTTAAGCAAGAGCCAGCCAAGAACAAGACTAGGCATGCCTAGTTAAGCAAGACACAGCCAAGAACAAGACTAGGTAAGCCTAGTTAAGCAAGACACAGCCAAGAACAAGACTAGGTAAGCCTAGTTAAGCAAGACCCAGCCAAGAACGAGACTAGGCAAGCAATTATTAAAAGAAATTTAATACAGTATATCTATATTTTTATCATGTAAAAGTTTATATATAAAATCTGCAAATGGATTATGCAAAACAACTCCCAATGTAATAGTTTCTTCCCCATCTTACCGCTGACAATCTCTTGAGCGGGATTTCCAAGAGTCTTGTCTGTAGTTTAGCTCCACTCTTCTCTCCAAGCTCCTCATAACCTTGAATTACAAACCAATCTGTGTCCTTTTCTGAAACTGAGAGAAAAGTCATATTTTTATTTGTTTATTAAAAAATATCCCCATTAGCTGATGCCAATGGCACCAGCTAGTCTTCCTGGGGTCCGAAGTCCCACATATCAATATATACACATACAAATATACATACACACACATATATACATGTATACACATACGAGCACACATACAAATTATTCAGTATATTATATACTAGGGGTGGAACAATACGCATTTGAACAGTGTACCGTACGGTACGACCCCCACGGTTCGGGGCGTCTGTGTATCGTACGGTTCAGGGGATGCGCAAAAAGAATTTAAAACTTCATTTGGCACGGAGCTGGGAGAGCAGCAGCACTGCAGCCAGGTGCTAGTCAGTTTGCGTAAAAATGGCAAGCACAATATAAATCAATCTTCATTACGACTTTAAAAACATAGCCATTAACATTACATAGGCCTACACACATCTTGCCATAGCGTTAGCAGTTTGTACAACACAACGCATGCATGTTGAACTATGGTAGCCCGCCAGCAATGTTATCGTAGCTACTAGCTAGCAGAGGAGAAAATGGGAGTCTGAGAGGCGGGGTGTTTAAAGACAATGATAGACGTTCAGCGTACAAAATAACTACACGCCCAGCGCCATTGGCTTGTAGATTTATTGTTTGGCGGCTAGAATTTAAGGTTGCCCGCCACCTGGCGGCTAACGAAATACACTGCATCTACCTCGGCCAGCAGGTAATGGGTCGTCTGTGCTTGGCGTCAATATGATGCGGCGGTGGTGAGTTGAAACTGTGTGTGTGTGTGTCACGTGTCCGTTCTAATGTTTACAAACAATGAACCTTTAAATGTAAATGAGATGCGCTCTGCTCACAAGGTTAAGTTTGTAACATGAGACGCACATCACCCGTTACTTCACCCGTTCTTTAGCCTACAAGAAAACCCTGCAATCGCGTTTTTGATTGTGCTCTGATATTTTACTATTTCGCATTTGATTTGACCAAATATGTGGAGGCATATTCCCTGCAACAGGTTCAAAGATAACTCCACATTTATTGGCAATTCGTTTCCTTATATCGCTTCCTCCAGGGTTCCAACTTGTGTTGACAAAATGCAACCCTGCTCAGCTACGGAGAATCAGCGCTCTCTCTCTAGACTAGAAAGGTGCACTCGGTAGAGCACAGATGTCCGCCAGGGCGGCAGCCACACATAATAATAATAATAATAGATTGGATTTGTAATGCACTTTTTGTTCACTGGGATCCCAAAGTGCTACACTACATGGTTAAAACAGTTAAAAAATATAGAAATAAAATAAAATACAGAATAAAAAGATAAAAATAGAACATAGTTAATTAAAAACATAGTATAAACAGACAATTTTAAAACAAAAGCGCAATAAAATTTAAATAAAAAGCTAACAGTCAAAGGCCTTTTTGAACATGTAGGTTTTCAGGCCTGCCTTCTCTCTCTATCTATCTATCTATCTATCTACCTCTCTCTCTCTCTCTGTTCAATGATTTAAAGTGGCCAAACGTTACAATATAAATACTAATTGGATTTTTGGCTGGTAAAAAATCTGCCCAGCTGGTAGTTTTTAAAATCTACCAGCCAAATGGCTGGTAAGTCAAAAAGTTAAGTTTGTTCCCTGTAGACGTTTATTCAACATCCAAGAAGGCTAACATACAACTGTGTTTTACTAACTCCAACCGGGACTATTGCCGCTTTTCCACTGCATGCCATCACCTCCTAACGTTACCGGAGCTGATAACGTTGACTGAGCTGAAGGTCCGTGACACTAAAATGTCCGTGGGGACCCGCTAACGGCATAGATAGTTCCAACTCACTGAATTACGTAAGCAACCACAGTTGCACTCAATATTTAAATAATGTTAGTCTAAATAAAAGTAGACAGATAATGTACGTATTTTAAAAATAGAATGAACAGAGCAGTGTGGTTTTGAAACAGTACAGTGTGTGTGTGTTAGTTTGATGTATGCTGCAGTTTATATTGATGGCCTTCTAATTTGTTTATTTATTTATTTTAAATAACAGTGACACTTTTCCCTTTGATAAGAAATCCAGCCATATTCCTTTCATTGTATTTCAAATACTGCACTTTAATTTCAAGCAGAAAACTAATCTTTCCATTAAGAACTGACAATCAGGGAATTTAAACATTGTTGACATTGTTTTTTTGTGTTTATATTAACTAAAGGGCTATTATCGCGTCTTTTCCTGGGATTACTAGAAATCACCCAAACTATACTCGTATTCAAAACGGTATAAAACGGAAATGTACAGATGAGAAAACAATCCGTTTTGTACATGTTAGACCCATAGCTATAATTTAAGATATATTTTAAGCACTCACAAGTCTCGCAGTCCCCCCTGAAGGATGTCAAGGTTTTTCAAAGTGTATATAATGTAAAATATTGGTGGATGACAGCTATAGCCATCTCAGAGAAGGAAGACAACAGAGAGAGTGTGTGTGTTAGGAGCTGACTAACCCCAGCAGATGAGGCTGTGCTGTTATCATCAACAGCTGATAACCACAGCGTTTGTTTGGGGAAGTTAATATCAACATTGCCGTTGCTATAGTGATCTGGGTCAAATAGCTGTGGTCAAAGACAGCGTGTCACATAGCAACAAGAAGAGGGACCGGGCCTGTCGTTGCTATGGCGAAGATAATATAATGTGAGTTTTCTTCCGGGTAAGGTTAGACTGAGATACGAACCACACAGAAGAGAAGAAGCTTGATCAGAGACTTTGAAATGATTTCCCCCCCCCTCCCCTCGCGGGGAAAGGGAGGAGAGGACTGACGTGGCACGACCATAGAGAAGGCTTTTGGAATAACAGCTAGGCCGTGACGATCACTGAGCGGGGTGAAAGGAGAAATCAATTAGGATAATGAATTTAGTTTCTGCCCAAGACTTTAAGGACAATTACACAATTGGTTTCCATCTAATTACGAGGTTGTTTATGGAATAAACAACGTTTGTCGAAGAAAGGTATCACGCTGTCTGTGTTGAATTCTTATGATTACGGATTGCATTAAAGTGAAATGATAAAGATTGCACAGCCAGTATGAGAAGACGTCGGAAAGAGAAATAAACACAACGCAGAAACTACACGAACACTGATGAAGAGGTGATAAGTGGCTGATTATGATCAAATCCCAACACCCAATTGATTAAAGCGGTGGCGTTCTAGACCTATATCGGGCATATCGCTCCGGCGCTGAATGGGTTAAAATTAGGGATGCTCGATATTGGCTTTTTTACCGATATTGTCCAACTCTTAATTTCCGATACCGATATCAACCGATATATGCAGGGTTTCCTCCCCCAAAAATGGAATAATTTCAGGTAATTGACATTACATATCTCTTGTTGTGGAATTAACACAATATTATGCATACTTTTGACAATAAATAAAATCAGAATTTGTTCTTACTTGCTTGCCTGGGTAAATAAAGGTTATAGAAATGAAAAAAAAAAATTAAATTAAAAAATATATATATATTTTTAAACAGATACCGATATTTTCCTATATCACATTTTAATGCAGATATCGGCCGATAATATCGGTAGGCCGATACTATCGGACATCCCTAGTTAAAATGTATAAAAAATAAAAATATATTTATTTTGTTTTACTCTCTTGCTAGCTTTTATGTTCTTTTACAATGTAGTGCGTTGGGATTTGCTCCACAACTATAAAGCACCCTACAAATTAAATATATTATTATTGTATTATTAAAGCTAGTGCTCTGGTCATGCATCCACTCAATTCATAGAAAATACAGCATCAGGCTATTCTAAAAGTATTGATACTAATACCGATACTAATAAAAAGAGTATTGAACCGTTTTTAACAGCTGGGTATCGAGATACGTTTCTAGTATCTGTACCATGCAACACTAGTAAATACATGTGCATGTGCAGTAATATATATTATAAAATTGAGGATGTAATATATTATTGAGCTGCATCGAGATGCATCGTAGACAGCTGAATCGTAATGGAATCGAATCGTGAAGCCAGTGAAGATTCACAGCTCTATTATACATGCTGCCATTGTAATACACTTTGTCTTCTACACGATAAATAACTTTTCATGAATGAGATGGCACTTTGTGCAAATCCATAGGATTCCAATTAAGTCACGGTGCCACACTTTTTAAACTAAATATTTGAAATTCTAATTCTTGTATATAATTTAGACTTAATAATGTTTTCCTGTCCCACGTCATTCTCACCTTCCTCTTTTTTACTTCCTGCCTCTTCTTCCTCTTCTTTACCTCTTTCATCTTCTGAGTTTTCACCCACCCCCTCCATTCTCTTCTTCTGCTGCAAGTCCACTATGTGAGCTCCAGTCTTCATCGCTCTCATCGTCTGCTTCCACATCCTCCTCCGACGACTCTGAACAGTAAAAAGATATACAACCAATGTATCAAGGAAGAACACTGCAACAAGCCAGCAAAATACTATCTGTGTTGGGGAAAATACTATATCGATGTTGAGGAAAATACTGTATCTATGTTGGGGAAAATACAATATCTATGTTGGGGGAAATTCTATATCTGTGTTGAGGAAAATACTATATCTATGTTGGGGAAAATACAATATCTATGTTGAGGAAAATACTATATCCATGTTGGGGAAAATACTATATCTATGTTGAGGAAAATACTATATCGGTGTTGGGGAAAATACAATATCTATGTTGAGGAAAATACTATATCTATGTTGAGGAAAATACTATATCCATGTTGGGGAAAATACTATATCTATGTTGGGGAAAATACTATATCTATGTTGGGGAAAATACTATATCTATGTTCAGGAAAATACAATATCTGTTGGAGAAAATACTATATTATCTATGTTGGAGAAAATACTATATCTATGTTGTGGGAAATACTATATCTATGTTGGAGAAAATACAATATCTATGATGAGGAAGATACTGATTATATTATATTTAGGGCTGTCAGTTTATCACATTAATTAGATTAATTAATTACACAGCAAATTATCGCATTATGAAAATTAACTCAAAATTAATTACAATTTTTTTTTTATACCTTTTTTTTATCTCATTCATTCCATAAGAACGTAGAATACACATTAACAGACTTTTTTTATATTCCCATTTGCATATTCTTGGTATCTGATTCTAGGGACATCTATGGATCTCAGGGAATGTATTCCCAGTAGTGATGTGACGATTCATCGATTTGCATCGGTGCGCCGGCATACACGTTCACGATGCGAGTGCACCGGTGGAATAAGTCCGCGTCGGCAAAATGTCAGGCTGAACTCGCGATGCATCTTGTTGTAGCGTCTTTGCATCGGTCAAAAACCGATGCATTGATATAATTTCCTCTCATCCACTTGTCAGCAGTGCACTGTGACTACACACACACACACACACAGCAGATACTATTGCTTTGCTACTACATAAGGCGAGAGCCGCGTCACAGTTATCAACAAACAGTGGAAGTCGAGGAGACATTAGACATTGACAATAGAATTGCTCAACATGCTAATGCTAGTAGCCTCTGGCTAACGCCAGTTAGCCGTTCAGCTAACGCTAAACTAGTGTCTAACTAAAGTGACTGCAACACCAGTAACATTAGTGAGGAGGGGGTATATTGAAGACGCTTGACAACAGGGGTTCAAAGATAACTTCACATTTATTGGTTATTCATTTCTTAATTATATCGCTTCATGCAATCCATCCAGCCTGGCTCCGTGTTGTTGACATAATGCTACGGTCGGAAAGTATAGACGCATCCTAGTGACCTAGTCTAGTGTGTGACATCATCAACTGTCGACGGCTGGTCAGACGGGGAGGGGCTCTCTCTCTCTCTCTCTCTCTCTCGTGTGTTTTTAGCTAAAGTGGATAGAAAAGACAGTTTATGCAAAAGTCTTCTTAGGCACCCAAGAGTTTTTATATAAATTGTCTTACAGTAGATTATTTTATTTTTAATAATAATATAAGCTGCATATAAGGAATACAACCAAATCCTCTGTCATACCATAAAATTGTATTATTTATTATTATTATTATTATTTTGCATCGTGTTGAATCGCATCGTATCGCCCCGAATCGCATTATGTTGAATCAAATCGTATCGAATCGTATCGGATCTCAACAGGGGGTGAATCATATCGCATCGCATCGCCCGGTGCTTCAAATGTATCGTTAATGTATCGTATCGTTGGCACCGTATAGAGATGCACATCGCATCGGCCTCAGTGAGGAGATGCACATCCCTAATTCCCAGTGTCAGAAATACTGTGTCTGTTACTAGGCTTGAGTAAATTGTAATGAACCAAATGAGAATATCAATTACATTTTTTTTTATCTTTGACTATGAATAACACTATGCTCAAATTGACCAGACCTGAAAAATCTAAGCAAATTAATAGATGGAAGATGATTAAACAGAAGGTTTTATAGATACAGTACTGAATTCTGCCATTCGGACACATGCAATTTGAAATATGATTATAGAATATAGAATATTACGCATAAAATGGATATGCGATTAAAATGCGATTAATTAGATTAATTAATTACAAATCCTGTAATTAATTAGATTAATTTTTTTAATCGCCTGACAGCACTAATTATATTATGTTCGACCCGCCACAGTCTAATTAGTCCTGCCACAGTTGTATAATGAACCAAAAATTTGTTTTTATAAAAAAATTAAAAAGATTTATTTTTTTTACTATTTTTTTTAAATATAAAGTTTGCCAATAGGGATGTATCAGTAGTATTGGCAGTGGTAGAAGTCGTAATAGTAATCCACTATATTTTTTTATTTTCTAAAAAATTAACCAGTTAAACACAGGTAACCACTTTTGCTTCATTTCTTTGATGGCTCAAATGTATGCTCTAGTCCAGTGGTTCCCAAACTTCTCCGCGAGACACCCCAGCCGTTCCATGTATTTGTTAAATTCCACCACCAGCCAGGGTTCGAAATTAACGGGGGCTTGGGGCAAAATGCCCTCGAAAATTGACCAAATGCCCTCGAAAATCAGTTAAGGGGGGCAAGAAAAGCCCCCGACAGTTTACTAATTATATATACTCTACAGTGCGAGCATTTCCCTCGTATTTGCCCCTAATAATATGTGTGTGCGAGACGAGTGAATTTAAAAATCATTTACTCGCAGTGTGCGAGACGAGTGAAGATTACAAAACAGCTCCGCTGTTAATAGTTCAGAAACTACAAGTCCCCCATTACACAAGGCGCATAAACGTCCAATCACAGTAGAGTTTCCTGCGGTGATGCGGCTGGTTTCATGAGAGTGAAACAAAATGAGAGATACGCGCTGGAAAACAAAGTCACGGTACCGGCATAGGCAAGTTATACATTCAATATCAGACAACGCAAAAAATTCAGCCAGCCATGAAGCCCATTCATTTTTATTTTGAGCAAAAGAGAGATGAGGAGAAAGAGGAATCCGGCGAGGCAGCTAATGTTACTGAGGCAGTGACTTTGGTGGTGTGTGCGCACAGCAGGGTTTCCGTTAGAAAAAATTGTTGCCGGTCTCCGTGACCTGCAAGATTTCAATCTACCGGACAAATGAGATTAATTCCGGTCATAGTTTATTGAGCTTTAAAACAATTGATAGGCAGGCTATATAAAGAATGTCATCCTCAAGGCATGTAGATTTATAATATTATTACTTAAAACTAGGCTACTTTTGCGTATACAGTCATTAATATATTCCAAATAAAATAAGTCCCTCGATACTCCGTGCTGCTGCTGACTTGAAATAAAATAGACCGCGTATGTGGGCAGTCGGTCCGACACTAAACAGCAGTCTGTTATAATCACATTTTTATGAGCTAACGAATTCCGTTATATTGGACATTTGTATTAATTATATCAAGCGAAGAACTGAGAAAGCAGAGAGACGGCAACATTATCGTGGTTTGCGTGACGACTCTCTCCACCTCGCAACGACTTATTTGCAAAGAGTATGGCGCTGCAGAGCAGCTGATTCAGCTGTTATTGGCTCTTTTCTGGGAACCGCACAGCAGCGCCCCCCACCCAACATTGGCTGAAAATGGCTGAATTGGAGTACTGCTGGAATACTGCATTGTGCTGCTGCTGCTCCGGCTCTGCAGCTTCACAAAAGTTCGCACACCCAGCACTAAGCTCTCGCTGACAACGTCGTTGTCATTATTAGAAGCAACGAGGAAACAAATGTAATGATCGTTTCGTTCATCGCATAGGCTATTTAATTTTAGCCTATTTTAATACAATTCAAATAATCAAATTGTGCTTAGACTCAGGGAATTATTTTCACCGGACATTAAGACCGGAGAGATTAAATATGTCGGACTTCAACAGATTTTGCCGGTCAAATACCGGTAATTACCGGCTAACGGAAACGCTGGCGCACAGATGTCCTGTTCCCGTTTGCACACGCACATACACACATTGTATGCCATCACTGGGAACACTCAAGAGGAAAGGGGGGCTGAGAATATCTGTGTCTATCTGTTAGAGCCATATGAAATCCGCGTTCATGGAATCGCGGACGGAATCACGGAATTTACCAATAAAAATGGAATCAGCTGTAAAATGTACATTTCTCTGTTTTTGGGTGGAACGTTTGTTGCAAGGAGGGAGGGAGGCGGGGACCGCTGCGTGTTACACACAACACAGAGAAATGTCCAAGCGTTTCTAGCTCAGGGGTGGGCAATTATTTTTCCCAGGGGGCCGAATGAGCAACTGAAAATATGTTGGAGGGCCGGGCCAAAATTCCAAACTCAATTATGCATAATATACATTTTATTTCTATATAAAAAGCAGTAAATGGCATTGTTTTGACCCCTGGTAAGAGTGTATGTTATTATTTGGCAATTAAAAGGTGAGGTTAGCTTTCAAAAATATCATTTATTCAAATAGAATTTATTTCCAAAATGATAAACAAAATGTGAAACATTAATAACAATGGGCATTTTGAGTTTCATATACTATTGAAACAAGGATTTTCTTAGCTTTCTAAAGACATCACATCATCTTATAGCAAAAATAAACAAGACATGTCACTGAACTGTGTAAAGAAAAGTGTCCCAGTTTTGTAGCCTTTTTTACTTTACATGCCTATATTAAACATTTAATGTTTTCAGAACTATGCAAAAAAAAGAAAAAAAATATCAAGTGTCCCATTTGTCCCATCAAGTGTATATTTCCACATTTTAGTGTTCTTCAGTTCTTTTTTTTTCATTCAGTGTGAGAAATCCAGTCTCTGTTGAGCTTTAACAAGTCCATCAAAGTCAGGTTGCATGTCTGAGGTGGAGATGCGAAGCACAGCTGCCAGATGTTCATCAGTGAGAGAGGATCTGTACCTGGACTTGGTAAACGTCATGACTGAGAATGTCTGTTCACATATGTAGGTGGATCCAAAGAGAACCAACATCTTCTGAGCATGACTCGTCATGTTTGGAAAGTTATCCTCCTTGAGAGCAGAGTAGAACTCTAGCAGTGATGCTGACTTAAAGTGCTCTTTCAGTAGTGAATCAGACTGCAGGCCAATGAGTTCAAGCTGAACAACTATCAACACTGCAGGTAAAGGGAGAGGAAACCAGCTGCATTTCATCCTCAACCTTTTTGAAATCTTGAAAACGCCTTGAAAATTCATCATGCAGTGCTCACAACATGGATGAGTACCTGTGCCGGTGATCAGCTGATGGTTTGACTTCTTTCAGGGTTTTCATGTGTTTGAGATTGTTGCTACCTAGTTGCCTTAAAATTAATAGCAACTTTGTCATGAAGGCTTTCACATGGCTATGCATTTCATGAGCAAAAATGCCCTTGCCCTGCAGTTGTGTGTTCAGTAGGGATGGGTACCGTTCACATTTGAACCGATACGGTACCGGTACCTGTGAATCGATACCGGTTCAGCTTGCCCCGACTGCTTTGTTGTTGAATCAAGTCAAATCCTAGGTAAGCGTATATTGTGCGTGTGAACGTTGACATGAAAATAAAAAAGTTTAAAAAAAAACATATATATATATATATATATATATTAAAAAAAAGATTACGGTAGGACTTTGTTTATAGAAGATGAATGTAATACTATGCAAAACGAGAAATAAACAGTGTTTTTACCAGCAGTAAGTTGCAAGCCACTTTCATACGGGGAACCGTGACAATTATTAGTATTATCTTATTTGCTTATTGTCTCATTATTAGATAGATAGATAGGTTGATACTTTATTGATCCCTGGAGGGAAATTTAAGTAGACCGTGTCAATCATCACTGCCAGGTCCGACTTAATTTCACCGGCTATGGTCTCTTATCATCTCTCCACATCGGACGTGGTTGTCATAAGATGGACTGATATCCGCTACGTTGTTCTTGCAGAGCAAAATTAGCGGCTTAAACTTATTGAAAGGAAGTTCACATTCAGTTTTGATTCGAATGTTCGCTAGGAATTATGGGATTTGGTGTTGGATGTATGGACTCTACGCAGACGGGACATGGTATTTAATCGCACGATAGACTACAACTACCAAGTATATAGCGTGACACAGACTCACTTCACACGCAAATCTATTTTTTTCCACACACGGGCTATCGCAGTAAATTCATTCATTGCCGACAGATTTTTTCATAGCACCGCGGCGCGGCATTATGTCACACTGTACAGCCATGGTTGTAGGCTAATGTTTTACTATTTTTTTTTATTAATTTAGGAGTGAAATGCGAATGAAGGGTTGAAATCACTACTCGCAAGGTTGCCCCCAAATATTATCTACCACTCGCACGGGCCAAATTAAGGGGCAATTTGCGATCATCTCGTCGCAGTGTACAGCCCTGCATCTTGCAATGGGCCTGGTCTACAAGATACACTACACGACCAAGGTACCCATGTACATGTCAAAATACTTCCCAAAGGTCAGTGAATACCACAATCACAACACCAGAGTGAGCTCCACAAATCATGTTAAACCCAGATTCGGCTCAAACAAGGGACTAAACACGTTTCGCAATTATGCCACATCAATAGGGATGACCCCCGGACCCTGGTTCTAAACGGGAACCGGTACTATATTAGAAAATACCGGAGTATTTATAAGCTCCGACGTCATCGGTACTGCTATCGATACTCTAGAGAAATTATTGTTATTATTATTATTATTTAAAAGTTGCGAACGATCTCTCCTTTCTCTGTCTCTGCACAAGAAGCAAGCCGCAGCGAGTCATTATTACACACACTCCTCGCGAGTCGCTACACATACGGGTACTTCTTATACATACGGGTACTCCTTAATGAAAGTGCTGTCCCCGTGCTGAAGCGCGCTGCACACAGACAGCTCTGCCTCTGAGTCTGCATGCACTGAGTCGTGATGGCGGATAGAGCAAAGCGTTCTAAAGTATGGATATACTTTACAAGGGTCAATGCCGACAACGCACGTTGCCACAAGTGCAACAAAACATTTGCCAGTAAGGGTGGCAATACGAGCAATCTATCAAAACATTTGTTGGCAAAACACGATATTAGTGTGCAGAAATGGGCCGTATTCGACTGCCTTGCGCGCAGTGTCCCATCTGCATCCACTGCAGCCGGTAAGCCAAGATACGGAGTTGCCTAGGCTAATAACTAATTATTACAAATAGGCTAATAAACAAAATAATTGTTTACCTACAAATACTACAATCTAAAAACTTTTTATAGATCGTCAAGCTGAAGCGTCAGCCACCAATGTGTCCCAGGCCAGTGAGCCCAGGGCCACCACACATCCTCCTTCTACCTCCACCACCCAAAGTCCTTTCTCCCTAGCAGCTAGAGGAAGGATGACAGAGGATAGGGTGAACAGGTGTCACAGGGCTGTGACCCAGTTTGTTGTCAAAGGCCTGCACCCGTTCTCTACAGTGGAGTCCAAGGACTTTAGGTAACAATTAATCATTCAGTGTATATCGTTTTTTTTTTGTATACATAGTTGTCTAACTTGTCTGTTGTTGTTGTTATAAGTTATTATTGAAGCAGCTATTCCCACCACTCCACACAAATTTACAATAATTCAATCATTTCTAATCTTTACTGTAGGGAGATGACCAATGCTCTCAACTGCAAATATACCCCTCCCTGCAGGAATGTCCTCAGTAACACACCGATTCCTGCCTGGTATAATGTTGAAAAGGCTAATGTTATCACAGAGCTTAAAGATGTGCCAAAGTTAGCCTTTACATCGGATGGGTGGACCAGCTTAACTCAGGACCACTACTACTAAATAAAATAGAAAGTCCCAAAATAGTTAATTTATCTGACTGCTTGTATTAATTGATAAAAAAGTAGCCATGTGCAGTAATATAGTTATATAAAAGAATAATAAAGCAATGTCGATTCTGTTCTTAATAATTTTTTTGCTAAATCAAAAAGAACCGATAAGAGTATCGATAAAGTACCGAACCGTTAAGCAGTATCGATAAGAGTAGTAGTTAGAGCCGCCGCGATTACCGCGGTATCGCTGTTACATCACGGCCACCGCAGAGTAGGCTGAATACCGCATCACCGCTGTCTTTTATAATAATAATAATAAAGTACCCTCCTCTCGTTGGGCTTGCGGCTCTGCAGATATACCCTACTCCTCTATCGAGGTTCCAAGCGACCCTATTGGGTACCAGAAAAGTCACGTGAAACATTGCAGACCACTGATTGGTCAGAAGAGAGACGCGTCACGCGTTGGAGGCGTCCTGCAGTTTTTTACGTCCTGAATGTCAGCCATTGATCAGAGCTCGTCACAATACGGCTAATAAAGTTAGCTTTAGCTCCCCGCCGGAGTGGACTACCATCGCTCCTCAGGAGTACTAAACGAGACATAATGATTTTACTGTCTGCAACGAATGTTATAATAAAAGCCCTTCGTTCTATACACTTGTCTGATTGAAAACTTTATTAACAGACAACTCAGCACGCTCTGAGCAAAGAAAGGAACTGAGATATGAATTGAGTATTTTTTGCCTTGCTATGGTCCGGTAAATACGCTGATGTTATTGAACGTATAACTATATAATGTTAATGCCACAAAACGAATGCCTTTATTATAAAGTAGTAACTTTATAGTAATAATAATAAGAAAGGGTCGGGGGGGTAACCACCCCTGCCCGCGACACCGAGTGAACGGCGCACGACCAGAGGGGAAACTTCGAATCCGTGTTTCACTTTCAATAACTAATGCGTGCTTGCCGAATCCCAAACAATATTCATGCTGCAAAGTCATCCTCTAAAGATAGACATTTAGACTAGAGGCAGGCTATATGCTATAAAGAGTAGACTACTACTAAAAAAAATGCATTCAAACTTTTTTTTAAATTTTTTGTGTGCGTGCGGTAATAACCGCGGCGGTAGGAAATATTTTGCAAATTTGTGCGGTAAGGAAAACATCAATACCGTGGCAGCTCTAGTAGTAGTAGTATCGATAAAATCCTAACGATACCCATCCCTACACATCAATGTGGAACGCCCTACCCAAAGCTGTAAAGGAATGTGAATCACTACCGACTTTCAAAACCACTCTCAAAGAACACCTACGGGAGACTGCAATTCGAAACTGGTCACTGTAAATGTACAGTAAATTACCAAGTATGGTTGTCAATATTCCAATGTACAGTTTTGCTTGTACAGTTGTAGTGTTCCCCCCCCATCCCCCTACAATGTACAGCCCCCCCCCCCCCCCTCACCCACCTACCCAACCTCCTCCAATGTACAGTTTTTAGCTGTACATGGGGACCCTGATGTAAACAAGACAAGTCTTTCTCTGGTCTGCATCCCCTTAACAATTGTATGTATTGAGCTGTACTGTGCTGTACTGTACCCATTCTGCAATCTGTTAATAAACGTTTCAATCAATCAATCACACACACTGTTTCAACTCACCACCCCCACATCATATTGTAGTCTAGTCTGTCTTCAAACTTCCACTCCTCTCGAAACTTTTTTATATTTGAATATCAACATTATCTGTCCATCCTCAGTAATCCTCAGTTTACTATAATATACTCCTGACTGACTTCATCGTCTTTCCAAACGCACGCACCCCCCCCCCCATTTCCCTTTCCTCAGTCCACACTGTCTGCTGTTCTCTATGGCTCTGCCTCTGATAACATAACGTGAGCATACTCTCTTTTCTGGACTGTTTTTGTATCACAAACAGTACTGTATTTGCAAATCTGGTATGTCATCAGGGAGCGAAACTAAAGCCTGCCAAGCGCCATTGGCGGTCAGTTTTTACGTTTTGGTGAATAAAAAATAAAATAAAAAATGTGGCTGGTAAGAAATATGCTTGGCGGGTAGATTTTTCCCATCTACCTGCCACTGGCCGGTGAGTCAAAAAGTTAATTTCGCTCCCTGTATGTCATGAATGTATAGATGTAGCAGTACTGTCTATCTGTATTAGGGATGCCCCGATCACGTTTTTTGCCACCGATACCGATCACCGATCGTCTTGAGCCATATCGGCAGATACCGATATCGATCGTTTTTGATTAAAAAAAAATATATATATTTTATATAATTTTTTATTTTTATTTAAATTTTTTTAAATATTATATAATTATACTTGTAGTTGTATTATCTGCGAGACATCGCCACCACGCAACAAGTCAAAATGCTCGCTATCTCCACTGTCTGTGTATACTCTGCTTTGATCAAATCACATTCAGTATGCCCTGCGGCTCTGCAGATATACCCTAGGCTCTGCAGATATACCCTACTCCCTCAGCTATCCCCGTTTGTGACTGCGATGCAAGCCGGGGCTCGAATACGCATTGAATGAGTGTTATAAGACATTGATATCAGGAGCTATCTGTAGCTACTGCTAGCCGGCTATATAACGTTAAGACAACGCCTCAGTGAACTATTTAGTTGAATGGGACATTTCGTTTTAAACAGTGAGCTAAGCTAACGTGAGCTAACGGAGGTATCATACACTAGTACTAGACTATTGCTGGAGCATTTGTTGATATCAGGAGGCGGAGCTATCAGTAGCTAGCCGGCTAGATACCGTTCGGTTAGACAATGCCTCATCATGTATTAAACTAAAAGTGAATAGTTGACTGGGTCATTTTGTAACGGTAGCTAACATTAGCGCCTCACGGAGGTCCCGTCCCACTAGACTAGACCCGTGTTTACATGCGTGCGGGAGACCTGGCGGAGGAGCAGACGCCACAGCACTGTGTGCAGCTCCCGGTGTCTGAGACAGAACTCAGCGAGTGAGATCGGTTTTGACGATCGGCGAAAATAAAGCATTATCACCGATCACCGATCGCATATTTATACTGATTATCGGCCGATAACGATCGGTGGCCGATCGATCGGGGCATCCCTAATCTGTATGTCATATATGTCCTGATGAATTGAAAATGGGGGACCCTGAAAGACGAAAGTCTTTCTCTGGTCTGCATCCCCTTAACAATTGTGTGTATTGAGCTGTACTGTATTGTACCCATTCTGCAATCTGTTAATAAAGTTTTCTATGGCCTTTCAGCCCCCCCCCCCATGCTCACCCCCTAGAGGTGCTTGGCTTATCATTCTAAACACCTCCGTCACCATGCATACAGTACCATAAACCATCCCCCCCTCACCATCCTCTTACCAACCATCCCAATGTAATTAGCACAACATCTAACCCTGACTACTATAAGACATCTAACATCTAACCCTAACTCAAGGGTCAGCAACCTTTACTATCAAAAGAGCCACTTTTCCCCCCTCCCACAAAATAAAATGCTCAGGGAGCCGCACAACCTATTTACCCTTAAAATAAAGATAACAGTGTATAACGTTTTATATATCCCCAAGCATACCCCACATTTAGCATAAAACGCCTGACAATTGCATACCCAAAGTAATTTGTGATTTATTATACTTTATACTTATAGCACACAGTTTGTTGCATTAATGGTATTATAACGCAACAAAAAGAAAACATTTGACTTTTTATTGCTGTTTTTACCTGTTATAACAAAGGAAAACCTCAAACTCTTATGGAGGAGAAAAAATACTGGCTGTGTACTAGACCTATTTTTAAATAAAACACAGAAGAGGAGACAAAACACTGGTGTCTGTAGACCAACTTTGAAATAAAACCCTGAACTATTCAGGTATATTTGAGTCCTTCCCTTATTTGTGGAACATTTATAAAATAAAAAGTAGTCCACTTTGAAAAAAGACTACCATGTGTAGACCTACTTTGAAATAAAACACAGAAGAGGAGAAAAAACACTGGCATCTGTAGACCTGCAATCTGTTAATAAAGTTTTCAATCAATCAATCTATTTGCGCTCAGTCTCTATGGCCTTTCAGCCCCCCCCCCCCCCCCCATGCTCACCCCCTAGAGCTGCTTGGCTTATCATTGTAAACACCTCCGTCACCATGCAGACCATGAACCATCCCCCTCACCATCCTCTCACCAACCATCCCCCTGTAATCAGCACAAGCTGCACAATGGCTGCAGACAGAAGCTGCTGGCTGTGATTCAGGCTGGTCGGGATGAGATGAGCATTTCACCATCATGAATTATTCAGCTGTTCAGGAGAAACGTTGTTCAATGATGCACCTCTATGGTTTTCATATCACATCATGAAGCGTTGGGTACCTGGGTCTAGTTCATAGACTTGGCCAGGATCGTTAAGATATGAATGTTGTGTCTCAAAGAGGTCAAGTAGCACTTTTATTTGTATACAACCAGTCAGATTGTGACTAACTTACACATCTACTAGCTAGCTAACGTTGGTAACAATACTTCCAGTGAAACGTGAACATGTGATCACACTCTTCAACGAGTGGCAGATGAAACATAACTAATAACTAGCTGCTCCTCTCGTCTTTGTTCCAAACCTAAGGACAACAAGCTAGCAGCCGTTAGCCGCAGAGCGTTAGCTCGTTAGCTAAGAGAACGTTATCTAGAAGGAATATTGCTACAGTCTCACCTTGAATGCCTTGGTTGAATCCGCAAACAACGTTTAATAATCCCCACAGAAATGTCCAACAGAACACAGTTGTTTACTTCTTGTATTTCGCAGCTCGTCTTCAACTGGACTGGCGTCACTGATGCGAAGGGGAACTCTGGCGGAGTGAAGCTGCTTCCTGCTCGAGACATCCAGCCTGTCAATCAACATGACGTACCAAGCCAAGCTCCTCCCACAATAACTCCCCACAGTCAGTGATCACGTGATGCTCATTGATCATGTTGAGAGTAGGGTCAAGTTCAAGTTCAAGTTCTTTAATAGTTGTCATACAGAAGTACAGAATACTTTCATACAAAATGCTTCTTACTGTTACGCTCCAGAGACTGTGCTAGACAAGATAGTATCAAATAACATAATAACATAATATAGCATGAATTTAGAAGAGGAATGAGGTCACAGTTGTTCGGTATAGACATATGTACAATGTTCTGAGTTACCATATAATATACAATACACAATACTATGCAGTGTACTAATGTACAGTACTATCTAGTGCAAAGCAGAAGTGGGATGAGGTACAATTTTAGGTACAATTTACAGTAAGGTGTACGAGTTGTAGTGCAATCCTTCATCCATAAATATAAAGTGTGGGGAGTGGGTGCTACAGTGTGTTTGTTTAAAGTGGGTGTGTGCTATAAAGTGTGTGTAGTGGGTGCTACAGTGTGTTTGTTTAAAGTGAGTGTGTGCGTGTGGATGTGTGTGCTATGTGTGTTTGGTGGTTGTTGTTGTGTAGTGTTCATTCATTGTTCGTTTAGCAGCCTGATGGCCTGGGGATAGAAGCTACTTCTGAGTCTTTCTGTGCTCGCCTTGAGACTCCTGTGTCGCTTGCCTGACGGCAGCAGTTCAAAGAGGCAGTTGTTCGGGTGGCTCGAGTCCTTAATAATTCTCTTAGCCTTCCCCTTGCAACGCTTGTTGTAAATGTTCTGGAGAGTGGGGAGCCCCCCTCCAATTGTGCGTTCGGCTGAACGTGTCACTCTTTGTAGTCTGCTTTGGTCTTTTGCAGTGCTATTCCCAAACCAGGAGGTGATGTTGCCGGTCAAGATGCTCTCTATTGTACATGAGTAGAAGTTCTTAAGGATCTTCTGGCTGACTTGGAACTTCCTTAGGCGCCTGAGGAAGTAGAGGCGTTGTCGTGCCTTCTTCACCACACTGTTAATGTGTATGGTCCATTTCAAGTCCTCGGATATGTGGGCTCCGAGGTACTTGAAGCTGTTGACTCTCTCAACCGGTGCCCCGTCGATGCTGAGGGGGCTGTAGTCCTTGACCCCCGACCTCCTGAAGTCCACAATCATCTCTTTTGTTGTGCTGACGTTCAGGGAGAGGCTGTTTTCCTGGCACCATCCCGCCAGGACCTTGACCTCTTCCAGGTAGGCCCTCTCGTCGTTGGCAGAGATCAGGCCCACCACCACTGTGTCGTCAGCAAATTTGACGATTGTATTGCTACTCCGCTGAGCCACACAGTCGTGTGTGTACAGGGAGTAGAGGAGGGGACTCAGAACACAGCCCTGGGGGGCCCCTATGTTGAGGGTGATGGATGAGGAGGTGCAGTTGCCTGCTCTCACCACCTGGGGTCTGCCAGTCAGGAAGTCCAAGACCCACTGGCAGAGGTCATAGCCCAAGCCCAGGTCCCTGAGCTTGGCTATGAGTATGGAGGGGACTATGGTATTGAATGCCGAGCTGTAGTCGATGAATAGCATTCTCACATAGTTCCCCTGCCTCTTGTCCAGGTGTGATGCTGCTGTGTGCAGCACATGGGATATGGCGTCCTCCGTGGACCTGTTGGGGCGGTATGCAAATTGCAGGGGGTCCATGTTGATGGGGAGGGAGGAGCAGATGTAGCCCTTTACTAGCTTCTCAAAGCACTTCATGGCTATGGAGGTGAGAGCTACAGGGCGGTAGTCGTTGAGGCAAGCAGGCTTGGATTTTTTGGGTACAGGGATAATAGTGGACTTCTTCAGGCAGGTGGGGATGACAGCCTGTTCTAAGGACAGGTTAAATATGTCAGTGAATACTGGGGCCAGTTGGTCGGCACAGACTTTTAGGACGCGGCCGGGGATGCCGTCCGGACCTGCTGCCTTCCTGATATTCACTTTTTTAAAGGTCCGCCTCACCTCATGCTCTGTTACCCTGAACACTGCGCCTCCATCAGCAGCCGACCCCCCCCCCCCCATTGCCGAGGCTTGTGAGCTGGTGTTGTTATTACCAGCATCAAACCTCGCATAGAAGGTATTGAGGTCGTTTGCTAAGGAGATGTCATTGTTCAGTTTGAGGGAGGCGCCTTTGTAGTCTGTCATCGTTTTGAGCCCCTGCCACATAGCTCTAGAGTCAGCTTGTTCAAACTGGAGTTCAATTTTATCCCTGTAGCGCCGTTTGGCCTCTGACACTGTCCTCCTTACGTTGTGTTGCGCCACCTTGTGGTCATTCATGTTGCCTGCCACTAGGCCGTCATTGTATGCTTTGGTGCGCTCTCTCAGAGCTTCACGGACGGATTTGTCTACCCAGGGTTTTTGATTTGGGTAAACTTTCATTTTGGTAGTGGGGATTGTTTCTTTCACCCTAGTACAGACATAGTCCAGCACTGTCTCCGTGTAGGCATTAATGTTATCTGTGTCGCGGAATACAATCCAGTCTGTGTTGTGGAACACTGACCGGATCGTGTCCTCTGACGTCACATCCCATTTCTGCACCTCTCGCGAGACTACGGGAGTACTTTTAATTCTTTGTCTGTACTTTGGTGTAAGGAAAATGGATGCGTGATCTGACTTGCCAAAGCCACTATCAGAATGAGCCTTGTAGCCACCTTTAAATTGCGTGTAACAGTGATCTAGGATGTTACCGCCTCTGGTGTTGCAAGTCACATGCTGGTAGAAATCAGGCAATACCTTTCTCAGATTGGCGCTATTGAAATCTCCCAGTACTAAAATGGCGGCGTCCAGCTGCAGACCCGGAGAAGCCTCTTACGGACCAAGCCTATAACGTGCCTAGTCTTTATATTATATATAGGGAAGAAGCCATGGCTGGCCAGGGTCCCCTGTGCCCCGCGTCTACCTTAATGATAAGCAAGCAGTGCAAAAATGCGGAAGCATTCGTCACCGCACGCCACTACGGTAAAGCGCCTTTCTTTTCAGGCCCGCTTTGGGAGCTGTCGCGCGGAAATAGGCTGTCTATTGCCATTCTCTTTGACAAACTCTAACCTTAACCAGCTCCTTAACAGCGCCTAAACTTAACCGTTCTAACCTTAACCAACTCCGAAACAATGCCTAACCTTAACCTTAACCTTAACCATGCCTAACCTTAACCATAGAAATTATATTGCCATTCTCTTTGACAAACTCTAACCTTAACCAGCTCCTTAACAGCGCCTAAACTTAACCGTTCTAACCTTAACCAACTCCGAAACAATGCCTAACCTTAACCTTAACCTTAACCATGCCTAACCTTAACCGGCGAAAGAATACACGTTAAAAAAAAAATCACGTTAAAAAAAAAATATTCGATGGGATTCGAACTCGCCAGCAAACAAGCCATAGGATCCACAGCCATGTAGTCTTGCCAATTGAGCTATTTCTAGATACTGAATAAGGGGCGGTGACTTATATATATTGAGCTCCGCTCGTGTCGAACCAAGGCGGGATCTCATGCGCATGCGCGGGCACCTCGCGCGAGCACGCCGGCGCACGCACGCACCTGAGCGAGCACGCCGCCGCCGGTGCACGCACGGGCGCTGGGCGGCGGAAAATGAAAGGCGCATTACCGCACGCCACTACGGTAGAATGCTTCCGCATTCTTGCACTGCTTGCTTATCATTAAGGAAAAGGCGTCCCGCGTCGTGCAAGGTACGCTTTATTATATTACCTTATAACACATACTTTAATCAAAGATGGAGAAATGCAATTACAAGGTACGCTTTATTATATTACCTTGTATTATTATAACACATACTTTAATCAAAGATGGAGCAATGCAATTACAAGGTACGCTTTATTATATACCTTGTATTATTAACACATACTTTAATCAAAGATGGAGCAATGCAATTACAAGGTACGCTTTATTATATACCTTGTATTATTAACACATACTTTAATCAAAGATGGAGCAATGCAATTACAATGTACGCTTTATTATATACCTTGTATTATTAACACATACTTTAATCAAAGATGGAGCAATGCAATTACAAGGTACGCTTTATTATATTACCTTGTATTATTATAACACATACTTTATTCAAAGATGGAGCAATGCAATTACAAGGTACGCTTTATTATATACCTTGTATTATTATAACACATACTTTAATCAAAGATGGAGCAATGCAATTACAAGGTACGCTTTATTATATACCTTGTATTATTAACACATACTTTAATCAAAGATGGAGCAATGCAATTACAAGGTACGCTTTATTATATTACCTTGTATTATTATAACACATACTTTAATCAAAGATGGAACAATGCAATTACAAGGTAAGCTTTATTATATGACCTTGTATTATAACACATACTTTAATCAAAGATGGAGCAATGCAATTACTGATGTATGGGCTGATAAGAGGACATAGCCACAATCCCCTCTGAAAATGTTTTGATTAGAATGTATCAACAAAATGAAACCAAGGGCGGCTTGGTGGCGCAGCGGACATTGCACTCGTCACCAACGCAAGAGACACCGGGTTCGACTCCGGCTGTCGGCGTTGCCTCCGGCTTGGGCCGGCCGTCATACTAACTCATTGGCAGAGTTAGCGGGTGGAAGTCGATGGGTGGTAATCTGGACGTTGTGGACAGCGACTCCTACAGGTCGGTTGGCGGACGCCTGCACAGCAGAGACAGGAAATTTGCGGGGTAGTGTGAGCCTCCCACACGTTACACCTCGCCAATGAGAGTCCGCGCTGGCAGGTGAAAAGATGTGACAGGCTGTCTCCACGTGTATCGGAGGGGACACGTGATGCAAGGCTTCTATCCTCCCTACAACCATTATGCGAGCAACGTTCAAGACAGGGGAGGGAAAATTGGCACGATAGGTAAATTGGGATGGGGAGAAAAATCACAGAAAAAAGGAGGATAAAAAGTAGATAAAAAAAATAAAAAATGAAACCAAGTTTTTGAATCTGGCATTATCCATGTTGGTGATGCGAGTCTTGGCAATACATGCAAATGTACGCATATTTAATGGTCTTGTTGGTATGGTATGGTATGGTATGGTTTATTTCTTAATCCCCGAGGGGAAACATGGTTTGCCACCAGAGCGAATACACATATACAAACATGAAAGAAACAGTTACATGATACAATACACTACAGGATACACAACACAATAGGAGAGCCTTTTTCGATGTTTAATTCCAAGAAGTTGGCATCGCACCAGTGGACAAATGAGTCAATCTCCTTTTTATAGGCCCGGTCATCGCATTTGTTGATGAGACCGATCAGAGCAGTATCGTCAGACATTTTTTGCATATGGCACATGGCTTCGCTATGTCTGCAGTCCGCAGTATAAAGAACAAAGAGGAAGGGCGCCAAAACTGTTCCCTGGGGTCTCCAGTTTTTGTCCAGATGACATCCGATACTATGTCATCCAGCCTGACAAACTGAGGTCGAGGAACAAGATTTCGTGCACCAAGAGATGCTTGAGTTGAGTTTAAGGTGAATCATTTTGTTTGCTAGGATATGTGGCTGGATTGTATTGAAGGCGCTAGAAAAACCAAAGAACATTACCCTAACAGAGCTGGCAGGCAATTCAAGGTGGCTATACATTTGGTGCAACATACAAATCTGTGCATCGTCGACTCCTACACTCTTCCTGTACGCAAATAGCAAGGGGTCTAAATAAGGTGCCACCTGCTCCCTGAGGTGGCCCAGCACAACCCTTTCAAAACACTTCATGATGTGGCATGTCAGAGCAATAGGTCTCAGGTTAGTGAGGCTATTACGCACATTGTTCTTTTTAGGAATAGGGACAAGACATGATGTTAACCACATTACAGGAAGAGCAGATGAAGACAAAGATAGAGAAAAAAGAGAATGAAAAACATGGCACAACTGGTCAGCACAGACCTTGAGGGTGCATGGATAAATACCATCAGGCCCGGGGCCCTTGTTTACCTTTATGCGCTTAAACTCCTGACGAACCTCTTCAATAGAGATGACAATAGGGGGACAATAGGCTGAGCCAGAGAGGAGAGGATACTCTCCTGCTCAGCAGAGAAATCAAATTGATCAAACCTAGCAAAGAACTGGTTTGCATGATTAACATCAATCTCAGGGCCCAGACAACTGGAATTGTTGGTCCAATCAGTGATTGATTTAATGCCTTTCCAAAGGCCCCTGGTATTGGTATTGGATATACATTTGAGGGGGAAGAAACTGTACATTGGAGGAGGTTGTGTAGGTGGGGGGGGGGGGGGGGGGGGGGGGGGGGGGCGGGCGGGGTTGGGTAGGCGGGTGGGGGACTGTACATTGGAGGGGGTTGATTTTGGATATTTACAGGAGCCAGTTTCGGATTGCATTCTCCCGTAGGTGCTCTTTTAGAGAGGTTTTGAAGGTGGGTAGTGATTCACATTCCTTTACAGCTGTGGGTAGGATGTTCCACATTGTTGTTGCATAATTGTGAAACATGTTTAGTCCCTTGTTTACATCAGGGTCCCCCATTTTCAATTCATAACATTTATGACATAAACAACATACAATGTTACATCCAGACATATTTATGACATACAAGATATACAAATATACAGTACTGTTTATTTACAGACAGAGTTTCTAAAAGAGAATATATACATTATACGGGCCAAGCCTATAACGTGCCGGAGGAAGCATAGATATATATAAAGACTATTCTTTATATATCTATGGGAAGAAGCCCCTGGCTGGCCAAGGGTCCCTGTTGTAATGCATTTTAGGTAGCAACTGTTCTGCCTTGTATTATTATTATAAAAAAAATAAGTATTTGATTATATTTGTGCACAATACATTGTAACCCTGTGCAAAGTGACTGTTTCTGACTGAGACTTTCTATGTCAGTAATAATGCATGTAGCACGGTTTTTGTGTCTGTGGATGATTATCTGTTCATAAAAGTGTTTTTGCAACTTGTGAGATTACGTTTAGGTGTGGCAGAGCC
Source organism: Notolepis coatsorum (assembly GCF_963971535.1). Classification (NCBI taxonomy): domain Eukaryota; kingdom Metazoa; phylum Chordata; class Actinopteri; order Aulopiformes; family Paralepididae; genus Notolepis; species Notolepis coatsorum. The sequence goes on from NC_140179.1 coordinate 107,314,124, forward strand.
TGTGTGATAACTAGTGGTTGCTAAGGGGATACTTGTTGATTACTACTGGTTGCTACATGGTTAGTTGGTGATTAATTAACACAATTCTTAATGAAGGCGAGACAGTACCCCCAAAATCGCCTTTTTGCTTCTTTTTTTCAACGATATTGAGATTTTGTTATATTTTGCTTCTATAACATGTCTTATTTCTAGTGGCAATAAAATATCGAAAACAGACAATTAGTTGTTTATTTTACTTCATTTTGTCTCATTGTGTCCATAGATCACAATTACAATACAGAACTTTGAGGTCGTTTTCTGAAAAACTAGTTTTTATGCATTTTACTTACACACAAAGACACAGAACTCCATTTCCCTAGTACCTACACACACCAAACTTTCTACATTTCTTCCCATCGATATTATGCTTCTTATTTCAGAGGGGTTTGTTGATAGAGGGGTTTGTTGATCTCTCCAAAATATATCATTCATAGCCGGGTTTATAGTACATTTTATACCAAAACTAGGCGAAAATAGATTTTTGTTATGACAGTAGACAGTATTTTCTGATGTATGGGCTGATAAGAGGACATAGCCACAATCCCCTCTGAAGAAAGTTTCGTTTTCAACAAAATGAAACCAAGTTATTGAATCTGGCATTATCCATGTTGGTGATGCGAGTCTTGGCAATACATGCAAATGTGAGCATATTTAATGGGGAAGTGCCTTATTTGCATAAATATAAACATAAAATTCAGTTATAAAACTTGCAATATATTTTTTCTTAGTTTATATGTACATAACAAACTGGGAAAGTTTCATAGTGATATCTATTCAAATATTTTGTTTGCCTATTAGGGGGTACTGTCCAGGGGCGTAATTATGGGGGGGGGGGCACGGGGGACATGTCCCCTGCATGTTTTCAGAAGGCAGTTATTGTCCCCTGCACTTTTTTACCGTCCAAAACAATGTTACACGATAATAAACGGTGACGCGACGCGGCACTATAGGACCACACGGAAAACGGCTGCTTGTTCCATCTCTGAGCTCAGGTCTCTGACGACCTGAGCCATTGTCATGCAAAGACAAGCAGCCAGGTGAGCACCCGGCGAGGGACGAGTCGCATTTTTGTGTGCATGCGCTAAGTACCAACCACAGCTGTCTTTGCATAACAACAGCCATGTCGTCAGGTGTGCTCAAATACATAGCACCCCCCCCTCAAAGTTTGGTGTGAAACTGTGAACGATGGTCTGTGTGATTACCATGAAATGCAACAGCATTGCTTGGTGTCTGTGAATCTCTGTCTATGACCTCGTTGTATTTAAAAGCCTCTATGCTGTTGTTTTATACATTGTAGATTCTCTCTCTCTCTCTCTCTCTCTCTCTCTCTCTCTCTCTCTCTCTCTCTCTCTCTCAAAGCAGTAAGCACGTTCCGAGACTCGCGCTGCGTTATCTACGAAGGGGGGGAAACCCCCCCTTCACCCCCGCGACCGTACAACTGTACGTAGCACCGGACGTAACAGCCACCCTCCCACCCGGCAATGCCTTGGCTTTTACTGAAACGACGCCACTGCCACGCCCCCAAATGTGTCCCCTCCACCATTGAAAACAAAATTACGCCCTTGGTACTGTCTCACCTTAATCAAAATCTCTCCTCCCCTCTCTACTCTATGTAGAAGGGTGGATTATCCCTGCTTGTGGGAGTAGTAGTACACAGACACTGGGTAGTAGGATACTATAGTATTGGACCTATATGTACCCCCGTCTTTGGCCCGGAACGTCGTTCTGGAGGGCTTGCAGCTGGAGTGGATGGGGCCCAGGATTTACTAACCTGGGGACTGGTACTCTGGTCTCCCTCGCCTTCCAAGGCGGTCAGCAGTAGCTCCCCACACACTCTCACTTCCCCCAGTACCTCCGACAGCCCTCCCACACCCAGTGACTGTCAGTTCAATAGTATTATTGGGCTTCCCTTTAAGCAGTACCCTTCCTTGACCACCTGTATAGACCCTTCAAATGCTATTCTGTAAATGGGGTGTAAGGGTTAAATAATTATGCAGTCACAATATTTACCCAGGGGTTAGAATAGCAAATGGAACTTGAAGAAACAGACACACACAATGATCCCGATTATGTCTACTTTATATAGAAGCCGGGGCATGTTATCCATTACACTGTTATTCATTAATACATGGCACCGGGTGCTCTTGTTATTATAATGTAGGGGAAGCTCTTCCCACCATAGGCACCGAGTGCTCAATACATTAAAACACCCCGCTTGTACTAGTGGAACCCAGGCATAAAATGGAGACATATTGGGAATTCCAGAACCAAATTATCAAATAAACAAATAACAAAATAAAACCAAGTAAATGTGGGCCCACGTTACCAAAAGAAAACCTAACCTAAGCCGGCTTAAATTGTTCGGGGTACCCCTTGACACTGGTTGTTAGCGTTCACTTCAATGGACGTTGCTGTTGATACACGTGGTACTGTTAGTACTTAGCCAAGATGGCGGACCCACTCTTGTCACCGCTAGTCCGGGTGACAAGATGGCGTCGGCGATCCCGCGAGCACAGCCAGCAGGCTGGGCGGACAGCAGGCAGTGGTTAGCTGGAGGAGCGTGCTGTATGGCGTCCTCTGCTGGTGGGAAGAGGCGTCCTCTGTACCGTCTGGGAAACGTCCACCGCTGCTGTTGCTGGCTTGCTTCTGTCGCGCGAGCTAATACTGTGGCTACGCTAAACACAGCTAAGCTTTGGGTCTCGACGCACCCTCCTGCTATATCGGTTACACTGCTAACGCAACGTGGCTGGCTATACCACCGGTCTCTTCAGCGCCGCGCGCCCGGTAGTCTACTCAAGTCAGACGGAGCCGCTAGCAGCATACTACTATACCGCACACAGTAACTACTATAACCCGATAACGTTAGACGTTAGTCTCGTTAACTCTAGACGTTAGTCCCTCGGTTCGGTTTCTCTAACTCACACACTATTGCTGATACTTCTAGGATAACCCGTCACTAGCAAGTACTTCTCATCTCCAGCTGCTCGTTCCAGCGGGGCACTCTTCTTGTCACCCGCCGCTCGTTCCGACGGGGCTCCCCAACAACGGGGCTCGTTTGAGCACCCGCCCACTGTAACTGCGACTGATCACCGTCAAGTCCAATGTCGAAGAGAGCTTCCTGCTCCCTTTTCCTCCAGGTAACTCCCTCTTCCTCGTTGCTTGCTTCTCTCCACTGCTCCACCTGCCACCACTGCCACTCCGCCCCCTGCTGGCAACCTCCACTGGTCCCACTCAAGGACCGCTCCAGAAAGGAAAAAAGGGCTCAATGTTATTGTTAGTAGTCCATACTGCAGCCGGAGAAGAGTAGCACCTCACCTCGTCGTTAGACTGGGCGAGCTATCCAAAGGAACACTGTAAATCACACGTTATACACACACAGGAAAAGTAACAGTTAGTTAGCACTACTGAATACTTTGTAGCAGTGGAGGTTTCTCTATGACAACACGTGAAACACAAATTCACTCATAATTCATAATTATTATTAATTTACATATATATATACATTTATTTTATTTATATATATATAAAAAAAAATGTTTTAATTATTATTATTTTATATTTTTTTATTAGAAAAGTTTTCCTCTGTAAAAAAAATGCCAGTGAATTTTTTCTTTTTAAAAAATTGCCAAAATTGACAGCTCTGAGCAGGCCTGCACTGCAGTAATGACTGCAGTAATTATTCGTGAAGAAAACTTCACAGGTGTGACCCAATGTTATATAAATAATAAATAACAGCCAATAGAAATAGGCTATTAACTTCGTCTAAGCACGGTCTGTGCAGTTAAACTCTTGCCATTGAATGGAGGATTGAATGATTGACAGCCCTTGCCATCCAATACATGGAGGTTGAATATGATTGGCAGCCTTGCAAATCCAATCAGAGATTGCTGCATTGCAAAGTCAAAACGGGTCCATCTGCAGGTTAGGTTTAGCTCTGGCCAATCTCAAGTTTCTCAAGTTTCTTTATTAGTTGTCATACAGAAGTACAGAATACTTTTATACAAAATGTAACAGAAATAAGCATTTTGTATAAAAGTATTCTGTACTTCTGTATGACAACTAATAAAGAAACTTGAGAAACTTGAGATTGGCCAGAGCTAAACCTAACCTCCGACCCTGCAGATGGACCCATTTTGACTGTTTGAAAGAGCAAGGAAGTAGTTTAGTTGTTGTTTAGTAGAAGTAAGCTGTACAGCTATAACAAGTAAAGTCAGGCTAAATTAAACTTTGCGCCAACATTAGGACCGAAGTATAAACCAGCAACTGAGCAACATGAAGAAGTGGACTTATGCATCTGGATCAGAAAAAACGTTGTGGATGAAAAAGTAAGTAGGCTAGTGTTTGTAAAAGCTTGTATGCTAACAGTAGCTAGCCAGCTTACCCTACATCACAATGCTAATCACCAAGCTAACTTACTGTACACACTGTAGGGCTGGGCAATTAATCAAAACAGAATCGCGATATCGATTCATAGACCTATGCAATCTCATTTCTAAGTTATGACTATTTTTTTTTATTAAACATTTTTTTTTTCTTTTACTTTTTAAATTATTTTATCTGGGTTGAACATGATTTGTGGAACTCCCTCTGGTGTTGTGGTCGTGGTATTCACTGACCTTTGGGAAGTATTCCGACATGCACATGGGTATCTTAGTGGTGTAGTGTATCTTGTAGACCAGGCCCATTGCAAGTTGCTGTACTCTGTCATTTACTCTAAGCCATCCTAGGTTGTCAAAGTGGGCAGGGGTGAGGTGGGTTTTAGGAGTAAGGTCAAGCAGTAGTCTGACCAGTTTGTTTTGTGATGTTTGTAATCTTGTTTTTAGTGCCTTTGAGGTGCTTTGGTACCATGAGGTGCAAGCATAGTCGTAGTACCCTTGAATGAGTGCTCCTGTTAGAGTCTTCAAGGTATTCTTGTTTACCAGAGAGGAGATCCGGTACAGGAATCTAGTTCGTTGGTTGACTTAGTTTTATTACATTGGATCCCATTTTGTCACAGGAATGATTTGCCTCTATAGGATGGAACCCAGGTAGGGAATTTCATCTTTCCTTTTAAGATAAGATAAGATATTCCTTTATTGATCCCCTTGGGGAAATTCAGGCATCATAGCAGCATGGGGGAGGGGGGGGGGGGTACAGGTAGTGAAAACAACACAAGCAGTGTAAACAAATAGGTCAATATAATTTACTATCTAACTAACTGAAATATATTTTCACAGTGTCACATAAGGTGCAGTATGCATAAGGTAGTGTTATAATTTACTATCTAACTAACTGAAATATACATTATTCATTATTCACAGTATCACAGTATCCACATAAGGTGCAGTATGCATAAGGTAGTGTAAGTTGTCCTCCTTGGGTTCCTATAAGTCCCAGGTCGATGTCTGGCAGCAGTTGCTGCCCACTGTTGTGGAGCCTGATGGCCACTGGTATGAAGGACTGTCCGAGGCGGTTAGTTGAGTGTCGGGGGGGTATGAGTCTGTGGCTTCCTTGTCACCTTCACCTAATATGTTTTGATCTGGTCAGGTGCGCTGTCACCTAAAATGTTTTGATCTGATCAGGTGCGCTGTCACCTAAAATGTTTTGATCTGATCAGGTGCGCTGTCACTTAATATGTTTTGATCTGGTCAGGTGGGCTGTCACCTAATATGATTTCATCTGGTCAGGTGCGCTGTCGCCTAATATGATTTCATCTGGTCAGGTGCGTTGTCACCTAATGTTAATATGTTTTCATCTGTGTCCACTGACCACTGACACACAGTGGGGGATGTTTTAAAAATATAAATTAATATATAATATAATATAATAATTTCAAGTCAAGAGTCAAGTCAAGAGTTTTATTTGTCACGGCATACGGATATACAATGAAATGCGGGTGGTCTTGCCCGCAACGATGTGCAATTGGTACAACATATAACATATAATAGAATCCAATACAAAAAAAATTTGCAATAAAATTGTGCAATAACAGGTAGTAGGTAACAATAAATTTGTGCAATGACGGGTAACAGTTGACAGTAGTAGTAATAGTAGTGCAATACACTGTTACTGTTGCTAATACTAATTTAAAGTGGCCTTTCCTTTTGGCAATAAGTGAGGGTGCGTGCGGCCTGAGTGTGTGCCCGCTCATGCTAAAGTGTTACAGTGGTACTCAATGTTCATTGTTCAGGACTCTGATGGCCTGGGGGAAGAAGCTGAGCCTAAGCCGCTCTGTCCTAGTAGCTGGGGTTCGCAGGCGTCTGCCTGACCTCAGCAGCTGGAACAGGCTGTTATTGGGGTGGTGAGGGTCTTTCATTATCCTGCAGGCTCTGGATTTGCACCTCTTGTTGTATAGAACCTGCAGGGGAGGTAGTGCAATACCCGTGGTACGCTCGGCTGAGCGCACCACTCTCTGTAGGGCCTTCTTGTCTTGTGCCGTGCTGTTTCCATACCAGGCAGTGATGTTTCCGGTCAAGATGCTCTCTACAGCTCCTGAGTAGAAGGACTGGAGTATCTTCCCCGATACTCTGAACTTCCTTAACTGTCTCAGGTGGTAGAGGCGCTGTTTCGCCTTCTTTACTACTGTGTCTATGTGTGTTGACCATGTCAGATCCTCTGAGATGTGGACCCCCAGGTACTTAAAGCTGCTCACCCTGTCCACGGTAGCCCCGTTAATCATCAGTGGTGTGTGTGTCTCCTGCTGTCCTCTCCTATAATCCACGATCAGCTCCTTGGTTTTACCAATGTTCAGGAGCAGGCTGTTGTCCTGGCACCAGCGTTCCAGTACCTCAACCTCCTCCCGGTAGGCCTTCTCGTCGTTGTCCGAGATCAGCCCCACCACCACCGTGTCGTCGGTGAACTTCACTATGGAGTTGGAGCTGAACTTGGCCACACAGTCGTGTGTGTAGAGTGAGTACAGCAGGGGGCTTAGAACACAGCCCTGGGGGGACCCGATGCTCAGGGTGATGGTGTTGGAGGTCTGACCCCCCCACCCTGAGCATCGGGGTCCAGTACCCAGGCGCTCAGGGCGGAGCTCAGACCCAGCTCGATCAGCTTGTCCACCAGTCTGGTGGGGACTATGGTGTTGAACGCTGAGCTGTAGTCAATGAACAACAGTCTCACATAGCCCCCGTTCTGACGGTCAAGGTGGGAGAGGGTGCTGTGCAGTACCTGGGAGACCGCGTCGTCAGTGGACCTGTTTGTCCTGTATGCAAATTGCATAGGGTCCATATCACTGGGGAGGGAGGCACAAATGTGGTCCTTGACCAGCCTCTCAAAACATTTCATGACCACAGAGGTGAGTGCCACCGGTCTGTAGTCATTTGGACATGTTGGGGAGGGTTTCTTCGGTACAGGGATGATGGTAGACATCTTGAAGCAGGCAGGGACCACCGACTCCGCCAGGGATTGATTGAATATGGCGGTGAACACTGGGGCCAGCTGGTTGGCACAGGACTTAAGTATGCGTCCTGTTATTCCATCTGGGCCAGCAGCCTTCCTGGTGTTCACCTGCATAAATGCTCTTCTCACACTGTGTACCGTCAATGAGAGAGCGTCCCCGCCCCCCCGCGGATGCCCCCCCCCCTCCACAACAGCCGGCGCACCAGTGACGTCACTAGCCGTTGGGCTAGCAGTGCCACTGTTTGCACCAAACCGAGCGTAAAAGGTGTTGAGCTTGTCCGCAAGGGAGGCGTCGTCGCTCCCCATTGAGGGGGCGCTGACTTTGTAGTCAGTTATAGCCCTCAGTCCTTGCCATAATCCTCTTGTGTCATTCTGTGCCATTTGTGCCTCCATCTAGTCGGCATACGTCCTCTTAGCAAGTTTGACAGCCTTGCGCAGAGTGTAGACTGTTGTCTTGTACTCTTCCATGTTTCCTGACTCTCTCCCCCGGTTATAAGCAGTGGTGCGAGAGTTCAGGGCTGCTCTGATGGTACTGTCCACCCATGGTTTCTGGTTTGGGCTTCACCAAAAAATTTGGTCAGCAGCCTCCACTGCTTTGTAGAATATTCAGGCTGCTACATCTAGTTAGGCCTACACATACACTGTACTGTAATCTGCTCTACTCTAGTTAGGCCTACACATTACTGTACTGTAATCTACTCTACTCTAGTTAGGCCTACACATCACTGTACTGTAATCTACTCTACTCTAGTTAGGCCTACACATTACACTGTACTGTAATCTACTCTACTTTAGTTAGGCCTACACATTACACTGTACTGTAATCTACTCTAGTTAGGCCTACACATTACACTGTACTGTAATCTACTCTACTCTAGTTAGGCCTACACATTACTGTACTGTAATCTACTCTACTCTAGTTAGGCCTACACATTACTGTACTGTAATCTACTCTACTCTAGTTAGGCCTACACATTACTGTACTGTAATCTACTCTACTCTAGTTAGGCCTACACATTACTGTACTGTAATCTACTATACTCTAGTTAGGCCTACACATTACACTGTACTGTAATCTACTCTACTCTAGTTAGGCCTACACATTACACTGTACTGTAATCTGCTCTACTCTAGTTAGGCCTACACATTACTGTACTGTAATCTACTCTACTCTAGTTAGGCCTACACATTACTGTACTGTAATCTACTCTACTCTAGTTAGGCCTACACATTACTGTACTGTAATCTACTCTACTCTAGTTAGACCTACACATTACTGTACTGTACTGTAATCTACTCTACTCTAGTTAGACCTACACATTACTGTACTGTAATCTACTCTACTCTAGTTAGGCCTACACATTACTGTACTGTAATCTACTATACTCTAGTTAGGCCTACACATTACTGTACTGTAATCTACTCTACTCTAGTTAGACCTACACATTACTGTACTGTAATCTACTCTACTCTAGTTAGGCCTACACATTACTGTACTGTACTGTAATCTACTCTACTCTAGTTAGACCAACACATTACTGTACTGTACTGTAATCTACTCTACTCTAGTTAGACCTACACATTACTGTACTGTAATCTACTCTACTCTAGTTAGGCCTACACATTACTGTACTGTAATCTACTCTACTCTAGTTAGACCTACACATTACTGTACTGTAATCTGCTCTACTCTAGTTAGGCCTACACATTACTGTACTGTAATCTGCTCTACTCTAGTTAGGCCTACACATTACTGTACTGTACTGTAATCTACTCTACTCTAGTTAGGCCTACACATTACTGTACTGTACTGTAATCTACTCTACTCTAGTTAGGCCTACACATTACTGTACTGTAATCTACTCTACTCTAGTTAGGCCTACACATTACTGTACTGTAATCTACTCTACTCTAGTTAGACCTACACATTACTGTACTGTAATCTACTCTACTCTAGTTAGACCTACACATTACTGTACTGTACTGTAATCTACTCTACTCTAGTTAGGCCTACACTTTACACTGTACTGTAATCTACTCTACTCTAGTTAGACCTACACATTACTGTACTGTACTGTAATCTACTCTACTCTAGTTAGGCCTACACATTACTGTACTGTAATCTACTCTACTCTAGTTAGGCCTACACATTACTGTACTGTACTGTAATCTACTCTACTCTAGTTAGACCTACACATTACTGTACTGTACTGTAATCTACTCTACTCTAGTTAGGCCTACACATTACTGTACTGTAATCTGCTCTACTCTAGTTAGGCCTACACTTTACACTGTACTGTAATCTACTCTACTCTAGTTAGACCTACACATTACTGTACTGTAATCTACTCTACTCTAGTTAGACCTACACATTACACTGTACTGTAATCTACTCTACTCTAGTTAGGCCTACACATTACTGTACTGTAATCTGCTCTACTCTAGTTAGGCCTACACATTACTGTACTGTAATCTACTCTACTCTAGTTAGACCTACACATTACTGTACTGTAATCTACTCTACTCTAGTTAGACCTACACATTACTGTACTGTAATCTACTCTACTCTAGTTAGACCTACACATTACAGTACTGTAATCTACTCTACTCTAGTTAGACCTACACATTACTGTACTGTAATCTACTCTACTCTAGTTAGGCCTACACATTACTGTACTGTAATCTACTCTACTCTAGTTAGACCTACACATTACTGTACTGTACTGTAATCTACTCTACTCTAGTTAGACCTACACATTACTGTACTGTAATCTACTCTACTCTAGTTAGACCTACACATTACTGTACTGTAATCTACTCTACTCTAGTTAGACCTACACATTACTGTACTGTAATCTACTCTACTCTAGTTAGACCTACACATTACTGTACTGTAATCTACTCTACTCTAGTTAGGCCTACACATTACTGTACTGTAATCTACTCTACTCTAGTTAGACCTACACATTACTGTACTGTAATCTACTCTACTCTAGTTAGGCCTACACATTACTGTACTGTACTGTAATCTACTCTACTCTAGTTAGACCTACACATTACTGTACTGTACTGTAATCTACTCTACTCTAGTTAGACCTACACATTACTGTACTGTACTGTAATCTATTCTACTCTAGTTAGGCCTACACATTACTGTACTGTAATCTGCTCTACTCTAGTTAGACCTACACATTACTGTACTGTAATCTACTCTACTCTAGTTAGGCCTACACATTACTGTACTGTACTGTAATCTACTCTACTCTAGTTAGGCCTACACATTACTGTACTGTAATCGACTCTACTCTAGTTAGGCCTACACATTACTGTACTGTACTGTAATCTACTCTACTCTAGTTAGACCTACACATTACACTGTACTGTACTGTAATCTACTCTACTCTAGTTAGACCTACACATTACTGTACTGTAATCTACTCTACTCTAGTTAGGCCTACACATTACTGTACTGTACTGTAATCTACTCTACTCTAGTTAGACCTACACATTACTGTACTGTAATCTACTCTACTCTAGTGAGGCCTACACATTACTGTACTGTAATCTACTCTACTCTAGTTAGACCTACACATTACTGTACTGTAATCTACTCTACTCTAGTTAGGCCTACACATTACTGTACTGTACTGTAATCTACTCTACTCTAGTTAGACCTACACATTACTGTACTGTACTGTAATCTACTCCACTCTAGTTAGGCCTACACATTACTGTACTGTAATCTACTCTACTCTAGTTAGGCCTACACATTACTGTACTGTAATCTACTCTACTCTAGTTAGACCTACACATTACTGTACTGTAATCTATTCTACTCTAGTTAGACCTACACATTACTGTACTGTACTGTAATCTACTCTACTCTAGTTAGACCTACACATTACTGTTCTGTAATCTACTCTACTCTAGTTAGGCCTACACATTACTGTACTGTACTGTAATCTACTCTACTCTAGTTAGACCTACACATTACTGTACTGTAATCTACTCTACTCTAGTTAGACCTACACATTACTGTACTGTAATCTACTCTACTCTAGTTAGGCCTACACTTTACTGTACTGTAATCTACTCTACTCTAGTTAGGCCTACACATTACTGTACTGTAATCTACTCTACTCTAGTTAGACCTACACATTACTGTACTGTACTGTAATCTACTCTACTCTAGTTAGGCCTACACATTACTGTACTGTACTGTAATCTACTCTACTCTAGTTAGGCCTACACATTACACTGTACTGTAATCTACTCTACTCTAGTTAGGCCTACACATTACTGTACTGTACTGTAATCTACTCCACTCTAGTTAGGCCTACACATTACTGTACTGTACTGTAATCTACTCTACTCTAGTTAGGCCTACACATTACACTGTACTGTAATCTACTCTACTCTAGTTAGGCCTACACATTACTGTACTGTACTGTAATCTACTCTACTCTAGTTAGGCCTACACATTACACTTTACTCTACTGTAATCTACTCTACTCTAGTTAGACCTACACATTACTGTACTGTAATCTACTCTACTCTAGTTAGGCCTACACATTACTGTACTGTACTGTAATCTACTCTACTCTAGTTAGACCTACACATTACTGTACTGTAATCTACTCTACTCTAGTTAGACCTACACATTACTGTACTGTAATCTACTCTACTCTAGTTAGACCTACACATTACTGTACTGTAATCTACTCTACTCTAGTTAGACCTACACATTACTGTACTGTACTGTAATCTACTCTACTCTAGTTAGGCCTACACATTACTGTACTGTACTGTAATCTACTCTACACTAGTTAGACCTACATATTACTGTACTGTACTGTAATCTACTCTACTCTAGTTAGACCTACACATTACTGTACTGTACTGTAATCTACTCTACTCTAGTTAGACCTACACATTACTGTACTGTACTGTAATCTACTCTACTCTAGTTAGACCTACACATTACTGTACTGTAATCTACTCTACTCTAGTTAGACCTACACATTACTGTACTGTACTGTAATCTACTCTACTCTAGTTAGACCTACACATTACTGTACTGTAATCTACTCTACTCTAGTTAGGCCTACACATTACTGTACTGTAATCTATTCTACTCTAGTTAGACCTACACATTACTGTACTGTAATCTACTCTACTCTAGTTAGGCCTACACATTACTGTACTGTACTGTAATCTACTCTACTCTAGTTAGACCTACACATTACTGTACTGTACTGTAATCTATTCTACTCTAGTTAGGCCTACACATTACTGTACTGTACTGTAATCTACTCTACTCTAGTTAGACCTACACATTACTGTACTGTAATCTACTCTACTCTAGTTAGGCCTACACATTACTGTACTGTAATCTACTCTACTCTAGTTAGACCTACACATTACTGTACTGTAATCTACTCTACTCTAGTTAGGCCGACACATTACTGTACTGTACTGTAATCTACTCTACTCTAGTTAGACCTACACATTACTGTACTGTACTGTAATCTATTCTACTCTAGTTAGGCCTACACATTACTGTACTGTACTGTAATCTACTCTACTCTAGTTAGACCTACACATTACTGTACTGTACTGTAATCTACTCTACTCTAGTTAGACCTACACATTACTGTACTGTACTGTAATATATTCTACTCTAGTTAGGCCTACACATTACTGTACTGTACTGTAATCTACTCTACTCTAGTTAGGCCTACACATTACTGTACTGTACTGTAATCTACTCTACTCTAGTTAGGCCTACACATTACTGTACTGTACTGTAATCTACTCTACTCTAGTTAGGCCTACACATTACTGTACTGTAATCTACTCTACTCTAGTTAGGCCTACACATTACTGTACTGTAATCTACTCTACTCTAGTTAGACCTACACATTACTGTACTGTACTGTAATCTACTCCACTCTAGTTAGGCCTACACATTACTGTACTGTACTGTAATCTACTCCACTCTAGTTAGGCCTACACATTACTGTACTGTAATCTACTCTACTCTAGTTAGACCTACACATTACTGTACTGTACTGTAATCTACTCCACTCTAGTTAGGCCTACACATTACTGTACTGTACTGTAATCTACTCCACTCTAGTTAGACCTACACATTACTGTACTGTACTGTAATCTACTCCACTCTAGTTAGGCCTACACATTACTGTACTGTAATCTACTCTACTCTAGTTAGACCTACACATTACTGTACTGTACTGTAATCTACTCCACTCTAGTTAGGCCTACACATTACTGTACTGTACTGTAATCTACTCCACTCTAGTTAGACCTACACATTACTGTACTGTAATCTACTCTACTCTAGTTAGACCTACACATTACTGTACTGTAATCTACTCTACTCTAGTTAGGCCTACACATTACTGTACTGTACTGTAATCTACTCCACTCTAGTTAGACCTACACATTACTGTACTGTACTGTAATCTACTCTACTCTAGTTAGACCTACACATTACTGTACTGTACTGTAATCTACTCCACTCTAGTTAGACCTACACATTACTGTACTGTACTGTAATCTACTCTACTCTAGTTAGGCCTACACATTACTGTACTGTAATCTACTCTACTCTAGTTAGACCTACACATTACTGTACTGTACTGTAATCTACTCCACTCTAGTTAGGCCTACACATTACTGTACTGTAATCTACTCTAGTTAGACCTACACATTACTGTACTGTACTGTAATCTACTCTACTCTAGTTAGGCCTACACATTACTGTACTGTACTGTAATCTACTCCACTCTAGTTAGGCCTACACATTACTGTACTGTACTGTAATCTACTCTACTCTAGTTAGGCCTACACATTACTGTACTGTACTGTAATCTACTCTACTCTAGTTAGACCTACACATTACTGTACTGTACTGTAATCTACTCTACTCTAGTTAGACCTACACATTACTGTACTGTACTGTAATCTACTCTACTCTAGTTAGGCCTACACATTACTGTACTGTACTGTAATCTACTCTACTCTAGTTAGACCTACACATTACTGTACTGTACTGTAATCTACTCTACTCTAGTTAGACCTACACATTACTGTACTGTACTGTAATCTACTCTACTCTAGTTAGACCTACACATTACTGTACTGTACTGTAATCTATTCTACTCTAGTTAGACCTACACATTACTGTACTGTAATCTACTCTACTCTAGTTAGGTGTAGGATAATAATAGTATTCAAATAGGAATAGAGTCAAATGACTTGCTCACTCAGAGGGTCCAGATAATAAGGTGTATTACCCAGATCAAATCAAATCATTACAACAATAGAGAATATGGCTGGAGATCTTACCTAAACAGACCAGCTCCGTCAGTCAGGTAAAAAGATCCTTGCTCCCCAGTCGGGGAAGCAGTTAAGTACCAGGTGAACAATGGGGGGGGGGTGGGGGAAGGGGAGGGGAGGAAGGGGGCGTAGTTCATACATCATATATTCCACAGTTGGGTCCTTTTCTCTTTTATAATGTGGCTGGGACAAGTATTCTCAGATGTATGACTGGAATAGGTAAGGTCAGCATAACATGAGATAATAAATGAGATAAAATAGGTAAGGTCAGCATAACATGAGATAATAAATGAGATAAAATAGTAAAATTATAAACTTGTTGTGACCTATTTTGGTCATAGGGTCAATAAATGAAAAGAAATATAAAATAGTAAACACATGAGATACACAATTTAAAGGAATGAATAAATGAGATAATTTGGTGAAATATAAAATAACCAATTAAAGGAATGAAAGTAAATATAAAATGAATTAATAAATGAGATAGAATATGGTGAAATATAAAATAAACAACGTAAATATAAAATGAATGTAATAAATGAATGTAATATAAAATACACAATTAAAGATAAAATGAGTTATTATTTGAATGTCAGTATTTATACAGTGTGGGTTAAGATCTATGTGTATTTTTAGGGTTGTGAATATCGTCCCTTTTACTTTTTACTTGATGGCAACACCTTTTACTTTAGTATATACACTGTCATCTGGCTATGACCATCAGGTCAATGGTAAAATATAAAAGCATTTAAAGGTTGGCAAACAGATATAAACGTGAATGAAAGAAATGAAAAGAAATATAAAATGAATTAAAATAGTAAACAATGAGATAAAATGGTAAAATATACATCATTTAAAGGTTGGATAAAGAAATGAAAAGAAATATAAAATGAATTAGAATAGTAAACAATGAGATAAAACGGTAAAAACATGAATGGAATAGGACTTAATGCAAATATGACCATCAGCTCAGTGAATGACACAATTTACAGGAATGTTAAAGAGAAATATAAAATGAATTAAAATAGTAAACAATGAGATAAAACGGTAAAATATACATAATTTAAAGGTTGGATAAAGAAATGAAAAGAAATATAAAATGAATTAGAATAGTAAACAATGAGATAAAACGGTAAAAACATGAATGGAATAGGACTTAATGCAAATATGACCATCAGCTCAGTGAATGACACAATTTACAGGAATGTTAAAGAGAAATATAAAATGAATTAACAATGAGATAAAACGGTAAAATATACATCATTTAAAGGTTGGATAAAGAAATGAAAAGAAATATAAAATGAATTAGAATAGTAAACAATGAGATAAAACGGTAAAAACATGAATGGAATAGGACTTAATGCAAATATGACCATCAGCTCAGTGAATGACACAATTTACAGGAATGTTAAAGAGAAATATAAAATGAATTAAAATAGTAAACATTAGAGGTTCTGCATTGTGGATTCTAGTGCGTATCTGTGGAAGTATGGTGCGAGGGGGTTGGTGGGTTCGTTTTGCGTTTCTTCTCTCATGGTCGTGGCGATCATCATGGTTATCGGGGGGGTTTGGCTTGTGCAGAGTACTTTTGTGATGTATCCAACTCCGAATTTTATAGTATGCACACACACTACTAGGATAACAAATATTATTACTGCATACATAATGTACCGAACTACCACTGCTCCTATTGTACCAAGTTTCTCGGTCATCCAATCGGACATGGTATACGTTGGGGGGATGTGTGCGGCTCTGGAGATGTTGTGCAGGTGTTCAATGATGCTTGGTATAGTCATGTTGTCGTTTGCAGGTATGTAGACACAGCATTCTTGACCGATTAGTTTACATGTTCCTCCAGTACTAGATAGCAGGAAGTCCAGTGCTGCTCTGTTCTGCAATGTCATCAATCTGATTGATGTCAGTTCGTTGCTGACGAGTGACAGTCCTTCAGCATCTGTGTTGGCTAAGTCTTCTATCAGTGTGGATAGGTCTGCGATTTGATCTAGGGCGGACATCACACCGTAGGAGGGGATTAGTGCTCTGAAAAAGTCGCATGTCTTGCAGGCCCGGTCATGTGTGTGGAAGTGATTTGCGTGGCGTGTCTTTCTAGTCAGTGGGTGTTGTGGTAGGGTCGGTGTCACTCTCATGGCTGGCACTAAATATCCTAATGCACATGTGCCTTTCCATCCGGGTGGAAGGGACGGGTAAGCTTGTGCGCCACATATCCAGTAGGTCCCAGGCGGTGCTGGTGTTGTCGTTCGTTGGGTGGTGGGGGTTTCTTTGGTTGTGGGTTTCAGTGGTGTCTTTACAGGGTGGATGTTGTCCCAGGGTGGTGTTAATCTTTGTTGGTGGATGGGGTAGATATTGTCTCTGGTCCGGGGGGATATCGTTCTTCGTTTGCGGGTCGCCTGGGGCACTTCACAATGTTCCAACACCCCGACATTCTTTCCCCAACCCTTTTGAGATACGCATTCTGTAAACTTCACTGGGGTAATAGAAACTGGTATTCCATTTGTATCATGACTTTGTCGAATCTTCATGTTTGATTTTGTGAAGCTTTCAGCTGTCCCTGTGGACTTGTTTAGAGAGGCTTTGTGGCATTCTGTTAGTGGGAGGCCCATTAACGGAAAACCATCTTCGGTAGAATGGGGTATTAAGCCGCATACATAGCAATTTGATTGGTTAGCAAAATGTGCGACTGCTTGGCTTAGCTTTAAATATAGGTTGTTGCGGTGACTGTTAACATATCTTTTGGTGCGTTCAACTGCTTTCCCCTTACCGCCCTTAAACCCATTGGTCCATGATTGAGGTTCGTCCAGTGTCGCCCACACAATGCATCCCGCTATGCCACATGCGATGATTAAGCAGTTCCAGTTGGTGGTCATTTTTCCTATTGTTATTGGTCTCATGGTAGATTTGCCCTTTTGCAGTGGGATGCGTGGATCCAGGATGCTTTTCCGTCGCACTTTACTGCCGTGTCCGTTACTAGCAGCACCTGAAATGGACCAGACCATCTGGGGTTTAGTTTACTTTTTCTTTTGAACACCATTATATATACATAGTCACCTGGGTTCAATCCATGACATGGTGTTGTTGGTGGTTGTAGTTGTGCCTGCCTCACTAAGGGGTGGAGTCTCTTCATCTGGGCACACAAAGCTTTGTAATAGTTAATAGCAATTTCGTCTGCTAGCAATAACTGGACTTGTGATAACGGGGGAAGCATTGTGGTTGGTGTCGACATTGGACGTCCAAATAATATCTCGTGAGGTGACAATCCTGTTCCTCTGTTTGGCATTGATCTCATTTGCATTAATACTAAGGGGAGGGCGTCGGGCCATTTAAGGCCTGTCTCTGTACATGTCTTAGCTAGACGGTTCTTGATGGTTGAGTTTTGTCTTTCTACCGCACCTGCACTTTCAGGGTGGTAGGGTGTGTGCAGGTGTATTTCCATGCCTAATGCGGTAGATAAGTTGTTTATCAGTTGTGCCGTAAAGTGCGTACCTCTGTCTGAATTTATGGAGTGTGGACACCCGAATCTTGGAATTATTTCTCTGACTAATACCTTAGCTACTGCTTGAGCGTCGTTGCGTCTGCATGGGAAGACTTCGACCCATTTAGAGAACATATCTACTAAGACTAGCGCGTACTGGTATCCCATGCTTTTTTCTAATTGGATGAAATCCATTTGGATGTTAACAAATGGTCCCCAAGGTGGTGGGTGGGCGCCACGTCTAGTCTTTATAGCTTTACCTATATTGTGTTGATTGCATACAACACATCTTGAGCAGTATTGGTGAGCTAAACTGGTGATGCCTGGCGCGTGCCACTGTGAAGTGATACTGCCCACCATTGCGAATTTTGACACGTGGCTAAGTCCATGTGCTAATCTTACTAACAGGGGGAGGAGTTGTTTTGGAGCTACAACTCTTCCGTCAGCATGTTTCCACATGCCGTCTGGCATTTTGGAACAACCTGCTGACGTCCATACTGGCCACTCAGATGTCGCCTCTGCCTGTAATGAAACGACATGATCAAAAGTGGGAGTATTATCATTGGCGATTGTGATAGCCATTTGTTTTACCAACAGGGAAGGGACGGTCGCTGCCCTTTTGGCACAGTGATCCGCTCTGGCGTTTCCCTTTGCAACCAGAAAAGGAGAAGAAGAATGTGCAACACATTTTACAACAGCCAATAGCTTAGGAAGTAAACACGCCTCTAGTAGGTTAGTGACTAATACAGCATGTTTGATGGGAATGCCTGATGTCTTAATGAACCCTCTGTGTTTCCATATTAATCCCACATTGTGCACTACATTGAACGCATAACTTGAGTCGGTGAAAATTGTAGCAGACTTACCCCTGGCCAACACGCACGCTCTCGTCAAAGCGAAGATCTCCGCTGCCTGTGCTGAACAATTATGAGGTAGTTTTGCACTTTCAATCATCACATGGTCATCAACAACAGCGTATCCAGCATTCAAATCACATCCATTAGTGTGTCTTGACGCGCTACCGTCAACATAATATACTAGATCACTGTTAACTAGTGGTGTTTGTTGTAAGTCGGCTCTGGGTGAGGTGACAGCTGAGATTGTATCAATACAGTTATGTGACATTTCGTTATCCTCATATAGGGGAACAAAATTTGCTGGGTTTATTGGCGGTGCACGTTTTATGGTCAAGTTTGGGTTTGCCAATAGGATCGCTGTGTATGTAGTGTGTCTGGATGCTGATAAGTGTTGTGTAGCTGCGTTTTGTAAAATAATACACAGAATGTGGGACGTAGACTGTTACTGGATGTTCTAGAGTAATGTTGGCGCTTCTCGATACGCAGAACGCGGCTGCAGCAACTGACCGTAGACACGGAGCATACCCCAAGGCTACACTATCAAGTCTTTGTGAATAGTATGCTATTGGTCTCATCTTGTCGCAATTTCTCTGGGCTAGGATCCCTGTCGCATAGCCTTCTCTTTCTGCGGCAAAAAGTGAGAATTCCATACTGTAGTCTGGCATGCCAAGGCCGGGCGCTGTGGTTAAAGCTTCTTTCATTGCTTGGAACGCAAGTTGTAGTGTCGGAGTCCATGCGATCTGTTTGGGTTGGTCAGATAACGTTAGTGCACGAAGAGGCTGGTCTAGTGCGGCGTAGTTGAACACGTGTTGGCGACAAAAATTAGCTGCTCCCAAAAATGATAGCATTTCTGTCTTTGATTTTGGATTGGGGCAGTTTTGCAGAGCTTGTACTCGGGTGTGGGATATTACCCGTTTCGAACCGTCGAGTGTGTGTCCCAGGTATTTTACTCTGGTTTTGCAAAACTGTAGTTTTGGCAATGACGCTTTGTGTCCTTTGTTTGCAAGGGCAGTCAATAGTATGACAGAGTCTGTGTGGCATGCTGCTTCACTTGGGGATGACAACAATAGGTCATCTATGAACATTAACAGTGTACTTCCGCCGGGGAACTGTATATCTTTTAGGTCGTGGTGCAAAGCTTGACTATACAATGTTCCTGATTCTGTGTATCCTTGTGGTGCTCTCGTCCACGTCAGTTGTTTACCATTAAATTCGAAAGCGAAAAGATATTGTGAGTCGGCATGGATTGGGAAACTAAAATATGCACTGGATAAATCCACTACTGTGTAATGTGTTGTTGTTGTGGGGATTAATGCCATTACTGTAGATGAATCAGAAACCAATGGGGTGATGGGGATCACGCATTGATTTATGGCTCTCAAGTCTTGTATAAATTGCCAATCACGTTTGTTAGCCTTTATAATGGGACAAATTGGTGTGTTGCAAGGACTTTCGCAGTGTTTTAAAATGCCTTGTGATAGCAGTGATTCTATTACTGGTGTTATTCCATCGATGGCTTCCTGTTTCAGCGGATACTGCTCAAGTTTGGGAGGGGTACAATCTGGTTTCAGTGTGACTCTGTGGGGGACTGCAGATGTCATTAGCCCGACTTCAGTGGAGTGTGACGCCCACAGTTTATGGGGTACCTTAGACAATGAAGTTTCAGGAAGGAAAACAGCGTGTGGGGGCTCTGGTATGCATATCAATGGCCCTTCAATCATGAATGGGGGTATGGCTATTATGTATCCATCTTTCAATCTAGTTAAATTCCACCCATTTTTCATCTTAACAGTGTGGGAGGTAGCCGTTCTTTTGTCTGTCTGTAGTCTTATCATCATGGGGGACAAGTCCTGTTCTCCTTCCACCGTGTCGAATGCGATTGATATGTGTGGGGTATAATCAGAGTCATGAATTGCCACTCTTTGAACTTCTGATAAGATTACTGTGGCTGCAATGCCCTCATGGAAGATGTATATTTCTGAGAATGCTGGAAACAGTGTGGTCTTACCAATGGATGATTTTACCTTTTCTATATATACTTTTGGTACGTCTGTATCCCATTTGGACGCTGTTACGTGGTGTTCGGCCAGGAACTTCATCTGTAAACACCTCGCGTTCACTCCTGTGTCGGCTTCTGTTATTTCTTTCAATGCTGTGGAAACAAACTCATTGATAGGATCATTATTTAATTTCCATCTGTATTCTATCACATTTCCCACTCGTTGTGACATCATCTGTTGCATTTCAATTCTTTCTCCCTTCTCTGGTAGCTGTAAAAAGACTCCATCTTGTGAGCAGTAAATGTTAGCGTTCATTTTACAAAGCAAATCTCGTCCACAAAGGTTAACTGCTGCTTTAGATGTTAATAACAAAGAGTGTTCAGTTGAAAAAGAATCGCTAGTTGATTCTATTTTAACTGGTATAGACAAAGGGATTGTCTGTGGGATACCGCTTATCCCGACTGTTAATACAGACTGTCCAGACAATGGTAATGACATTGTGCTCTCATCAATTGATGATTGTGTGGCTCCGGTGTCTATCATGAAAGTAACTTCTTTGTTATTTATCATTAAGTTAATTTTGGGTTCCTCTTCGGGATTTGCTGTTAATATTTGCATAACATTCTCCAGACAGATCTTTTTTTCCTGTTGGCACCTCTATGCGACATTCGTCGCCTCGTCTCCTTTGAACGGATCCGCCATAGTGTAATCTGCATATGGTGGGGCGCTAGGATGGGGTTTGTGGGGCCTGCGTGAGTCTCTTTGCATATATTCCCCTTTTTTCCCATTGTTTCTATTCTCCTTTGGACAATAGAACGCCACATGGCCCTTTTGTTGGCAAATATGACATGTTACATGGGGACACTCCTGTATTCGGTGTCCTGGTTGATTGCAGTGGTAACATGTTTATACCCCGTTCCTCTGTGGAGGCCCGTTTCGCGTGTTCCCACCCCCACCCCTTTGGTTGTTTCCCTGGGGGTAATAATTTCTAGCTGGATAGCAGTGTATTGTTTCCTCTTCTACCACCTCTGGTCGAGATACAAAGACTCCGATGTCTTTGATGACACGTTTCTTGTCGTGATGCTGTCGTTCTATATTGATGGCTGCGTTCTTAACGTTTGTAATAGGAGAGCTCTCCCAATCTAACTGGACGGCTTTCAAATGTTTTCCAACGTGTGGTAGGAGGCCGTTAACGAAATAGGATACCTGGATTGCGAGTCCCTCGCCTGCCGTTAATCCGCTGTTCGCGGCCCAAGCCGCTTTGAATTTACTGTAAAACGCATCGACTGTTTCAGACTCGTTTTGAACGCAAGCTGTGATATTTGACATGCATGCATTTCGCCTTGCCAAACCTTGTACCGCGGCTGTTATCGCAGTAATACACTGTTCTCTAGTGTTGTTTTCACTCCAGGCATCACTGCTTGGAATAGCCATTTGCGTTGAGACGCTGTGATATTTATTTCCTAGACATCCCAACATTAGCTGTTTCATGTCCCTAGGGGTCGGGCTATAGCAATGGCATATTAAATCCAATTGTTCGATAAAACCCATTGGGTCTCTGTCGGGTTTGGGAAATTGTTCAACGAGTCCTTTTAATTCGGTGACCATGGTCGGTAAACTGTAGCGTTTACATTTTCGCCTAGTGGGACAATCCTCATAGGATATGTGCTGGTCGGTTTCTCGGATCTAGTTACCATTTGTGATGGTTCCGGAGGCGTTTTAACCTTTTCTATTTTATTCGCTGGTGGTGACGGCGGTTGCACTGTTGGTGAACTGTCCTGTGTTCTAGCAGGTCTATTGTTCCTTGATGGTCCTGCTTCTACATTTTCTCTTTCGTCTGGGTTCCTATCTAAAACCACATGTGCGTCTCTGTTAAACGTCACTCTTGTGGATATGTCATCGTCTGAATCGTCTTCTACCACGCTTGCGGTCAGGCTTGGATATAGGCCTTTAACATTTTTGATATTGGGCCTTGTGTTACTTTCTCTGTCTTTTCCGTTGTCAAGCGTTTTAGTTTGAGACTGCGTTATAATACTTTTTTCCGCCTCTTCTTTTAAACGTGTCATATTTCTCAAATCAATTTCACATTGCCACAAAACCAATGCATGTTCGATACGACTTTGTTTTCTCACGGTAAACGATCTGGCACGTTCACGGAAACTTTCGCGTACGCCTCTAAGTTTCCCGTTATGAAAACACCCTAGGACTGGCCAGTTGTTTTTTGTCCATTTTGACCACAATCCCAAATATTTTACAGCTATAGGTCCATATTTTGTTAGCATGAAGTCGCACGGAGAGTTGCCGGTAACGTCATTTTTGCTTAGTGAACGCCCCATGATACCAGCTATATGCCCCGCGTTGCCCTCGATGTAACGTCCCTGATATGATCAGACTGGTAAACAGTGAGGAGGAAAGAGAGAGAGAGATAGACAGACAGAGATAGACAGACAAAAATCTAGAACAAATGCCCTATTTTTTGTTATAACTAAATAATTGTATATAAGGTGGAGACCAGACACTCAATCTTATATATTTGGTATCTTAATTATAACTTATTTTATATACTTGGTATCTTAATTATAGCTTATTAACTGTAGCAATCTATATTGTTCTAGAGAACCAATTTGGGTATTCATTCAAGTCAAAGTTAATTTGTCAGGTCTGATTCTAAGATATATGTATTTCAGTTGTATACTGCTATACCTAATTTAGATGTTGAATCCTTATACATATTATTCCAATTACTTTATGTATCGTTATCACTATGTAATTTATAGCGCCGTTATCATTACCTATCGTGAAACCGGAAGTGGAACCAAAACTACAATTCCCAACCGGAAATCACTACCGGAAATCACTTTCCTGGCTTCCTTGTATAACGTTAACTCGTCTCTCAATGCTTTGCGATATCAGCCGGTTCGTTCTTAACTCAATAAACACCTCAGCGGGTTATAATACTGTGCACATACAAACAAGACTCAAACAGACAAACAAACGAAAATACATAAAAGTTAACGTGTGTATATACCTGGTCTGTATTGGATCGCTTGTTCGTTTAGTCGGCCAGCACTCTGCTGCGACAAGGCATTTATACCCTTGATCTATCTATACATCGTCTTTTAAAACATAACGACCGAATCCTGAACTTTGAAATTTAATAGCGATATATTAGATTATATATACCTTTTAATCATAGTCTCGGTCCCTACAACCCGCGATTAATGTCCCGTTAAATGTACATTTACGTACTGTCGAGGCACCGCCGGTTTCCTTCCCGCTCTCTGTATGATTAATTGATTAATTCAATCCAAATATATCGTTTTCAGGAATGGAAGAGGTTGTGAGCTTAGTTTAAGGTTGTATCTATGAATATATATCGTTACTCTGTTAAATCTAATTAGATTATAACAGCTTCTCGGTCCTAACGTCCCGCCTCTTTGCCACAAGAATCATAGAATAGTTTCTAAGAGAGTAGCGTTTTCCAATGATATCACTCTAATAAGCTCACGTATCTTCTTTTGTTGCCTATTGAAGTGTCTTTTCTTCATTTATGTATCTCTATCTAAGTTCATTGATCGTATAGTGTTCTATTTCACCCTTTCCTCTGCATGGTTTTAGGTATTTTCAGATGTTCGGTTTCAAGTAAGAGGAGACTGACGATATGGTCAAAATCAACGGGCGGCGGTGTTTATTAATAAAACAGCTTTAGGAATTAAAACAGTACATCGTCTCTTTCATTTGGCTGTTGTCGTCTCTCGGTGCTGTTCGCTGTCTTAGGTTGTCCATGGCCAACACCGAGTCCTCTCTTGTGGTTCGCTGGTCTGGTTGTCAAGACAACCTGGTTTCCTCGCCGATCCGGCAGGGAGTGCTTGATTTCGTATCGGCGGAGTCCGCTATGAACCTCGGCTCGGTCATCTGGTCTCAATGGCTCTCTGAGTCATCGGCTCTTCAGTAGCCTGAGTGGCGAGTCTCCCTGTGTCGGTGGAGGTTTTCAGCGCTCCAGTTGCGATACGATCTCTGTCATCGTCTGTCCCCATGTCTCTGGGTCTTCAGGTCCGTTCTGGTGTGTCAGCGCTTCTCCTGATGCGAAGCGATTTCGTCTGTCATCGGGTCTCAGTCCCTCTGTGTCACTGCTTGGCTCTGCAGGGATCCTTCTCCGTCTCCTCTGAGTGTCACCGGGTGTGTGTGTCGCTCCAGGTCTGTCTGTCTCTCCAGGTCCCCTTTTGGTGTGAGTCCTGTGTGTAGTGAGTCGCCATTCGCCCTTTTTATCAGCGGGGAGAGAGAGAGAGAGAGGGAGGGGGAGACAGAGAGCGAGAGGGAGGGGGGAGACCCTGCCTGGCTGTTCACGTCCATACGCTTTTCTTATTTTGGTCCACATTCCAACAGAAACCTGTCTGTTGGTGTCCTGTGTCCACATGTTACACAATTTCTTCTGCTGACACAACCAGTTGGTTCTGGTGACAACGGTTTTCACAGTCTATGGGGAGACAGACTGGCTTTTGATGCATAAATAATAAAACATGAGCTATTTCCATCTACAAACTCTTTACCATTCTGTAATTGCATTTTAGAATACTAAGATAATTCTTTATTTTCTAGCCAGTGACTCACTGTCTTGTTTTCAGTTGGATCCACTTTTTACTTTATTTGATTGCTTACTGTTTGTTTTTCCTATTCTAAGTACGCTGTAATCTAGGTTTTAGCTCTATTTTGATCACTTATTATTTTGTTCAGTATTTAACATTAATTTACAAACAATGTCTTTCCTTTCTTTACATATGTTTTGCAATGTTTTCTAAAGCCATCTAACTAATCTCTCTGACAAAGCCATTAGTTTTCTTTATATCCTTAAGGTCTAAAAACCATCTAGTCTACCTATTAGAGTGGCATTCTACTGTGTAAGGGGCGATTTCCAAATAGCCTGTGTCACCTTTCTGACCTCTGGGTTAGTCAGCAGCTGCCGTGTTGTAACCTGAAATTCTTTCCTTGTCTCATACCACTTACTTTAAACAACCTCGCTTCCTGCCATCTGGCCGGGTGAGGGGCCATTGTCTCTCAACCTCTTTAGCCTAGGGTCCCAGAAATAACTTCACATGGTGTTCAAATCACCCTGTCTTTCAAATCAACTTCTCTGTTTTATCATTCGGTACATTTATAGTTGCTTATGTTCATGTTTTCATTTAGAAATATACGACAATCCACCCTTAGGGGGTTTAATAACCTCCTATACAACATCAATATTCTAAATTAAAACATGTTAAAAATCATATCCATAATTTTTGCTAATATTTTTCAAAATTTCAAAAAAATCCAAAATTGACCCAAATCAAACTACAAAACCCCTTTCCATCTGTACAGTTACAAAATCATCATTTCACCTACCTTTTCCTCCTTTCACAGTTATACACATTTATCAGTTATTATTATGACATCCAGTCTAGGTCCGTCTCTCTATGCAAAGAGATGATCGTACCATTCTCAACTTCTTTTCGTTTAAGACTATATTTATCCATGTACTTAGCTTAAATGTCTATTTTGTGTAATGGACTCTGCAAGAAAAGATTAATACATCACACCACTAAAAGATTAACTCTCTAAACATTTGAGGGAAATTCAAACAAGCAACATAAATCATTTTTACTCCTTAAAAAGACCACTGAGGCCTCAATTATCCTTTGCTTTCATCCCTGTCAGTTATCCCTGTTTAAACCTCCTAAGGCCTTTACTGCTAACTCGTTTTTGACCGTTTTCTTCTTGTTGTATCTTGTGCTAATCACCGCCCCTTCTTCGTTGTATGCAGGTCTCTGGTACTGCTCCGATTTTCCACAGAAGGAAAAGATTTTCCCTCTGTCCTTTTTGCATTTTGGATTATTATTTACAAAACACACAATAGATTGGAAACAGTTATTTTCACAGATACATCTTTACTGTTCTGCATTTTGACAATACATTTTTCTCCAATTCATTATCTATGTATTTCACAGCTTCTTACGTTAGCATTCAATCAAATCATCTTTGTCTCATTTCTTTTTGTGCTGTACTGTTTTACTAGATTCAATATCTCAAGATCAACACAACTACCTCCACCCTTGACAGTGGAATAACCATTATTTCACTTCCAAATACCTCGTTTCCCGACAGCTCCTCGGTCCGGACAGTCAGCTCTAGACGAGGCCAATCACCAACAGAACCTATGTGCATGGTCAACAAACCACAGTCCCTTTAAACACACATCACACACACTCCGCCAGCATTCAACAAGCCGGTGCAGAGTCTTCCATAAGTCAATCATCAAATTCACATGTCTGCACCCTACATGAACACTAACTGGCCAAATTGCGACCAACAACCTACAGAGCTTTCTTATAGACAGAGAAATATGTTTCCCCAACACTTACCATAACCCAAAAAGTGACACAACCCTCCAGATTCTACATCTGGAGCCTTAATGAGCGGAAAACAAACCATGAACCAGCTCCCGTCCATTCTCAGTTTCCAGCACATTATATCAGACCTCCTACCAGTCTCGCTGTGTCACCACCACCTGCTACCCCTGACCGGCGAGAGAACCCCCCCAGCCAGCCAGTTCCTAAAAAAAAATATAGTCAACCAAAAACAAAGAAAATTAAAAATAAACAAAAAAAACTGTGAGTGCCTACATGCTACACACCCATCCAACAGAATTAAACTATCATCCAGAGGCATAAATACCCCCGCAAAACTAAGACAGCAAAATTAGAAATCCAAAAAGAATAAAATAAGTAATGAAATAATATTATTGTTGTTGTTCTTTCTTTTTTTTTTTTTTTTTTTTTTTTAATTCCTTAATTCAACCTTGACCACCCTTTGATCAAGTATTGTAATCACTACTATAAATAGTCCTTTGTTTCTAACTCTGTCTAATATTATATGTTCCATTGTTCCTGTCTAAAACCCAACTGTTTAACCCTTCTCTGACACCGTCTGGTTCAGAGTTCACATGACCACAAGAGCCATTGCGGTGACCATTTTTCTCTCTCTCTCCAATCTGTGCAGCCGGGCCAGGCTGCACAGGTGGGAGATACCAAAAATCGTCCACCATACCATTCTCCCTTACGTTTTCCTCACTGCCACAGCAAGAGTTGATCAGACACACTGTAGCAAAAAGGAAAACCCATGATTTGTCTATTAATCTACTGTTAGTACGATTGGCTCATGCATCTATCAGTCATTTCATCTCTCCCTGTTAGTTGCACATCCATCTTAGTCGCTTCCACTCATAATCTAATGTACCAACGCTTCTATATATATATATTTTTTTCTATTTTTTGTTCCAATCAGTCCTTCTTCCCATTTTAACTTATTAATAACTCTATTTTCCCGAGCACTATTAGCTCCGCTTGTGCATTCCTGCCTCGTTCTTAATTAACCTATGACCTATGCAGACACCCCCTCTGACAATGTCCCAACTCTCCACATTCCCAGCAACCCTGTTTGGACTCTTGCTTCTTTCTGGACGTTCGCTGAGGCCTCCACCCTTTGTCACATGACCGAGCGAAATGGCCAACCTCCCCACAACCCCAGCACACAGCCGACGCCGGCCATCCCAGGGGTTCCAGTTCACCCAGTTTACCACGACTCCCACAGTCTCTCGGCTGGCCTCCCACCGTCCTCTCCAGGTCCACCCCTCTCCTGTCCTCTGGTCGCATGTCCTGTTGCCTGGAGGAGAGAGGGGCATACCTGTCCTTTTCTGCTGCCTCTCCTCGGGCCTTCTCTTGTTGGGAGGGGCCTGGAAACTCACCCCTCCTGCGGTTCTGTTCACCCTGTTGCGGCCCAGTTCCCTGTCCGGGCAACGGAGCACAGGGCACTCTTTGATCACAGCGGCCTAGGTCAGACGCCCGAAGCATGATCTCAACAGCTGTCGCTTCTAGTAGCACAGTCTTTCTCGCCAGTTCTCGTCCCAGTCTCTGAGTCTCGTGTGCGGCTTGACCGATCTCCAGCTGTGTCTTCATCAGATCTCGATGAACTGCCTCGTGTTGTTCGAACGCCGTCACAAACGCTCTCTGTTGTCTATAGTATGCCGCCTCTTCCCCCATCTCAGCACGGGCGGTTTGACGTCCCATCGTTGGGCTCCGCCTCCCATCTTGGCTTTGGTGCTGAGGGCAGGATGGATGTGGGAAACGGGTGGGCTGTAGAAACTGTTCGTGTATTCCATACCTGCTGTCGGTCTCAGTTCCAGCCCTCCGGCCAGAGTGGACTTCGTGGGACGGCTGTAACCTCAGTCTCTTTTTCTGCCCCTTGGTTAAACCGCAGTCGCCTGCAATGGACACTCCAGCTTGAATCGGTTCTGGTTGGAGTAACACCGTTGTCACTGGTTCACTCCCCTGTGTTGGAATCAAAGTCATCATTCCAAGTCCTTCTGTCGTACTGGTCACATGAGAGAAGTCCATATTCAAATCAATCAGATCATCACTGGTATAGTCTATCTGGGAAATGTCTGCAGAGGCCCTCGGCCTACTCCCCCCAATGGCCCGATCACTAAGGCCCTCCTCCATATCGTTGTTGTTGTTATCCTATTGTTACTGCATTTAACGCTTCAGTTGTTCCTATCAAATGTCCCACTAAAGTGAACTTCCTATGTTACTGTCATTCATTCCACTTTCAACACACTCTTGTAATCACCGTTTGAAAAAACAAGTTTCTCTGTCTTCCACTACTTCTACTTACTTGAGTTAAAACACTCACACTGTCAAATTTTTACTGTGCAGACAAGGATTGATAACTGGCTTATCATTCATACTTATACCAAGGCGCATTAAAGCCGTTTTCCCTAGATGGTTGTGGAAGTCGTTAGAGCACCTGTCCGGCCGAGCATCTGTATAGAAAGAAAGCAGAAATATCCAAACTTAATACAGTGGCATTTCCCTTATTATTTCCACTCTTCGTTATGCATTGGAAATGTCGGGCAACACTATACTAATATATTTAAAGAGACACAGTGTGATTTGCTTGAAAAAATAACGATACAGCTTATCTTGTTTTTTGTCCGTTCCTTCAACAGGAACACTGGAGTTTTCCAATCCCCTGTGTGCTCTCTCCTCCTGATTTCCTGGGAAATATAATCATTAATCCCCTTCCTATCCATTGTCTAATAATCCTTTGTAAACCTGGTCCTTCATCTGATTCTAATCTCTCTTTGCTTGATGAATCTGTTCATCCTAACCTTATTTCTTACTTTTAAATGCCCGATTAGCGTATCGACTAAATGTATTATTCCGATTAGCGTATCGACTAAATGTATTATTCGCTTTCGCTTCACTTCTCATACTACATCCATTTCATTCATCCTTACACACAACCATTACCCCCCACAACACTTAATAAAAATTAATCAGTGTTGCTACTGCTACCAACCACCTAATCAGGGAAAACAATAAACTTTTAGCAACTTAGATCACTAAAACCCTGACCGACACATAGTACAGCTGGCCACGTTAATAATTTCATGGACACCCGCACTATGCCACCGCAATATCCTCCCAGTTCTCCGAATACACAAAGAACCGTCAACTCACAGCCCAAAGCGTCCTCCCTTCAGTTTCGAACCTGAACGGAATCACCCCAAGCTTCTACCACACCAAGAATATCACAAATCACCCTACCACCACCTGCACCTAGACAGGCCAGCGCCCATCCGGTACCTACTTCACATATACAATAACAACGCAGTACAAATAAACCTACAACCAAATGCCCACAACACGCCGCAATCTAGGGATGGCGAAATACAAGGAGAGACAGGGAAGGGAAAAGAAAAAAGGAGGGAGGGATACAGGGATCCAGGGACTAAGGGGAGGAAAGGGGGGGGGGGGGGGGGGGGTCACACAATGCAACATTAACTACTACCAAAACCGTCTAAATCAACCTTAACTTTAATCAGACCAAAAAAATGACCATGAATATTCCATCTATCCTTATGTAATCCTATTTTAGCAAGTAACACTATATTAATATAACCAATACTCCAAACCCATGATGAATTGAAAATGGGGGACCCCGATGTAAACAAGACGAAAGTCTTTCTCCGGTCTGCATCCCCTTAACAATTGTGTGTATTGAGCTGTACCGTATCGTACCCATTAAACAATCCGTTAATAAAAATTTTCAATCAATCAATCAATCAGGCAATCTATACTAAACAAAAACTCCCTTTGTGCACCTGTCCCCTCACAAAGTTAAGCCGGGAGACAGGGATGGAGCGGAGGGGGGCGGGGGGGGGAGGGGGGGGGAAGGGGGGGGGGGGGAGGGAGGGAGGGAGGGAGGGAGGGAAGGAGGGAGGGAGGGAGGGAGAGAGCGTGAACGAGGGAGGAAGAGACAGAGGAAAAAGGGGGGGGGGGGGGGGGTTCACGCCAATCCCACCAGCGCCATTACACCTGGCCCATAACAAATACAGACCTATAATCAAACCAGTAAACACCCCCATCATCAACAACAGAAAAAACCGAACATAAAGAATTTATAAATCCCCACAAATGGTCGCTACTCAAAACTTATAATAATTACAAACCCTTCTCCACTGCCAACTGCACCCCGTTCCACCTGTAAAGGTGAAACTATAAAAGAGGCAACAGCGCCCTCCGCTGGAACGTCCTGTCCATCACCAACGCACCACAACACTCACCACTTCCTGTAGGAGGCGCCACGCCTCCCCCGCAAGTGCGTCATTACGTAAACCACCCCAAGACGTCAACTCGACGTTCTACCTCAACCACAAAACTACAATTCCCAGAACCCTCTACACCGGAAGCCCCTGTCCACCACCTCTCTAAGATCCCGCTGCCAGCAACAGTAGCAACACGCGAGATTCCCCGAGAGTTCAATCATGCTATATTGTTAGCACAGGTAGCTTAGCATCTTAGCTTCGTTAGCTCAGTGCCGCTCGCACCAGCTTAGCTCAGCGTCCAACATCACTCCTCCTAAACGGCCCAGTCCTGTTGACTCGAGCGGCACAACACATCGCGACGTTTACACAACCCCAGCTACACCCCGTAACATAACTTTAATCCTATTAAGCCCCCGTTCACAGAACCTATATTATTATCCTTATTCCAGTACGCTCGCCCGCTTGGCCCCGGCCGGCTCCGTATTTTAAATCTAACGCTCCCGATCTAGCCCCGTATTTCAAATCTAACGCACCCCAAGCTCCGACGCTTCCAGTGACGTCATTAGCTCCAAAATCCCCGTTCTCTTTGATCTTTACTACATTACTTTTAGACTCCTACAGCCCCGATTTGAAAAATTTCAACGAACATTACACATCTCCTAGGTTCCATCTCACATGTCATTCATTCAATTCACTCGAAAACGCAACACAGCGTCCACACGTTAGTCGCGTCGCGCTCAGCTAATGCTGGCAGGACAGGGGTGTGGTTTCTCCGTTGCAGCCTTGGCCACCAGCTGGTTCATAATAATACAAAAAATACCTCGACATTTACTCAGAGCTCCTATCATTCATCCATTTAAACACATATACTTAGCAAAACAATGTCTCATTCATAAGCATACTATTCATTTATGCACACATTCATTCCAAACGCATTTCCTTGCTTTTTTCACACAACATCCTCCTATGTTCTAATCTCATGTGCAGTTACCCCACGCATTTCCCCCACAAGTGCATTATCTCCAAAGGTTACTCTCCCCCCCCCCATCATTCCTCTTCTCAGCCTCTCAATCTTCATATTCAGCGCCGTTTGGGGAGCTTTTACCTGTCTCACCCCCAAATCGACCAAATACCTTCTCAAAAATCCGTACCAAAGGCGAATTTTTTAAGCAGATTCCGTCGGGTCACACTACAACAGATCTGTATGAAAACGTCTTTCTAAACTCGTCTGTTATACGTGCCGATTCTAAGAGTGAAGTCCGCGAATGATGGCGCGGAAAAAAAAAGCAACCAATTATCTCCCTGTTCTCTATTTCTCTTCGCGGAACCAGGCTATCCCTGAACTTCACCACGGCTATCTTATACTACCCTATACTCCACTCCGTTCTCTGTTCTCTTCGTGGAACCAGGCTGCCCTGTGCTACACCACGGTTTATCTCTTCGTGGAACCAGGCTGCCCTGTACTACCACGGTTTATCTCTTCGTGGAACCAGGCTGCCCTGTACTACCACGGTTTTCTCATTAAACTCTTCACCTTACCCTCTACTGAACCACTCCGTCACGCACAGTCCCACTTCCCGCTATCTGTGACTAATCTCCGTCCTACTGCTCCTACGCCGGTCCCCTCAAATATTTCACCTAATCCCTAGCCTATCCCCTAAACTGATATAACTAAATACAGACATCTATTTCCTCTCCTCACTTGGCCCTGTACCAATTATAGGCATCCTAACTGAACATAAGTGCAGCGCCGGTGTGTGGCTGAGACCAGAGCCAGGTTGTGAAACCTGGACCCCGGTACCCCCCCAACACCAACATTATCCTGGTCCATTTACAACTCATTTCTACCTAATGCAATAGCAACCCCAAAATGCGAGCCTGCTTCGACCATTACTAATCTTAAACACCATCATCACTACTTACCTAGTCCCGCTGGCCGTGGCTGAAGTGGACGATCATTCAGTCGCAGAGGGCTTCGATGATGGGGAGAGAACCTCTCTGTGGTTCAACCAGTTCTGGTCGAATGCAGGACGGGTCATGGCACCATTTGAAGTGTCTTTTCTTCATTTATGTATCTCTATCTAAGTTCATTGATCGTATAGTGTTCTATTTCACCCTTTCCTCTGCATGGTTTTAGGTATTTTCAGATGTTCGGTTTCAAGTAAGAGGAGACTGACGATATGGTCAAAATCAACGGGCGGCGGTGTTTATTAATAAAACAGCTTTAGGAATTAAAACAGTACATCGTCTCTTTCATTTGGCTGTTGTCGTCTCTCGGTGCTGTTCGCTGTCTTAGGTTGTCCATGGCCAACACCGAGTCCTCTCTTGTGGTTCGCTGGTCTGGTTGTCAAGACAACCTGGTCTCCTCGCCGATCCGGCAGGGAGTGCTTGATTTCGTATCGGCGGAGTCCGCTATGAACCTCGGCTCGGTCATCTGGTCTCAATGGCTCTCTGAGTCATCGGCTCTTCAGTAGCCTGAGTGGCGAGTCTCCCTGTGTCGGTGGAGGTTTTCAGCGCTCCAGTTGCGATACGATCTCTGTCATCGTCTGTCCCCATGTCTCTGGGTCTTCAGGTCCGTTCTGGTGTGTCAGCGCTTCTCCTGATGCGAAGCGATTTCGTCTGTCATCGGGTCTCAGTCCCTCTGTGTCACTGCTTGGCTCTGCAGGGATCCTTCTCCGTCTCCTCTGAGTGTCACCGGGTGTGTGTGTCGCTCCAGGTCTGTCTGTCTCTCCAGGTCCCCTTTTGGTGTGAGTCCTGTGTGTAGTGAGTCGCCATTCGCCCTTTTTATCAGCGGGGAGAGAGAGAGAGAGAGGGAGGGGGAGACAGAGAGCGAGAGGGAGGGGGGAGACCCTGCCTGCCTGTTCACGTCCATACGCTTTTCTTATTTTGGTCCACATTCCAACAGAAACCTGTCTGTTGGTGTCCTGTGTCCACATGTTACACAATTTCTTCTGCTGACACAACCAGTTGGTTCTGGTGACAACGGTTTTCACAGTCTATGGGGAGACAGACTGGCTTTTGATGCATAAATAATAAAACATGAGCTATTTCCATCTACAAACTCTTTACCATTCTGTAATTGCATTTTAGAATACTAAGATAATTCTTTATTTTCTAGCCAGTGACTCACTGTCTTGTTTTCAGTTGGATCCACTTTTTACTTTATTTGATTGCTTACTGTTTGTTTTTCCTATTCTAAGTACGCTGTAATCTAGGTTTTAGCTCTATTTTGATCACTTATTATTTTGTTCAGTATTTAACATTAATTTACAAACAATGTCTTTCCTTTCTTTACATATGTTTTGCAATGTTTTCTAAAGCCATCTAACTAATCTCTCTGACAAAGCCATTAGTTTTCTTTATATCCTTAAGGTCTAAAAACCATCTAGTCTACCTATTAGAGTGGCATTCTACTGTGTAAGGGGCGATTTCCAAATAGCCTGTGTCACCTTTCTGACCTCTGGGTTAGTCAGCAGCTGCCGTGTTGTAACCTGAAATTCTTTCCTTGTCTCATACCACTTACTTTAAACAACCTCGCTTCCTGCCATCTGGCCGGGTGAGGGGCCATTGTCTCTCAACCTCTTTAGCCTAGGGTCCCAGAAATAACTTCACATGGTGTTCAAATCACCCTGTCTTTCAAATCAACTTCTCTGTTTTATCATTCGGTATATTTATAGTTGCTTATGTTCATGTTTTCATTTAGAAATATACGACACTATATTTCAGCCTGAATTAGACTTGGGTTAGCAATCCGACAACCTTACTGTGTGCCTTAGCTTTTGGTCGGCTCCGACTCGACCAGGAATAGCACTTCAACCTATAGCAAATCCTACCAGAACCTCCTGATATAGGACCGGAGTACACGCGTTTCCCCCGTAACGAATCCCAATACAGCCCAGATATTCAATACACGTTATTCTATTGTCCAGCCATAGTCTCGAATATTAAAACACACAGTAAATGCTCACCTTGTGTAGAGAGAAGTGGGGATCACACCAATGTGTTCCAGATACCGGCCGGCCTAAACTAATC
The DNA here is from genome assembly GCF_963971535.1 of Notolepis coatsorum. Classification (NCBI taxonomy): domain Eukaryota; kingdom Metazoa; phylum Chordata; class Actinopteri; order Aulopiformes; family Paralepididae; genus Notolepis; species Notolepis coatsorum. Next base: position 107,349,926 of record NC_140179.1, read on the forward strand.
CTTTTCTCTCTACACCTGAGAACAGATCAGTCTGCACAAAATTCGAAATTCGCGACGCCAAATTGTAGGATAATAATAGTATTCAAATAGGAATAGAGTCAAATGACTTGCTCACTCAGAGGGTCCAGATAATAAGGTTTATTACCCAGATCAAATCAAATCATTACAACAATAGAGAATATGGCTGGAGATCTTACCTAAACAGACCAGCTCCGTCAGTCAGGTAAAAAGATCCTTGCTCCCCAGTCGGGGAAGCAGTTAAGTACCAGGTGAACAATGGGGGGGGGTGGGGGAAGGGGAGGGGAGGAAGGGGGCGTAGTTCATACATCATATATTCCACATAGGCCTACACATTACTGTACTGTACTGTAATCTACTCTACTCTAGTTAGGCCTACACATTACTGTACTGTACTGTAATCTACTCTACTCTAGTTAGACCTACACATTACTGTACTGTAATCTACTCTACTCTAGTTAGACCTACACATTACTGTACTGTAATCTACTCTACTCTAGTTAGGCCTACACATTACTGTACTGTAATCTACTCTACTCTAGTTAGACCTACACATTACTGTACTGTAATCTACTCTACTCTAGTTAGGCCTACACATTACTGTACTGTAATCTACTCTACTCTAGTTAGACCTACACATTACTGTACTGTAATCTACTCTACTCTAGTTAGACCTACACATTACTGTACTGTACTGTAATCTACTCTACTCTAGTTAGACCTACACATTACTGTACTGTAATCTACTCTACTCTAGTTAGACCTACACATTACTGTACTGTAATATACTCTACTCTACTCTAGTTAGGCCTACACATTACTGTACTGTACTGTAATCTACTCTACTCTAGTTAGGCCTACACATTACTGTACTGTAATCTACTCTACTCTAGTTAGACCTACACATTACTGTACTGTAATCTACTCTACTCTACTCTAGTTAGGCCTACACATTACTGTACTGTACTGTAATCTACTCTACTCTAGTTAGACCTACACATTACTGTACTGTAATCTACTCTACTCTAGTTAGGCCTACACATTACTGTACTGTAATCTACTCTACTCTAGTTAGACCTACACATTACTGTACTGTACTGTAATCTACTCTACTCTAGTTAGGCCTACACATTACTGTACTGTAATCTACTCTACTCTAGTTAGACCTACACATTACTGTACTGTAATCTACTCTACTCTAGTTAGACCTACACATTACTGTACTGTAATCTACTCTACTCTAGTTAGGCCTACACATTACTGTACTGTACTGTAATCTACTCTACTCTAGTTAGACCTACACATTACTGTACTGTAATCTACTCTACTCTAGTTAGGCCTACACATTACTGTACTGTACTGTAATCTACTCTACTCTAGTTAGGCCTACACATTACTGTACTGTAATCTACTCTACTCTAGTTAGGCCTACACATTACTGTACTGTACTGTAATCTACTCTACTCTAGTTAGGCCTACACATTACACATTACTGTACTGTAATCTACTCTACTCTAGTTAGGCCTACACATTACTGTACTGTACTGTAATCTACTCTACTCTAGTTAGACCTACACATTACTGTACTGTAATCTACTCTACTCTAGTTAGGCCTACACATTACTGTACTGTACTGTAATCTACTCTACTCTAGTTAGACCTACACATTACTGTACTGTAATCTACTCTACTCTAGTTAGGCCTACACATTACTGTACTGTAATCTACTCTACTCTAGTTAGGCCTACACATTACTGTACTGTAATCTACTCTACTCTAGTTAGACCTACACATTACTGTACTGTAATCTACTCTACTCTAGTTAGACCTACACATTACTGTACTGTAATCTACTCTACTCTAGTTAGACCTACACATTACTGTACTGTAATCTACTCTACTCTAGTTAGACCTACACATTACTGTACTGTAATCTACTCTACTCTAGTTAGACCTACACATTACTGTACTGTACTGTAATCTACTCTACTCTAGTTAGACCTACACATTACTGTACTGTACTGTAATCTACTCTACTCTAGTTAGACCTACACATTACTGTACTGTAATCTACTCTACTCTAGTTACATTTACATTTACATTTAGTCATTTAGCTGACGCTTTTATCCAAAGCGACTTACAAGTTCTGTACGACAAGCCATCAGGAAGAGCACAACTCTATCAGCTGAGTAACAATGTTCATCAAAGTGTTGAGTGCTACAGTGTAGGTTAGTTTATTAGGACAAGTGCATGACAGTATGGTTAGTTAGGGTTAGATTTAGTGATTTAGTGTAGAGGGAGAAGAGAAGGGGTCCTAAAACCGAGCCCTGGGGGACACCCGTCCGCAGGGGGCGGGTGGCCGACAGGGTCCCTCTCCATGACACTTGGTAGGAGCGGTCATTGAGGTATGATGACAACCATGTCAGCGCAGAGCCAGCCACTCCCATTCCTGCGAGGGCCGCGAGGAGGATCTGGTGGTTGACTGTGTCGAAGGCTGCAGAGTTAGTAGTTAGACCTACACATTACTGTACTGTACTGTAATCTACTCTACTCTAGTTAGACCTACACATTACTGTACTGTACTGTAATCTACTCTACTCTAGTTAGACCTACACATTACTGTACTGTACTGTAATCTACTCTACTCTAGTTAGACCTACACATTACTGTACTGTACTGTAATCTACTCTACTCTAGTTAGACCTACACATTACTGTACTGTACTGTAATCTACTCTACTCTAGTTAGACCTACACATTACTGTACTGTAATCTATTCTACTCTAGTTAGGCCTACACATTACTGTACTGTAATCTACTCTACTCTAGTTAGACCTACACATTACTGTACTGTAATCTACTCTACTCTAGTTAGGCCTACACATTACTGTACTGTACTGTAATCTACTCTACTCTAGTTAGACCTACACATTACTGTACTGTACTGTAATCTACTCTAGTGAGGCCTACACATTACTGTACTGTACTGTAATCTACTCTACTCTAGTTAGACCTACACATTACTGTACTGTACTGTAATCTATTCTACTCTAGTTAGGCCTACACATTACTGTACTGTACTGTAATCTACTCTACTCTAGTTAGACCTACACATTACTGTACTGTACTGTAATCTACTCTAGTTAGACCTACACATTACTGTACTGTAATCTACTCTACTCTAGTTAGACCTAGACATTACTGTACTGTAATCTACTCTACTCTAGTTAGACCTACACATTACTGTACTGTAATCTACTCTACTCTAGTTAGACCTACACATTACTGTACTGTAATCTACTCTACTCTAGTTAGACCTACACATTACACTGTACTGTAATCTACTCTACTCTAGTTAGACCTACACATTACTGTACTGTAATCTACTCTACTCTAGTTAGGCCTACACATTACTGTACTGTAATCTACTCTACTCTAGTTAGACCTACACATTACACTGTACTCTAATCTACTCTACTCTAGTTAGACCTACACATTACTGTACTGTAATCTACTCTACTCTAGTTAGACCTACACATTACTGTACTGTACTGTAATCTACTCTACTCTAGTTAGACCTACACATTACTGTACTGTAATCTACTCTACTCTAGTTAGACCTACACATTACTGTACTGTACTGTAATCTACTCTACTCTAGTTAGACCTACACATTACTGTACTGTAATCTATTCTACTCTAGTTAGACCTACACATTACTGTACTGTACTGTAATCTACTCTACTCTAGTTAGACCTACACATTACTGTACTGTAATCTATTCTACTCTAGTTAGGCCTACACATTACTGTACTGTAATCTACTCTACTCTAGTTAGACCTACACATTACACTGTACTGTAATCTACTCTACTCTAGTTAGACCTACACATTACTGTACTGTACTGTAATCTACTCTACTCTAGTTAGACCTACACATTACTGTACTGTAATCTACTCTACTCTAGTTAGACCTACACATTACTGTACTGTAATCTACTCTACTCTAGTTAGACCTACACATTACACTGTACTGTAATCTACTCTACTCTAGTTAGACCTACACATTACTGTACTGTACTGTAATCTACTCTACTCTAGTTAGACCTACACATTACTGTACTGTAATCTACTCTACTCTAGTTAGACCTACACATTACTGTACTGTAATCTACTCTACTCTAGTTAGACCTACACATTACTGTACTGTAATCTACTCTACTCTAGTTAGACCTACACATTACTGTACTGTAATCTACTCTACTCTAGTTAGACCTACACATTACTGTACTGTAATCTACTCTACTCTAGTTAGACCTACACATTACTGTACTGTAATCTACTCTACTCTAGTTAGACCTACACATTACTGTACTGTAATCTACTCTACTCTAGTTAGACCTACACATTACTGTACTGTACTGTAATCTACTCTAGTTAGACCTACACATTACTGTACTGTACTGTAATCTACTCTACTCTAGTTAGACCTACACATTACTGTACTGTAATCTACTCTACTCTAGTTAGGCCTACACATTACTGTACTGTAATCTACTCTACTCTAGTTAGGCCTACACATTACTGTACTGTAATCTACTCTACTCTAGTTAGACCTACACATTACTGTACTGTAATCTACTCTACTCTAGTTAGGCCTACACATTACTGTACTGTACTGTAATCTACTCTACTCTAGTTAGACCTACACATTACTGTACTGTAATCTACTCTACTCTAGTTAGGCCTACACATTACTGTACTGTAATCTACTCTACTCTAGTTAGGCCTACACATTACTGTACTGTAATCTACTCTACTCTAGTTAGACCTACACATTACTGTACTGTAATCTACTCTACTCTAGTTAGGCCTACACATTACTGTACTGTACTGTAATCTACTCTACTCTAGTTAGACCTACACATTACTGTACTGTACTGTAATCTACTCTACTCTAGTTAGGCCTACACATTACTGTACTGTACTGTAATCTACTCTACTCTAGTTAGGCCTACACATTACTGTACTGTAATCTACTCTACTCTAGTTAGACCTACACATTACTGTATTGTAATCTACTCTACTCTAGTTAGACCTACACATTACTGTACTGTAATCTACTCTACTCTAGTTAGGCCTACACATTACTGTACTGTACTGTAATCTACTCTACTCTAGTTAGACCTACACATTACTGTACTGTAATCTACTCTACTCTAGTTAGGCCTACACATTACTGTACTGTACTGTAATCTACTCTACTCTAGTTAGGCCTACACATTACTGTACTGTAATCTACTCTACTCTAGTTAGGCCTACACATTACTGTACTGTACTGTAATCTACTCTACTCTAGTTAGGCCTACACATTACACATTACTGTACTGTAATCTACTCTACTCTAGTTAGGCCTACACATTACTGTACTGTACTGTAATCTACTCTACTCTAGTTAGACCTACACATTACTGTACTGTAATCTACTCTACTCTAGTTAGGCCTACACATTACTGTACTGTACTGTAATCTACTCTACTCTAGTTAGACCTACACATTACTGTACTGTAATCTACTCTACTCTAGTTAGGCCTACACATTACTGTACTGTAATCTACTCTACTCTAGTTAGGCCTACACATTACTGTACTGTAATCTACTCTACTCTAGTTAGACCTACACATTACTGTACTGTAATCTACTCTACTCTAGTTAGACCTACACATTACTGTACTGTAATCTACTCTACTCTAGTTAGACCTACACATTACTGTACTGTAATCTACTCTACTCTAGTTAGACCTACACATTACTGTACTGTACTGTAATCTACTCTACTCTAGTTAGACCTACACATTACTGTACTGTACTGTAATCTACTCTACTCTAGTTAGACCTACACATTACTGTACTGTAATCTACTCTACTCTAGTTACATTTACATTTACATTTAGTCATTTAGCTGACGCTTTTATCCAAAGCGACTTACAAGTTCTGTACGACAAGCCATCAGGAAGAGCACAACTCTATCAGCTGAGTAACAATGTTCATCAAAGTGTTGAGTGCTACAGTGTAGGTTAGTTTATTAGGACAAGTGCATGACAGTATGGTTAGTTAGGGTTAGATATATATATATTTTTTAATTCAGATAATGGTTGAAGAAGTGCGTCTTTAGTCGACGGCGAAAGATTGGACGTGTTTCGGCTGTCCTAACTGGGGTGGGTAGTTCATTCCACCATTGTGGGGCAAGGACTGAGAATAGGCGACTTCTCTTTGATGACCCTACCGGAGCTTGGATAGGAGTAGGTCTGAGGCGGCCAGAAGATGCAGAGCGTAGGGGTCTTGAGGGTGTGTAGTTAGAGACCATTGACCGGAGGTAGGCGGGAGCAGTTCCCTTTGCCGCACGGTATGCTAGGTCGAGGGCCTTGAAGCGGATTCGTGCAGCAATGGGGAGCCAGTGCAGGTCCCTAAGAAGTGGGGTGACATGGGCCGACTTCGGTAGGTTTGAGATCAGGCGGGCCGCTGCGTTCTGAATGAGTTGAAGAGGCTTAGTGGCAGTGGCCGGGAGGCCAGCGAGCAGTGCGTTGCAGTAGTCGAGGCGGGAGATGACTGTTGATTGGACGAGGAGTTGGGTGGCTTCTTTTGTCAGGAAGGGGCGTATCCTTCTGACGTTGCTCAGGAGGAATCGGCAGGTTCTGGTTGTCGCTGCGATGTGAGCAGAGAAGTTCAACTGGTCGTCGAGGACAACACCAAGGTTCTTGGCGGTCGGGGACGCGGTCACAGCTGCATTCTCGACTGTGATGGAAAGGTCGGTCAGGGGGGAGGATTTGGCCGGCAGGTGGAGCAATTCTGTTTTGCTTAGGTTCAGTTTGAGGTGGTTGGTCGTCATCCAGGCGGAGATGTCGGACAGACAGGCCGAGATCCGCTCAGAGACGTGGATATCTGAGGGAGGGAAGGAGAGGAAGAGTTGAGTATCGTCGGCATAACAGTGGTAGGAGAAGCCATGAGACGTGATAATGTTACCCAGTGATTTAGTGTAGAGGGAGAAGAGAAGGGGTCCTAAAACCGAGCCTGGGGGACACCCGTCCGCAGGGGGCGGGTGGCCGACAGGGTCCCTCTCCATGACACTTGGTAGGAGCGGTCATTGAGGTATGATGACAACCATGTCAGCGCAGAGCCAGCCACTCCCATTCCTGCGAGGGCCGCGAGGAGGATCTGGTGGTTGACTGTGTCGAAGGCTGCAGAGTTAGTAGTTAGACCTACACATTACTGTACTGTACTGTAATCTACTCTACTCTAGTTAGACCTACACATTACTGTACTGTACTGTAATCTACTCTACTCTAGTTAGACCTACACATTACTGTACTGTACTGTAATCTACTCTACTCTAGTTAGACCTACACATTACTGTACTGTACTGTAATCTACTCTACTCTAGTTAGACCTACACATTACTGTACTGTACTGTAATCTACTCTACTCTAGTTAGACCTACACATTACTGTACTGTAATCTATTCTACTCTAGTTAGGCCTACACATTACTGTACTGTAATCTACTCTACTCTAGTTAGACCTACACATTACTGTACTGTAATCTACTCTACTCTAGTTAGGCCTACACATTACTGTACTGTACTGTAATCTACTCTACTCTAGTTAGACCTACACATTACTGTACTGTACTGTAATCTACTCTAGTGAGGCCTACACATTACTGTACTGTACTGTAATCTACTCTACTCTAGTTAGACCTACACATTACTGTACTGTACTGTAATCTATTCTACTCTAGTTAGGCCTACACATTACTGTACTGTACTGTAATCTACTCTACTCTAGTTAGACCTACACATTACTGTACTGTACTGTAATCTACTCTAGTTAGACCTACACATTACTGTACTGTAATCTACTCTACTCTAGTTAGACCTAGACATTACTGTACTGTAATCTACTCTACTCTAGTTAGACCTACACATTACTGTACTGTAATCTACTCTACTCTAGTTAGACCTACACATTACTGTACTGTAATCTACTCTACTCTAGTTAGACCTACACATTACACTGTACTGTAATCTACTCTACTCTAGTTAGACCTACACATTACTGTACTGTAATCTACTCTACTCTAGTTAGGCCTACACATTACTGTACTGTAATCTACTCTACTCTAGTTAGACCTACACATTACACTGTACTGTAATCTACTCTACTCTAGTTAGACCTACACATTACTGTACTGTAATCTACTCTACTCTAGTTAGACCTACACATTACTGTACTGTACTGTAATCTACTCTACTCTAGTTAGACCTACACATTACTGTACTGTAATCTACTCTACTCTAGTTAGACCTACACATTACTGTACTGTACTGTAATCTACTCTACTCTAGTTAGACCTACACATTACTGTACTGTAATCTATTCTACTCTAGTTAGACCTACACATTACTGTACTGTACTGTAATCTACTCTACTCTAGTTAGACCTACACATTACTGTACTGTAATCTATTCTACTCTAGTTAGGCCTACACATTACTGTACTGTAATCTACTCTACTCTAGTTAGACCTACACATTACACTGTACTGTAATCTACTCTACTCTAGTTAGACCTACACATTACTGTACTGTACTGTAATCTACTCTACTCTAGTTAGACCTACACATTACTGTACTGTAATCTACTCTACTCTAGTTAGACCTACACATTACTGTACTGTAATCTACTCTACTCTAGTTAGACCTACACATTACACTGTACTGTAATCTACTCTACTCTAGTTAGACCTACACATTACTGTACTGTACTGTAATCTACTCTACTCTAGTTAGACCTACACATTACTGTACTGTAATCTACTCTACTCTAGTTAGACCTACACATTACTGTACTGTAATCTACTCTACTCTAGTTAGACCTACACATTACTGTACTGTAATCTACTCTACTCTAGTTAGACATACACATTACTGTACTGTAATCTACTCTACTCTAGTTAGACCTACACATTACTGTACTGTAATCTACTCTACTCTAGTTAGACCTACACATTACTGTACTGTAATCTACTCTACTCTAGTTAGACCTACACATTACTGTACTGTAATCTACTCTACTCTAGTTAGACCTACACATTACTGTACTGTACTGTAATCTACTCCACTCTAGTTAGGCCTACACATTACTGTACTGTACTGTAATCTACTCTACTCTAGTTAAGCCTACACATTACTGTACTGTAATCTACTCTACTCTAGTTAGACCTACACATTACTGTACTGTAATCTATTCTACTCTAGTTAGGCCTACACATTACTGTACTGTACTGTAATCTACTCTACTCTAGTTAGGCCTACACATTACTGTACTGTAATCTACTCTACTCTAGTTAGACCTACACATTACTGTACTGTAATCTACTCTACTCTAGTTAGACCTACACATTACTGTACTGTAATCTACTCTACTCTAGTTAAGCCTACACATTACTGTACTGTAATCTACTCTACTCTAGTTAGGCCTACACATTACTGTACTGTACTGTAATCTACTCTAGTTAGACCTACACATTACTGTACTGTACTGTAATCTACTCTACTCTAGTTAGACCTACACATTACTGTACTGTAATCTACTCTACTCTAGTTAGACCTACACATTACTGTACTGTAATCTACTCTACTCTAGTTAGGCCTACACATTACTGTACTGTAATCTACTCTACTCTAGTTAGACCTACACATTACTGTACTGTACTGTAATCTACTCTAGTTAGACCTACACATTACTGTACTGTACTGTAATCTACACTACTCTAGTTAGACCTACACATTACTGTACTGTACTGTAATCTACTCTACTCTAGTTAGGCCTACACATTACTGTACTGTACTGTAATCTACTCTACTCTAGTTAGACCTACACATTACTGTACTGTAATCTACTCTACTCTAGTTAGGCCTACACATTACTGTACTGTAATCTACTCTACTCTAGTTAGACCTACACATTACTGTACTGTACTGTAATCTACTCTACTCTAGTTAGACCTACACATTACTGTACTGTAATCTACTCTACTCTAGTTAGGCCTACACATTACTGTACTGTAATCTACTCTACTCTAGTTAGACCTACACATTACTGTACTGTAATCTACTCTACTCTAGTTAGACCTACACATTACTGTACTGTAATCTACTCTACTCTAGTTAGGCCTACACATTACTGTACTGTACTGTAATCTACTCTACTCTAGTTAGACCTACACATTACTGTACTGTAATCTACTCTACTCTAGTTAGACCTACACATTACTGTACTGTAATCTACTCTACTCTAGTTAGGCCTACACATTACTGTACTGTAATCTACTCTACTCTAGTTAGACCTACACATTACTGTACTGTAATCTACTCTACTCTAGTTAGGCCTACACATTACTGTACTGTAATCTACTCTACTCTAGTTAGGCCTACACATTACTGTACTGTAATCTACTCTACTCTAGTTAGACCTACACATTACTGTACTGTAATCTACTCTACTCTAGTTAGGCCTACACATTACTGTACTGTAATCTACTCTACTCTAGTTAGGCCTACACATTACTGTACTGTAATCTACTCTACTCTAGTTAGACCTACACATTACTGTACTGTAATCTACTCTACTCTAGTTAGGCCTACACATTACTGTACTGTACTGTAATCTACTCTACTCTAGTTAGACCTACACATTACTGTACTGTAATCTACTCTACTCTAGTTAGGCCTACACATTACTGTACTGTAATCTACTCTACTCTAGTTAGACCTACACATTACTGTACTGTACTGTAATCTACTCTACTCTAGTTAGACCTACACATTACTGTACTGTAATCTACTCTACTCTAGTTAGGCCTACACATTACTGTACTGTAATCTACTCTACTCTAGTTAGACCTACACATTACTGTACTGTAATCTACTCTACTCTAGTTAGACCTACACATTACTGTACTGTAATCTACTCTACTCTAGTTAGGCCTACACATTACTGTACTGTACTGTAATCTACTCTACTCTAGTTAGACCTACACATTACTGTACTGTAATCTACTCTACTCTAGTTAGACCTACACATTACTGTACTGTAATCTACTCTACTCTAGTTAGGCCTACACATTACTGTACTGTAATCTACTCTACTCTAGTTAGACCTACACATTACTGTACTGTAATCTACTCTACTCTAGTTAGGCCTACACATTACTGTACTGTAATCTACTCTACTCTAGTTAGGCCTACACATTACTGTACTGTAATCTACTCTACTCTAGTTAGACCTACACATTACTGTACTGTAATCTACTCTACTCTAGTTAGGCCTACACATTACTGTACTGTAATCTACTCTACTCTAGTTAGGCCTACACATTACTGTACTGTAATCTACTCTACTCTAGTTAGACCTACACATTACTGTACTGTAATCTACTCTACTCTAGTTAGGCCTACACATTACTGTACTGTACTGTAATCTACTCTACTCTAGTTAGACCTACACATTACTGTACTGTAATCTACTCTACTCTAGTTAGGCCTACACATTACTGTACTGTAATCTACTCTACTCTAGTTAGGCCTACACATTACTGTACTGTAATCTACTCTACTCTAGTTAGACCTACACATTACTGTACTGTAATCTACTCTACTCTAGTTAGGCCTACACATTACTGTACTGTACTGTAATCTACTCTACTCTAGTTAGACCTACACATTACTGTACTGTACTGTAATCTACTCTACTCTAGTTAGACCTACACATTACTGTACTGTACTGTAATCTACTCTACTCTAGTTAGACCTACACATTACTGTACTGTAATCTACTCTACCCTAGTTAGGCCTACACATTACTGTACTGTACTGTAATCTACTCTACTCTAGTTAGACCTACACATTACTGTACTGTACTGTAATCTACTGTACTCTAGTTAGGCCTACACATTACTGTACTGTAATCTACTCTACTCTAGTTAGACCTACACATTACTGTACTGTACTGTAATCTACTCTACTCTAGTTAGACCTACACATTACTGTACTGTAATCTACTCTACTCTAGTTAGACCTACACATTACTGTACTGTAATCTACTCTACTCTAGTTAGACCTACACATTACTGTACTGTACTGTAATCTACTCTACTCTAGTTAGACCTACACATTACTGTACTGTAATCTACTCTACTCTAGTTAGGCCTACACATTACTGTACTGTACTGTAATCTACTCTACTCTAGTTAGACCTACACATTACTGTACTGTACTGTAATCTACTCTACTCTAGTTAGGCCTACACATTACTGTACTGTAATCTACTCTACTCTAGTTAGACCTACACATTACTGTACTGTAATCTACTCTACTCTAGTTAGACCTACACATTACTGTACTGTAATCTACTCTACTCTAGTTAGACCTACACATTACTGTACTGTACTGTAATCTACTCTACTCTAGTTAGACCTACACATTACTGTACTGTAATCTACTCTACTCTAGTTAGACCTACACATTACTGTACTGTAATCTACTCTACTCTAGTTAGACCTACACATTACTGTACTGTAATCTACTCTACTCTAGTTAGGCCTACACATTACTGTACTGTAATCTACTCTACTCTAGTTAGACCTACACATTACTGTACTGTAATCTACTCTACTCTAGTTAGGCCTACACATTACTGTACTGTAATCTACTCTACTCTAGTTAGACCTACACATTACTGTACTGTACTGTAATCTACTCTACTCTAGTTAGACCTACACATTACTGTACTGTAATCTACTCTACTCTAGTTAGGCCTACACATTACTGTACTGTAATCTACTCTACTCTAGTTAGACCTACACATTACTGTACTGTAATCTACTCTACTCTAGTTAGACCTACACATTACTGTACTGTAATCTACTCTACTCTAGTTAGACCTACACATTACTGTACTGTAATCTACTCTACTCTAGTTAGACCTACACATTACTGTACTGTAATCTACTCTACTCTAGTTAGACCTACACATTACTGTACTGTAATCTACTCTACTCTAGTTAGACCTACACATTACTGTACTGTACTGTAATCTACTCTACTCTAGTTAGGCCTACACATTACTGTACTGTACTGTAATCTACTCTACTCTAGTTAGACCTACACATTACTGTACTGTAATCTACTCTACTCTAGTTAGGCCTACACATTACTGTACTGTACTGTAATCTACTCTACTCTAGTTAGACCTACACATTACTGTACTGTACTGTAATCTGCTCTACTCTAGTTAGGCCTACACATTACTGTACTGTACTGTAATCTACTCTACTCTAGTTAGACCTACACATTACTGTACTGTAATCTACTCTATTCTAGTTAGGCCTACACATTACTGTACTGTAATCTACTCTACTCTAGTTAGGCCTACACATTACTGTACTGTAATCTGCTCTACTCTAGTTAGGCCTACACTTTACTGTACTGTACTGTAATCTACTCTACTCTAGTTAGACCTACACATTACTGTACTGTAATCTACTCTACTCTAGTTAGACCTACACATTACTGTACTGTACTGTAATCTACTCTACTCTAGTTAGGCCTACACATTACTGTACTGTACTGTAATCTACTCTACTCTAGTTAGACCTACACATTACTGTACTGTAATCTACTCTACTCTAGTTAGGCCTACACATTACTGTACTGTACTGTAATCTACTCTACTCTAGTTAGACCTACACATTACTGTACTGTACTGTAATCTGCTCTACTCTAGTTAGGCCTACACATTACTGTACTGTACTGTAATCTACTCTACTCTAGTTAGACCTACACATTACTGTACTGTAATCTACTCTATTCTAGTTAGGCCTACACATTACTGTACTGTAATCTACTCTACTCTAGTTAGGCCTACACATTACTGTACTGTAATCTGCTCTACTCTAGTTAGGCCTACACTTTACTGTACTGTACTGTAATCTACTCTACTCTAGTTAGACCTACACATTACTGTACTGTACTGTAATCTACTCTACTCTAGTTAGACCTACACTTTACTGTACTGTAATCTACTCTACTCTAGTTAGGCCTACACATTACTGTACTGTACTGTAATCTACTCTACTCTAGTTAGACCTACACATTACTGTACTGTACTGTAATCTACTCTACTCTAGTTAGGCCTACACTTTACTGTACTGTAATCTACTCTACTCTAGTTAGGCCTACACTTTACTGTACTGTACTGTAATCTGCTCTACTCTAGTTAGGCCTACACTTTACTGTACTGTACTGTAATCTACTCTACTCTAGTTAGACCTACACTTTACTGTACTGTAATCTACTCTACTCTAGTTAGGCCTACACATTACTGTACTGTACTGTAATCTACTCTACTCTAGTTAGACCTACACATTACTGTACTGTACTGTAATCTACTCTACTCTAGTTAGGCCTACACTTTACTGTACTGTAATCTACTCTACTCTAGTTAGGCCTACACTTTACTGTACTGTACTGTAATCTACTCTACTCTAGTTAGACCTACACTTTACTGTACTGTAATCTACTCTACTCTAGTTAGGCCTACACATTACTGTACTGTACTGTAATCTACTCTACTCTAGTTAGACCTACACTTTACTGTACCGTACTGTAATCTGCTCTACTCTAGTTAGGCCTACACATTACTGTACTGTAATCTACTCTACTCTAGTTAGACCTACACATTACTGTACTGTAATCTAATATACTCTAGTTAGACCTACACATTACTGTACTGTACTGTAATCTACTCTACTCTAGTTAGACCTACACATTACTGTACTGTACTGTAATCTACTCTACTCTAGTTAGACCTACACATTACTGTACTGTAATCTTCTCTACTCTAGTTATGCCTACACATTACTGTACTGTAATCTACTCTACACTAGTTAGACCTACACATTACTGTACTGTACTGTAATCTGCTCTACTCTAGTTAGACCTACACATTACTGTACTGTACTGTAATCTAATCTACTCTAGTTAGACCTACACATTACTGTACTGTAATCTACTCTACTCTAGTTAGGCCTACACATTACTGTACTGTAATCTACTCTACACTAGTTAGACCTACACATTACTGTACTGTACTGTAATCTACTCTACTCTAGTTAGACCTACACATTACTGTACTGTACTGTAATCTAATCTACTCTAGTTAGACCTACACATTACTGTACTGTAATCTACTCTACTCTAGTTAGACCTACACATTACTGTACTGTACTGTAATCTAATCTACTCTAGTTAGACCTACACATTACTGTACTGTACTGTAATCTACTCTACTCTAGTTAGACCTACACATTACTGTACTGTACTGTAATCTACTCTACTCTAGTTAGACCTACACATTACTGTACTGTACTGTAATCTACTCTACTCTAGTTAGACCTACACATTACTGTACTGTAATCTACTATACTCTAGTTAGGCCTACACATTACTGTACTGTAATCTACTCTACTCTAGTTAGACCTACACATTACTGTACTGTAATCTACTCTACTCTAGTTAGACCTACACATTACTGTACTGTAATCTACTATACTCTAGTTAGACCTACACATTACTGTACTGTAATCTACTCTACTCTAGTTAGACCTACACATTACTGTACTGTAATCTACTCTACTCTAGTTAGACCTACACATTACTGTACTGTAATCTACTCTACTCTAGTTAGACCTACACATTACTGTACTGTAATCTACTCTACTCTAGTTAGACCTACACATTACTGTACTGTAATCTACTCTACTCTAGTTAGACCTACACATTACTGTACTGTACTGTAATCTACTCTACTCTAGTTAGACCTACACATTACTGTACTGTAATCTACTCTACTCTAGTTAGACCTACACATTACTGTACTGTAATCTACTCTACTCTAGTTAGACCTACACATTACTGTACTGTAATCTACTCTACTCTAGTTAGGCCTACACATTACTGTACTGTACTGTAATCTACTCTACACTAGTTAGACCTACACATTACTGTACTGTAATCTACTCTACTCTAGTTAGACCTACACATTACTGTACTGTAATCTACTCTACTCTAGTTAGGCCTACACATTACTGTACTGTAATCTACTCTACTCTAGTTAGACCTACACATTACTGTACTGTACTGTAATCTACTCTACTCTAGTTAGACCTACACATTACTGTACTGTACTGTAATCTACTCTACTCTAGTTAGACCTACACATTACTGTACTGTACTGTAATCTACTCTACTCTAGTTAGACCTACACATTACTGTACTGTAATCTACTCTACTCTAGTTAGACCTACACATTACTGTACTGTAATCTACTCTACTCTAGTTAGACCTACACATTACTGTACTGTAATCTACTCTACTCTAGTTAGACCTACACATTACTGTACTGTAATCTACTCTACTCTAGTTAGACCTACACATTACTGTACTGTAATCTACTCTACTCTAGTTAGACCTACACATTACTGTACTGTAATCTACTCTACTCTAGTTAGACCTACACATTACTGTACTGTACTGTAATCTACTCTACTCTAGTTAGGCCTACACATTACTGTACTGTAATCTACTCTACTCTAGTTAGACCTACACATTACTGTACTGTAATCTACTCTACTCTAGTTAGGCCTACACATTACTGTACTGTACTGTAATCTACTCTACTCTAGTTAGACCTACACATTACTGTACTGTAATCTACTCTACTCTAGTTAGGCCTACACATTACTGTACTGTACTGTAATCTACTCTACTCTAGTTAGACCTACACATTACTGTACTGTAATCTACTCTACTCTAGTTAGGCCTACACATTACTGTACTGTAATCTACTCTACTCTAGTTAGACCTACACATTACTGTACTGTAATCTACTCTACTCTAGTTAGGCCTACACATTACTGTACTGTAATCTACTCTACTCTAGTTAGACCTACACATTACTGTACTGTAATCTACTCTACTCTAGTTAGGCCTACACATTACTGTACTGTACTGTAATCTACTCTACTCTAGTTAGGCCTACACATTACTGTACTGTACTGTAATCTACTCTACTCTAGTTAGGCCTACACATTACTGTACTGTACTGTAATCTACTCTACTCTAGTTAGGCCTACACATTACTGTACTGTAATCTACTCTACTCTAGTTAGACCTACACATTACTGTACTGTAATCTACTCTACTCTAGTTAGGCCTACACATTACTGTACTGTACTGTAATCTACTCTACTCTAGTTAGGCCTACACATTACTGTACTGTAATCTACTCTACTCTAGTTAGACCTACACATTACTGTACTGTACTGTAATCTACTCTACTCTAGTTAGGCCTACACATTACTGTACTGTAATCTACTCTACTCTAGTTAGGCCTACACATTACTGTACTGTAATCTACTCTACTCTAGTTAGACCTACACATTACTGTACTGTAATCTACTCTACTCTAGTTAGGCCTACACATTACTGTACTGTAATCTACTCTACTCTAGTTAGACCTACACATTACTGTACTGTAATCTACTCTACTCTAGTTAGACCTACACATTACTGTACTGTAATCTACTCTACTCTAGTTAGGCCTACACATTACTGTACTGTACTGTAATCTACTCTACTCTAGTTAGGCCTACACATTACTGTACTGTAATCTATTCTACTCTAGTTAGGCCTACACATTACTGTACTGTAATCTACTCTACTCTAGTTAGACCTACACATTACTGTACTGTAATCTAATCTACTCTAGTTAGACCTACACATTACTGTACTGTACTGTAATCTACTCTACTCTAGTTAGACCTACACATTACTGTACTGTACTGTAATCTACTCTACTCTAGTTAGACCTACACATTACTGTACTGTAATCTACTATACTCTAGTTAGACCTACACATTACTGTACTGTAATCTACTCTACTCTAGTTAGACCTACACATTACTGTACTGTAATCTACTCTACTCTAGTTAGACCTACACATTACTGTACTGTAATCTACTCTACTCTAGTTAGACCTACACATTACTGTACTGTACTGTAATCTACTCTACTCTAGTTAGACCTACACATTACTGTACTGTACTGTAATCTACTCTACTCTAGTTAGGCCTACACATTACTGTACTGTAATCTACTCTACTCTAGTTAGACCTACACATTACTGTACTGTAATCTACTCTACTCTAGTTAGACCTACACATTACTGTACTGTACTGTAATCTACTCTACTCTAGTTAGACCTACACATTACTGTACTGTACTGTAATCTACTCTACTCTAGTTAGACCTACACATTACTGTACTGTAATCTACTCTACTCTAGTTAGGCCTACACATTACTGTACTGTAATCTACTCTACTCTAGTTAGACCTACACATTACTGTACTGTACTGTAATCTACTCTACTCTAGTTAGACCTACACATTACTGTACTGTAATCTACTCTACTCTAGTTAGGCCTACACATTACTGTACTGTAATCTACTCTACTCTAGTTAGGCCTACACATTACTGTAATGTAATCTACTCTACTCTAGTTAGACCTACACATTACTGTACTGTAATCTACTCTACTCTAGTTAGGCCTACACATTACTGTACTGTAATCTACTCTACTCTAGTTAGGCCTACACATTACTGTACTGTACTGTAATCTACTCTACTCTAGTTAGGCCTACACATTACTGTACTGTAATCTACTCTACTCTAGTTAGGCCTACACATTACTGTACTGTAATCTACTCTACTCTAGTTAGACCTACACATTACTGTACTGTACTGTAATCTACTCCACTCTAGTTAGACCTACACATTACCGTACTGTAATCTACTCTACTCTAGTTAGACCTACACATTACTGTACTGTAATCTACTCTACTCTAGTTAGGCCTACACATTACTGTACTGTAATCTACTCTACTCTAGTTAGGCCTACACATTACTGTACTGTAATCTACTCTACTCTAGTTAGACCTACACATTACTGTACTGTACTGTAATCTACTCTACTCTAGTTAGACCTACACATTACTGTACTGTACTGTAATCTACTCTACTCTAGTTAGGCCTACACATTACTGTACTGTAATCTACTCTACTCTAGTTAAACCTACACATTACACCTTACTGTACTGTAATCTACTCTACTCTAGTTAGACCTACACATTACTGTACTGTACTGTACTGTAATCTACTCTACTCTAGTTAGGCCTACACATTACTGTACTGTAATCTACTCTACTCTAGTTAGACCTACACATTACTGTACTGTACTGTAATCTACTCTACTATAGTTAGGCCTACACATTACACCTTACTGTACTGTAATCTACTCTACTCTAGTTAGACCTACACATTACTGTACTGTAATCTACTCTACTCTAGTTAGACCTACACATTACTGTACTGTACTGTAATCTACTCTACTCTAGTTAGGCCTACACATTACTGTACTGTACTGTAATCTACTCTACTCTAGTTAGACCTACACATTACAGTTCAGATGAGGGGAATCATTCCTCAGCTGGAAAGATGTGGCAACTGCTGCACATCATACCATAACCCTTTCTGCAAGCCTGGTGTGTTTAATCCAACAGTTAGGAACAAGGTCCTAAAACATCTGGATGGACACAAAAGGCAAGCAGTGCAGCACAAAGGTATTCCCTGTTGTATTCATTGCATGTTGTTTTCTTGCACTGGTAACTCCTGTAAATGATGGACCAACATGTGGAAACAAAAACATTGCAGTTTGACATACACGAAATCAGCCATAACATTAAAACCCCCTGCTTAACCTGATATGTACCTGATATGTACACCTGCTCGGTGTACATATCTTTTCCAGATTTGATTTGATCTGATCTTTATTTATCTCGAACATTTCAACCATAAAACAAACAGACAAACTTGTAATAACAAAAAATAACAAAAACTAAAAGGGACAAAGGGTTTTGTTCGAGAAGGGACAGAAAGCAGCAAAGCGTATCTGGTGTCAGGATGGGGGGGGGAGGGGGTGTAGGACACACACGCAGACACACACAAAAAGGGGAATCTTAAAGTTATAGTTTATAGCACACACTCACTTTAAACAAACACACTGTAGCACCCACTCCCCACACTTTATATTTATTGATGAAGGATTGCACTACAACTCGTACACCTTACTGTAAATTGTACCTAAATTGTACCTCATCCCATTTCTGCTTTGCACTATATAGTATTGTACATTAGTACACTGCATAGTATTGTATATTATATGGTAACTCAGTTACGTCTATTCTGCATCGAACATTGTACATATGTCTATACTTAACACTGTGACCTCATTTTCTACTTCTAATTCACATGCTATACTATGTTATTTGATACTATCTTGTCTAGCACAGTCTCTGGAGCGTAACAGTAAGAAGCATTTTGTATGAAAGTATTCTGTACTTCTGTATGACAACTATTAAAGAAACTTGAAACTAACCACTGGAATTGCTGAGCGATGAGAGAGAGTGGGGGGAAACACAAGAATAAAATAAATTAAAATAAAAACTGTAGGAAACACAAAACTCCAGTATAAAATAACTGGGTAGAAATCTCCAAAATAACCACCACTGCCTAGCAGTTGAAAACAACAAGAAAAACCATAGCACTAGAGACAGAGAAAACCATAGAAGCATGAATTTGGGACACACAAACATCTGAACACAGTCAACCAAACCTACTTAAAGGCACTGCACACCTGACACCAATCATGTGGCAATCAAGCCCACACACCTGCCATGCCGCATGGCAATTAACTGCAGAGGCCAGTGATTGACAGCTGTCCCTCACAGAAAGACGAAATAGACAGCTGTCCCTCACAGAAAGACGAAATAGACAGCTGTCCCTCACAGAAAGATGAAATAGACAGCTGTCCCTCACAGAAAGACGAAATAGACAGCTGTCCCTCACAGAAAGACGAAATAGACAGCTGTCCCTCACAGAAAGATGAAATAAAGCCAAAGCACCTTAGAATACACTAATAAAACCCATATAAACCGTGATCCATCACACTAAGGATGAATGAGACGGTCAGGATCCCCCCAGAAGAACACAAATGAGTCATTGCATATTAACCAGCATCACACAGTTCAGTTTAATATATTATCTGTTCTTTGCATATTAACCAGCATCACACAGTTAAGCTTAATATATTATCTGTTCTTTGCCGGTACTGAGCAGCATTGAGAAGGCACAGGCTAGGCAGACCAAATCCTAAGGGACCCGTAAGAGGGAGTCTGTCGGGTTGTTCTATCAATGTTGGCGAGGAAGTACTGATATTGCAGAAGACACCTCGGCTGAGAGAGGCCCTTGTTGACCATCCCTCTGCTTCTCCAGGTGAGAGAGGCCCTTGCTGACCATCCCTCTGCTTCTCCAGGTGAGAGAGGCCCTTGCTGACCATCCCTCTGCTTCTTCAGGTGAGAGAGGCCCTTGCTGACCATCCCTCTGCTTCTCCAGGTGAGAGAGGCCCTTGCTGACCATCCCTCTGCTTCTTCAGGTGAGAGAGGCCCTTGCTGACCATCCCTCTGCTTCTCCAGGTGAGAGAGGCCCTTGCTGACCATCCCTCTGCTTCTCCAGGTGAGAGAGGCCCTTGCTGACCATCCCTCTGCTTCTTCAGGTGAGAGAGGTCCTTGCTGACCATCCCTCTGCTTCTCCAGGTGAGAGAGGCCCTTGCTGACCATCCCTCTGCTTCTCCAGGTGAGAGAGGCCCTTGCTGACCATCCCTCTGCTTCTCCAGGTGAGAGAGGCCCTTGCTGACCATCCCTCTGCTTCTTCAGGTGAGAGAGGTCCTTGCTGACCATCCCTCTGCTTCTCCAGGTGAGAGAGGCCCTTGCTGACCATCCCTCTGCTTCTCCAGGTGAGAGAGGCCCTTGCTGACCATCCCTCTGCTTCTCCAGGTGAGAGAGGCCCTTGCTGACCATCCCTCTGCTTCTCCAGGTGAGAGAGGCCCTTGCTGACCATCCCTCTGCTTCTTCAGGTGAGAGAGGCCCTTGCTGACCATCCCTCTGCTTCTCCAGGTGAGAGAGGCCCTTGCTGACCATCCCTCTGCTTCTTCAGGTGAGAGAGGCCCTTGCTGACCATCCCTCTGCTTCTCCAGGTGAGAGAGGCCCTTGCTGACCATCCCTCTGCTTCTTCAGGTGAGAGAGGCCCTTGCTGACCATCCCTATGCTTCTCCAGGTGAGAGAGGCCCTTGCTGACCATCCCTCTGCTTCTTCAGGTGAGAGAGGCCCTTGCTGACCATCCCTATGCTTCTCCAGGTGAGAGGTGGAAGAAGGATTTGGATGTTCGTAGCATGAGATGTTCGTAGCGTGAGATGTTCGTAGCGTGAGATGTTCGTAGCGTGAGATGTTCGTAGCATGAGATGTTCATAGCATGAGATGTTCGTAGCGTGAGATGTTCGTAACCAGGCCAGGCATAGAGGGAAGGTCTGACAGGGGTTAGTCAGTGTTTAAAACCAAGTGATGCTTTGTTCGTGTGTGAATGCATCATTTGCCCATTTCAGATACTGTTTCCAGCCAGAGCAGTGATGTTGTTTTTGGACTATCTTCTTCCTGATGGGTTTGGAGATGAGACCTACAGAAACATCTTAAGGTGTCTTGATCGGACAAATAGTTGGCCTTGTTCTATGGCTCATACAAGAAGTTGGCCTTGTTCTATGGCCCATACAAGAAGTTGGCCTCGTTCTATGGCTCTCGTTACACAGTTCAGTTGCTTTTGTGTTTTGTATTGGGATTTGGCTCTATACTCCAAAAGTTATGAGTATTTTCTGAATGGTCAAACCAATATTTATACAAATACACTTTAATAAAAACTGAGAATCTGTATTGATTCAAACATATGAATAGTTTGATTTCAGATCTGAACCTTTGGAGTAGAGACAAATGAAGGGGAAATGCCTCTTTGTCCCAATACTTAGAGAGGGCTCACAATTTCATTGTCCTCACCATATTTTTGATGGGTGAAAAAAGTAACTATGTGCAACAGGGATATAACTACCTTGTTTAAATTATTCTTAGACGAATTGCACACATCACTGACCCAGGACCATGGACTGAGACTGGGCACGGTGGGCATGTTATATGCCCACCATGTTACACAAAACATGACTTTGTTAACCACATGACCTCACTGTCCCTGACTTTGTTAACCACATGACCTCACTGTCCCTGACTTTGTTAACCACATGACCTCACTGTCCCTGACTTTGTTAACCACATGACCTCACTGTCCCTGACTTTGTTAACCACATGACCTCATTGTCCCTGACTTTATTAACCACATGACCTCACTGTCCCTGACTTTGTTAACCACATGACCTCATTGTCCCTGACTTTATTAACCACATGACCTCACTGTCCCTGACTTTGTTAACCACATGACCTCATTGTCCCTGACTTTATTAACCACATGACCTCACTGTCCCTGACTTTGTTAACCACATGACCTCATTGTCCCTGACTTTATTAACCACATGACCTCACTGTCCCTGACTTTGTTAACCACATGACCTCATTGTCCCTGACTTTATTAACCACATGACCTCACTGTCCCTGACTTTGTTAACCACATGACCTCACTGTCCCTGACTTTATTAACCACATGACCTCACTGTCCCTGACTTTGTTAACCACAGCACCTCACTGTCCCTGACTTTGTTAACCACATGACCTCACTGTCCCTGACTTTGTTAACCACATGACCTCACTGTCCCTGACTTTGTTAACCACATGACCTCACTGTCCCTGACTTTGTTAACCACATGACCTCACTGTCCCTGACTTTGTTAACCACATGACCTCACTGTCCCTGACTTTGTTAACCACATGACCTCATTGTCCCTGACTTTGTTAACCACATGACCTCACTGTCCCTGACTTTGTTAACCACATGACCTCACTATCCCTGACTTTGTTAACCACATGACCACGACGGAGGCAGGAATGGAGAACCGGTGGTGAAGAGTAGGTCTAGCGGGTCTACTCTCCGCGGAATACATTATGACCCAAACCTTTTCTTATACAACAAAGTGAGAGAAGAAAAGGTTAAGCACAATGTAAACCAGTCACAACTCTTTTCAACTAACAACACGTCAAGTGGGGTACTACCGAAGGCACTTTCCTTGTGGTGAAAGCGAGAAGGAGGAGAGCAGGTGACCACACACCTGCTTATGAAGGTAAGCTGATGAGGGGTGTGGTCAGACTAATACTGGTATTAAAGGTACATTTGTGGAATTTATTCAGTGCGCGTGCACGTACGCGAGATAGTGCAGTAAGGTGATGCCAAGCTGAGCCCCTTAACGAAACAGAACAAGTCAATATAATTAACTATCTAACTAACTGAATTCACAGTATCCCATAAGGTGCAGTATTGCTCAAGGACACTTCAACACGCTGCCCGGGAGGAGCGGGAATCAAACCGGGAACCTCCGGATTACCAGATGACTGATCACCAGATGAACCTCCGGATTACCAGATGACTGCTCACGAGCCACTGTCGCCCCATAAAATGAGAATGTTTCAAAGTTTGGATCAATTCACTTTTTAATACAAGACGTAGATTTTATTTTAAATATTGTACAAGTTCCATCATGAAAAGGTTTTACTATCCAACAAGTAAATGTGAATGGATGTTCTATCATCAAAGTAAACAACTTGTTTTGATTTTTAATTGATTGAATTTGAAGTGAATTGATTCCAACCCTATAATTGATTGATTGATTGAAAATGTTATTAACAGATGGCAGAATGGGTACAATAGAGTACGGCTCAATACAAACAATTGTTAAGGGAATGCAGACCAGAAAAATACTTTCGTCTCGTTTACATCAGGGTCCCCCATTTTCAATTCATCAAGACATTTATGACATACAGATACAGTACTGTTTCATCAAGACATTTATGACATACAAATAGACAGTACTGTTTCATCAAGACATTTATGACATACAAATATAGTAGTTTAAGAGAAAGAGATCATAAACAAATATATATATACATTCGAAGGGGAAGAAACTGTACATTGGAGGGGGTTGGGTGGGTGGGTGGGGGGTTTGGACATTTACCGGGGCCAGTTTCTAACTATAACGTTTTGATAGTTTCATTAATCGTACAGCCATTACTCTGTCAATATACACACAATGACAAAATAGTTAGTTACTTGTGCAACAGGTTGCTCTGCAATTCCCATAAACCCACAAGCAGCTAGATGGTAGAAAAAACACTAAAGATGATAAATTCATATAAAGGAACATCCATTCCTTTAATAGAATGCCAATGAAGACAATTCATGGAACATTACTCTAAAATAAACACTTCTTCTTGTGTAGTACTAGGAATGTTGACAATATGTGTGACATTGGATTAAAAAAAATCACTAGTATCCACATTAAAATATAAAAATCCATAAGAGAAGCAGTTTTCCCCTCCAGTGTGTACAAAGTGTGTTTGTTAACCATCTTGGCTTTTGGCTGGTCACCCCATTCTGAGGTCAGAAAGTTCCTATGATCCCAGTATTTAAAACACCAGAACAATGTGGTGTTATATTTTATATTTATTAACTTGACCTTCTCTCCCCAGCAACCTCCTGCAAAGCCTCACCTTCCCTCCTCTTTCTACCTTCAGACTACACCTCCCTATAGAATGGACAGAGTAAAATAGTGCTACTGTACTACTGTACAGTACAATAAACAGCAGAGTGTATTAGGTACGTTTTTAGCTTATTTTTGAAAATATTAAGAGATCTAGCTTCCATAATGTCCATAGGTAGTGTGTTCCATAACTTTGGTGCATAGTTTTCAAAGGCTGCATCCCCGATTTTCCTTAGACTGTGGCTTGGAACCTTCAATAGACCAGTAGTAGATGCTCTGCACTCTGTGCTCAGTGATGCAGTGAGGCACAGTGATGCATTGTAAAGTCTGATGGCTGTCGGAATGAAGGACTTCCTGTGCCGTTCAGTGCTACATTTAGGGAGTGTGAGCCCAGCACTGAACATGCTCCTCCTGTCAGCCAAGTCTGTGTATAGTGGGTGGGAGGAGTTTTCCCTGATGGCCTGGAGCTTAGCGAGGCTCCTCCTCTCCGCCACCCTCGCTAGAGAGTCCAGCTCCACCCCAACCACGCTACTGGCCTTCCTGACCAGCTTATCCAGCTTGTTTGTGTCCGTCTAGTGAGCTTAGCATTATATATAACTGGATCAAATCCTTATACTTATACTTAATATATCAAAAACAATGTGCATCATTTTTATTATAGACTATCACACAATCCCAAATTGAATTTACAGATTGAGGGTCAAACCAGACAACAAGTAAAGACTGTGAAACATACATAAACAGACAAACAAACATTTCACATAATGGTTTCCACAGTACAGTACAAACACTCCTTAAATAACATTGGTATCAAAACTACAAGGATTACATTACTTAATTAAATTAAATTAATTTGCCAAACCTTAATCGATAAACAACAAACCATACCTCACTGCGCTCTCCAAGGAATGCAAAACGTAATTCGAAAGGTCCTTTCTTCTGTTTAAAACACGGTCAACACACGGGGATACAAAAGGATAAAAAGTCGCATAGAGATACAAACAGATACAAAAGTCGCATCAAACTCTCCTGCTGCTACTTTAAACAGGCGGGTAAAATCCTGCACGTCATTTCAAGGCATACAAATGTCTGAATATTATTGAGTAAATTACAAAGGATATTGCCTAGACATTTGTATACATATTCCCAACATGTATCCCTAACACCCATAGCACACACATGAATCTCAAGTGGTCCTTTACAATAATAAAGTTAGTAGGATCAAACTCTTCAATAATGTCTGAAAATACCCCACACTGAAAGGTAACACAAAAAATAAATAACAAAATACATTTAAAAAATCACAGAATGGGCCTTTCACCGATATATCTGTAATCACTAAAGACACTTTCGGAATCACTAAAGACACTTTCTAACTGCTGCTGTGACCCACTGTCACCTCCATGTATATTGTAAATACTGATCGGAACGTGCAATGTAACAGGACTAGATACCTAGCCAGAATCTCTCATTTTTTAGATCAGTCAGCGATGAAGATTCTTGCTGGAGAACTCATACAGTGTCACTATGACTATGCGTGTGGCTCCTGGTACAACAGTGCCCCCAAAAGTCAGAAAATAAAACTACAGACATCACAAAACAAGCTAATCAGGGTAATACTAAGGCTACCTGCCCGAACCCACCTTGACCCATCACACTTTGAGATCATGAGATGGCTTAAGGTGGAAGACAGAGTAAACCAGATAGGGATGTGCCTAGTTCACAGAATAGTGCACGGGGTAGTGCCAGTGTACTTCAACAACTACTTCAACCGAATCAGGGACACCCATGCATACCCAACCAGGCGCAGCTCAAGTTCAACTGACTTTGTGCCAGTCAGATTCAGGAGCTGTATGGGGAAGGAGTCATTTCTGTATTCAGCAGCTGTCTATTGGAACAGTCTGCCCAGTGACCTGAAAAGCGTAGACAATGCCGTTAGATTCAAGTCCAGCCTGAAGACATGGCTCAAAAGGGACTATACTTATAATAATAATAATAATTAATTTAATTTATATAGTGCTTCTCAATAACTCGAAGTCGCTGACAATAGTCGGGAGCAAGAGTACAAACAAAGAAACAAAAGCAAAGAAACAAAAACAAAGAAACAAAAACAAAAGGAACATGAGACCATGGGGGGAACAGGGAAGACAGCATGATAGCACAAAAAAGACTGGAGACAGACATCAATCAGGTTGGAGGGGGGGGGGGTTATGGGTGGGGGGGGGGTTGAAGGCAAGGGAGAACAGGTGGGTTTTGAGGCGAGCTTTGAAGGTGGAGAGTGTAGGGGAGTCTCTGATGGACTGGGGGAGGGAGTTCCAGAGTCGGGGTGCAGTACGAGAGAAGTCCCGATCTCCAAAGTTTTTAAGCTGGGATGTCGGGACAGTGAGGGAGGCAGTGGAGGAGGACCGGAGGGAACGAGTGGGGCGGTAGGGAAGAAGGAGATCAGTCAGGTAGGGGGGGGGCCAGGCTGTGGAGGGCTTTGAAGGTGAGGAGTAGTGTTTTAAAGTTTATGCTGTGTTTGATCGGGAGCCAGTGGAGGGAGTGGAGGACAGGAGTGATGTGTTCGCGGGACCGGGTGTTAGTGAGGAGGCGGGCGGCTGAATTTTGGACCATTTGCAGTTTATGGAGGGAGCGGGAGGTGATACCAGTGAGGAGGGAGTTGCAGTACTCCAGGCGGGAGGAGATGAAGGCGTGAATGAGGGATTCAGCAGCAGGGGGGGAGAGGCAGTGACAGATTTTTGCAATGTTGCGGAGGTGAAAGTAGGATATTTTTACGATGGAGCAGACGTGGGGGTCAAATGAGAGGGTGGGGTCAAGGAGGACACCAAGGTTTCGGACTAGGGGGGAGGGGGTGATGGTGGAGTCGTTGATGGTGAGTGTGATGGGTCCGGATCTACTTAACCTAGACACTTAGCTTAAGGCACCCTTGCATGTTGTATGAGTCTGTTATGTATATAAATGTTAAATGGTATATGTGATGTGTTGTGATGTCATGTTTTGTATGATGCATGTCTAAGCATCACACTCCCCTACCCCCCTACAAGGACCACAATGGAAATAAGCTCTGAGCTTTTTTGTGTTTCATCCTTGGCAGTATATCCTGACTGTGCTTTCTGTCACATGTTTATTTTTTATATTGTCAAATAAAGTAATTCATTCATTCATTCACTCACTGTGCATTGTATATATATATTTATCTTTTTTACCTTATTTTCTAGCACTCGCTTGTATTTAAATAGTATTGTGTGATTTTGTGTGAAGGGTGGACTAGCAAAGTAAGATTTTCATTGTATGGCAAACTGTCTGTTTAACTGTGCATATGACAATAAACAATCTTGAATCTTGTTATATATATATTATTTATATATCTGTTGTTGCAAGTATTTATTCAGCCATGTAAATCATGTAGCAGGGACTCCCAGACACAAGCTTTTGATCAGGTAATATGTTGGTAACATTGGTGCCAGTTGACTGAGGAGGTTAGGTTGGTCTGCCAGTGTTTATCAAGTTTCAAGGTTCAAGTTTTTTGTATTATTTGTCACATATAAAATACATGTACTTTACGGTGAAATGCTTGGTTCTGTTTGAGCCCCTGAGAGTGTGCTTCATACAGTAAAAAAGTAAGTAAAAGAGGAATATACAATCTAAAGTACAACCTAAGTACAATGAGTAAAAATGCAGACAATGAGGTACAAACCTTAAGGTAAGGTGCAAATGCAAATGAGGTATGAATGTAGTGCAAATCTCTTTAATAGATAGATAAATACAGTATAATGTAGTGTTAACACTGTGAGTGCCAGCGACATGTTTTGTCGTTAGTTCATGCCGCCCTTTGAATGCCACCAACGCTATATAGCGTTTTTATGTCGTATTCTTTTTTATTGGTGATTTGAATTCATATTTCATCAATCGAGCCTCACGCTAGTGTTGCAGAGTCTCTCTGAGCTCAATTGGGAAGATACCGCCCTCTATCGTCTCTCCCTGTGTAACTGCACCCCATTAGTTTAGACTGATGAAGGGGGAGGGGGCCAGTTTCCTCATTTTACTTTTCCGTCAAGCCAACTGAAGAATCCATTGTGATCGCCGACCATCAGAACAGCGTGGATTATGTATTTCCAGCACCCAACGCTGAATCAATAAACGCTATTTGGAATGGCGATCAGGAATTGGAATAATCTTTTTGGATAACATCTGATCTGAGGTAAGGAATCTATTTTACCAGTCTTGGGATAATCAGAGCTTTTTTCACAGATATATCAACGTGTCCCATATGTGTGTCTGTGTGTGCTCACTGATCAGGAAATGAGAGAATCGATATTTCAGCCCGCTTCTATAGCGTGCATAAGTACACATATACTGTACTATCGATAATCTAGCGTTTATTTGAAAACTATTCATAAATAGGCCGAAAAATTACAACATTTTTGTGTATGCCAGAATATTCCAGTAAATGCCGTTTATCACGGAATCCATATATTTTCCTGAAAAACGAGCGCTTTTCAAAATGCTATAAAACGGAAATGAACCGATTAAAAAACAATCCGTTTTGACAATGTTGACTGCAGACAAGTCATTGATAAACGACGGGCAGATTAGACACATAGCCATAATTTAAGAAAGAGATTATGCGTTCACAACGCTATCATTGAAGTGGGTTCTGGCATTTAACCACGTTTTACCATGTTAACCAGTGGCACTGGAAGTGTTGTGTCAAACACTAAGTGAGTGTCAAGGTGAGTGTTTGTTTAAAGTGAGTGTGTGCATGTGAATGTGTGTGCAATGAGTGTAGATGATGGGTTGCTACAAGAGTCATTAAGCATCCTGATGGCCTGGGGATAGAAGCTCTTTCTGAGTCTCTCTGTACTGGCCAGGAGACTCCGGTAGCGCTTGCCTGACGCAGCAGTTCAAAGAGGCAGTTGTTTGGGTGACTAGAGTCTTTGGTTATTCTCTTAGCCTTGGCCCTGCAACACTTGGTATTAATGTCCTGGAGAGTGGGAAGCCCACCTCCAATTGTGCGTTCGGCTGAACGGGCCACTTTCTGTAGTCTGCTGTTTATCTAACGTAAAGGTGCAGAACACATCTGGAGGGTCAGGGTGTCAACATTGAACAGAAGAGCTGTGTTCAGCCATACTTATGATGAGGAAGGATAGAGTGGGACCTTTCAGCTCGCTATAGGTTTTCATTTGGATTTAAGATGTCCCACCACGGCCTAAAGGTCTACTACTCACATGGAGCAACATTAAACGTTATGCTTTAATCTCTCTTGCAGCAGGGAGCACCGCTAAGAGTAGAACCACACCACCAAGAAGAACTATTACCATTGACATCTATTCTGCATTATAATGGTTAAACTAATGATGTGGGTGATTTGGTCTATCACTAGTTTGTAGATTATTATAGGTAATCAGGTTAATTGATTGACCTAGTCGGTCTATAACTAGTTTGTAGATTATTATAGGTAATCAGGTTAATTGATTGACCTAGTCAGACTATAACTAGTTTGTAGATTATTATAGGTAATCAGGTTAATTGATTGACCTAGTCGGTCTATCACTAGTTTGTAGATTATTATAGGTAATCAGGTTAATTGATTGACCTAGTAGTTAATGGTATGTTCTGATGGGCGGAGTCACCAGTATACAGTATAAGGAGCTCCTCTGTCAGAACAAGGTTGTCTGAGTCAAAGCTCTGTGTTGTTGAGTCACCAGTATACAGTATAAGGAGTTGGCCAATCACAAGCCCTGCATGTGTCCAGCATGAATTAGCCTGGCTGTAAAGAGTCAAGTCAGGTCAAGTAAAAATGTATTTCTAAAGCACATTTCATACACGGAGGCAATCCAAAGTGCTGTACACACAAAAACGATAAAGAAGAGAAGGCACAGCATAAAAAAATAATGATTCTCTGGAATAAAAAGATATATACAGTAAAAGGAACACAGAAGGGTACAGTATAAAAGCGGTACATTCTCACAAATATAATTATTTGCAGTGCACTAAAACAAACAAAACAAAAAAGTGCAGTAAAGTGCAAAAAAAAGTGCAGTAGTTAAAAGCAGAAACACACACGTTTTTTTTAGCATATTCTTAAAAAGAGGCAGAGTTGGGTCAGATCTGAGATCAGTTTATTCCAGCTATGTGTGGCATAGTAGCAGGATGCGGCTTCAGCATGTTTTGTTCTGGTCCTATAGGAACAGTTAGCAGACCAGTCCCTGATGACCTCAGAGGTCTACACGAGGGTTCATAGTGTAGAAGCAACTCAGAGATGTATTTAGGACCTGACACGTTAAATCATTTAATAGACTAGTAACAGTATTTTAAAGTCTATTCTATGACACACTAGTAGCCAATGCAGAGATGTGAGGACTGGTGTGATGTGTTCAGCTCCTTTATCATAGTAAAGGGTTAACCTTCTGTAGTGTGGTAGTGAAAGGGTTAAACCTCTAGCAGCAGCATGACTGAGCTGCAGTTGTTTGATTTCTTTTTTGGGAAAAGACTGTTACAATAGTCTGACCTGCTAGAGATGAAGGCATTAATTCGTTTTTCTAGGTCTTGTTTGGACATAATAGCCTCTAATTCTTGCTATATTTTTAAGATGTTAAAAGGCTGATTTTCCTATAGACTTGATGAATTCATGCCTTCAATTCAAGATGAATTGAAAATGGGGGACCCTGGTGTAAACAAGATGAAAGTCTTTCTCTGGTCTGCATCCCCTTAACCTTATCAGCTCGGAACTAGGCAGAATCTGCATATGGCTCGCTGATAACAAACTATCATTACACATGGGCAAAACAGAGTCCATTCTCTTCGGTTCAAATTACAAACTCAGCAAGACCGACGGCTTCTCAGTTACAGTGGGTGACAATATTGTCACAAGGAAAGATGAAATTACCTACCTGGGTTCCATCCTAGAGGCTAATCTCTCCTGTGACAAAATGGCATCCAATGTAATAAAAAAAGTCAACCAACGAACTCGATTCTTGTACCGGATCTCCTCTCTGGTAAACAAGAATACCCTGAAGACTCTGGCAGGAGCACTCATTCAGGGGTACTACGACTATGCTTGCACCTCATGGTACCAAAGCACCTCAAAGGCGCTAAAAACAAAATTACAAACATCTCAAAACAAACTGGTCAGACTACTGCTTGACCTTACTCCTAGAACCCACCTCACCCCTGCCCACTTTGACAACCTAGGATGGCTTAGAGTAGACGACAGAGTACAGCAACTTGCAATGGGCCTGGTCTACAAGATACACTACACGACCAAGGTACCCATGTACATGTCAAAATACTTCCCAAAGGTCAGTGAATACCACGATCACAACACCAGAGGGAGCTCCACAAATCATGTTAAACCCAGATTCGGCTCAAATAAGGGACTAAACACGTTTCGCAATTATGCCACATCAATGTGGAACGCCCTACCCAAAGCTGTAAAGGAATGTGGATCACTACCCACTTTCAAAACCTCTCTCAAGGGACACCTACGGGAGACTGCAATTCAACACTGGCCCCTGTAAATATCCTAACCCAACCCCCTCCAATGTACAGTCATTTACCTAGTATGGTTTTGTCAATAGTCCAATGTACAATTTTGTTTGTTTGTACAGTGTCTCCCCCCCCCCCCCCTCAATGTACAGTTTTGCTTGTTTATACAGTGTGCCCCCCCCCCCCCCCCCAACCACCTCCAATGTAGATTACCCAGTATGGTTGTCAATATCCCAGTGTACCCAACCCCCCCCCCCACCCAACCTCCTCCAATGTACAGTTTCTACGTCAAATGTATATACTCCCTTTTCCTGACTCCTTCTGTATCACAAACAGTACTGTATTTGCAAATCTGGTATGTCATAAATGTATAGATGTAGCAGTACTGACTATCTGTATGTCATGTATGTCATATATGTCCTGATGAATTGAAAATGGGGGACCCTGATGTAAACAAGACGAAAGTCTTTCTCTGGTCTGCATCCCCTTAACAATTGTGTGTATTGAGCTGTACTGTATTGTACCCATTCTGCAATCTGTTAATAAAGTTTTCAATCAATCAATCAAGTGTGTATTGAGCCATACTGTATATTGTACCTGTAGCTAAGGGGCTACACAACCCTGACTGTATTGAGATATGTTAGATTAAACCACTACTAAAGAATATTAATAGCCAGACATTACAGTTAGACAAAATGGCGGACACTCAATTGACTGCGCGGGGACAGGGAATACCAGTTAAACAAGCACTTTAATGTTAATAGCAAACATACATATCATTTATTATGGTTCTCCTTTAATAATAGAATGTCAGTGCAACAAAGTCAACGGTAACGAATGGTTCCTAGACTACGGATACTCGACCGGTGGAGCTCTGAAGGGAGTGAGACGAAGCGAGGCGATACAGGGAAAGCAAGATGGTGGCTGGAGACGATGGTTTCTCTCTAGAGCTCCTGCTCCAGAGAAACTGTAGACTGGTCGGATAATCCTGTCGTCGCTGGAAGAAGGGGTCTCGTACGGAACCGGTCCTTGTATTCCTAGCGCCCGATGGCAGGGTTAATAGCTATTAATCCAAAAGCCCGTTGGCATAGATGGTAGTTAGTTAGCTTCGTTTGTACGTGAAACTAACCCACAGACGGTCTCCAATGAGTAGTTATATCCAAACGTCGCTGGGTTTAACTATACGTCTCTCCACGTTACTTCGCTTACACAAGTCACTATACTGCGCCAATAATGGCTCGACAATATTATAGTTGTATCTAAGTAGCCATTAGCTCTCTATAACGATACACCGCTATCGGTCTGTGTACAACTGTACCGGACGTCTTTTACTCTCGCTCTGCTAGTTTTCCTGTTATGCTACTGCTGCTGCTTGCACCGTCTACACAATATACTCTATATAGTTCCCTGTTGGGCTCAGCCTATTCACCTGTACAGAATCAATGCGCTTGCTCTGGGCTTGTCTGAACGTGTCTGAACATGTCTAGAAAACATGTCTAGGGGGCGCGCCTCTGGCGCCTACAGTGTCAAGGATGGGACACAATAAGGCGAACGAAGAATACTGTTATGCAAACAGATGACGTAAAGATATATATCTTATATATATAAACAATATATAAGTTATACAAAATAATAAACGCAGACTTTCAGTGTTAATCTGGACCTTCAGAACAGTACCCATTCTGCAATCTGTTAATACAATTTTAATTCAATCAATCACCTGATCTAGCCCATGGTGTGTGTGCCCTGCCCCTGACCGGCTGAGGCTTTAGGCTTGTTGGGACCCATTTATTATCACGACTAGTACAATCAATCAATCAATCAATCAATCAATCAATCAATCAATCAATCAATCAATCAATCAATCAATCATGTGGGAGTTCAAGTTCAGAGTCAATAATAACTAAAGATATTTTACCAGTTTTCTTGGCTTCAGAGATAAGGACTCAAGATGTACAGTACAGTGATTTTAAGCCTTTTGTCTATAGCACCAAAGACTCAGTTTTGTTTTTATTTAGTTGGAGGAAGTTCTGGCACATCCAGTCATCTATTTTGGTTGATGCACAGACACAGTGAGTCTTTGGGAGCATATAGTCATCCCATGAGAGGGCTATAGTAGTCACCTGCATAGTTATGGTAAGCTATTTTGTTCGTTTTCATAATTAGGCCTAGTGGGAGCATATATAAAGGTTGAATAATAACCTGAATTTAAGACAGGTCCTAAAATGTAACCTTGGGGTACCCCACATGTCATAATAGTTTGTTCAGACGTGTAATTGCCAATGGAAACAAAGTAGTTCCTGTCTTGCAGGTAGGACCTGAACCACTCTAAGACCGTGCCCGAAAGCCCAACCCATGTTTTCTAGTCTGTCCAGTAGGATTATTTGGTCAACAGTATCAAAGGCAGCGCTAAGATCCAGTAGCCCATTTTCATTCCCATATCTTGAGGTGAGAAGTCAAGGGACCCCAAATGGCCCATTTTCCTCCCATCAAATCTAAGCTAGCAAAATCGACCCACTTTTGATTCCTCAAGATCTCTAGTTTCATGTGTTACCAGTATCTTTGCGCTAGCTTAAATTAGCCTACTAGAACCCTTTAAAGATAGCTAATCAAATGGCGGAATATCTGTAACATAAACAAGCCGATTAATCTGTCAACCTCTACTTCCTATCACCCTTCCTAAGCTTCCAAACATCCTTCCTATGCTTCCTAACACCCTTCTTATGCTTCCTATAATCATTCCTATGCTTCCTTATAGTTACATCTTTCCTATGCTTCCTATTAAACCTTCCTATGCTTCCTAACATGCTTCTTATGCTTCCTATCACCCTTCCTGTGCTTCCTAACTTTCCTATGCTTCCTAACTTTCCTATGCTTCCTAACATCCTTCCTATGCTTCCTAACATCCTTCCTATGCTTCCTGTTACTGTCTAGCATTAGCATGATAATGATAATGACTACAATTGGAGAGTGGTCAGTGTGTCTGTTGGTCAGTGTGTTTGTTAGCGTTAGCATGCTAATGCTATTGATGGGAGCATGTCTATGTTCCCCGGGTCCTATGTTCCCCGGGTTCTATGTTCCCCGCTTTGATTGATTGAAAATTTTAGACCACCAGCCCTGATTCCAAACTCTAACCTTAACCAGTTCGAAAGAGGGCCTAAGCTTAACCGTTCGAAACAAGGCGGACATTAATAATTAATAAAATAAAAAAAATTATAAAATGTTCAATCTATTAATCAATCAAAGCGGGAAACATAGAACCCGGGGAACATAGGACCCGGGGAACATAGGGATGATCCCCATCTTTCCTATGCTTCCTAACACCCTTCCTATGCTTCCTAACATCCTTCCTGTGCTTCCTGTTACTGTCTAGCATTAGCATGATAATGATAATTACTACAATTGGAGAGTGGTCAGTGTGTCTGTCGGTCAGTGTGTTTGTTAGTGTTAGCATGCTAATGCTAATAACTATACGGAGAGCGGCCAGTGTTGTGTTTGTCTGTCTGTGTGTGTGTCTGCCAATTTTCTAGACTGTACTTTACTTTTTGGACAAGTACTGTACACAGCTGAGTACAATAGACAATCATTTTGTGTTGTCTTTAAATGTGTCCTTATATTGTGGACCTTAAAGGTTTTGACCATTGATTGATTGATTGGAAAATATTGCAGAATGGTACAATACAGTACGGCTCAATATTGGCTCATATAGTATAATGTGTATAATGTGTACAGTATAATGTATAAGTGTAGAGTGTATTCACATTATGTTCTTGAAGACAACTATAACCAAGAAGCACCTCCCACCCCACACGATCAGAGTTTACTCTTCCTGAGAAAACGAAACAAGAGTGGGTGACAATATTATCACAAGGAAAGATGAAATTACCTACCTGGGTTCCATCTTAGAGGCAAATCTTTCCTGTGACAAAATGGCATCCAATGTAATCAAAAAAGTCAACCAACAAACAAGATTCTTGTATCGGATTTCCTCTCTGGTAAACAAGAATACCCTGAAGACTCTAACAGGAGCACTCCTTCAAGGGTACTACGACTATGCTTTCACCTCATGGTACCAAAGCACCTCAAAGGCCCTAAAAACAGGACTACAAACATCACAAAACAAACTGGTCAGACTACTGCAGAGTACAGCAACTTGCAATGGGCCTGGTCTACAAGATACACTACACCATTAAGATACCCATGTACATGTCGAAATACTTCCCAAAGGTCAGCGAATTCCATGACCACAACACCAGAGGGAGTTCCACTAATCACGTTCAACCCAGATTCGTCTCAAACAAGGGACTAAACACATTTCGTAATTATGCCACATCAATGTGGAACGCCCTACCCACTGCCGTAAAGGAATGTGAATCCATACCCTCCTTCAAAACCGCTCTCAAAGAGCACCTACGGGTGGCTGCAATTAGAAACTGGCCCGATAAATGTCCAACCCCCCCCCCCCCCCCCAATGTAGTTTCTTCCCCATCGACTGTATATATTTTTCTTGTAAGATCTATTTCTCTTAAACAGTACTGTATATTTTGTATATGTCTTGTATGTCACAAATGTCTTGATGAAACAGTACTGTATATCTGTATGTCATATGTCATAAATGCCTTGATGAATTGAAAATGGGGGACCCTGATGTAAACAAGACAAAAGTATTTTTCTGGTCTGCATCCTCTTAACAATTGTTTGTAATGTATTGAACTGTACCCATTCTGCAATCTGTTAATAAAGTTTTCAATCAATCAATCAATCAATCAATCAATCAAGTGTAGTTGTCTGTGCAGGGAGACTATTGCTCCAAGGCCTGTTCTGAAGAAAAACAACATCCTGGCTGAAATGATAGCACAACTAATGAAGACAGGACTCTTGTCTTCTACTGTCTCTAGAGTCTAGATTAGAAGCTCATACTGGCTGCATATCCTTTCTACTGTCTCTCTAGAAGCTCATACTGGCTGCATATCCTTTCTACTGTCTATCTAGAAGCTCATTGGTTTGGATAGATTTTCTAGAGATTTTTTGTTTTCAATGCATGTTCTGTAATCTGTATATTGGCGAATGGTGTGTTATCGTTGTATTAATTGTGATACTGCACACGATAACCATTAAATATAAGGATCTTGAATACACGTGTAGGGGTTTATAGCCCAATACAATGACAAGAGATCTTTGGACGGGCAATTGTAACACTTGGCAACTCTCACTGATTTACAGTATAAACTGGTGGCAGATTATCATGGACACAAGATGGCGCTATTCACCATACAATCATTCGACTCGATTGCCTTCAATTGCAGGTACCTTTCCAATGTTGTCCCAGTACACCTGGTACTGTGGTGGTAAAGACACAATGACATGATGCAGATATGGTTTTTACATTTTAAAATTAGCTGGAATGCTGCCATCTGATTAGGTTAAAGGGGCATTTCACCAAAACAGTTTGACAGCTATTGAGAGTAAATTAGTTTGAATATGGCAACCAGTAGTCATCAGGGACACTGCATCCTTGTGTTGTGTTAATCACAGCTCAATTAAATGATAAGGTAGCAGTCCCTATAAAACAAGATATTGCTATTTCATCTACATCATGGTGCTGTAATTAACACAAGGATCCAATGTCCCTGATGACATCACTGATGACCATATTCAAACTCATTTATTCTCAATAACTATCAAACTAAATTAATGTGTGCAAAACTGTTTCGAGTTTTTGGGATGTGCGTGAGATTATGTGCAAAATAAATCAAATAAATTCAGTATTCATAAGTACTCATGAAAGAATTGACACCTGTCGCTGTTAAGAAAACAATAAATTGCATCAGACAAAATAACGTGTTGGACGTTGGAGATTTTAAAC
This sequence comes from Notolepis coatsorum, assembly GCF_963971535.1. Classification (NCBI taxonomy): domain Eukaryota; kingdom Metazoa; phylum Chordata; class Actinopteri; order Aulopiformes; family Paralepididae; genus Notolepis; species Notolepis coatsorum. Next base: position 107,389,053 of record NC_140179.1, read on the forward strand.
GTTTTATTTTGATCACGAGAAACATAATCAAGGACAAGGTAAAAAAGATCTCGAGAAACACAGATTGAAACATGACAGAGCTTCTGAAAGCTCTGAGTAAATCAGACTGCAAAACAGAACATCCTGGGAGCAGTAGAAAACAAAATCACAGCGAATAAAGGAACAACCGAACAAGACAAAACAAGTGCTTCGTTAGGTGAATACATTGCTCTCTAGGCCAAAATATAGCCATAAAACTACACATAAGCGTCCGCACAGAAGCCAAAGACCAGAGCACCTGGTGCGAAAGCAAATAAAACATTCCCAAAAAAAGAAAAAAACACAAATAAGAACAACGTAATAAAAGTGGGGTTCTAAACGATAAGAGACCGCTGTATCGTCACGGCTGTTGCAATTCTTTGTGGTTTACAGAGTCAGGAATGAGGTATTTCAAATAAGGGGCATAATACCGGATAAAGGATTAGATTATCCTTTCCATGTCCCGGGTAGCGACGTCGCAAAAGTATCTGAGAAGAGTTTCGTAATGCCCATGCGAAATCCCAGACCCCTCAGGCACAGCATTTCTCAATATATACCGTTTATATTCCATTGTGGTAGCTTGAAAATACATTTTGGAATATATGAGTAAGCTAACATCTTGTCTCTCATTCTGCGTGCTTCCATGTGTGGAATGTTTTATTCTACCGTCTAGAGACACTTTTGTCTTATATGGCTGCATCATTGCAGGACTCAATTCTTCTTATGTCTTCCAATTATATAGTCTGTCATTTTTAAAACAGACTTTTTGTTGAGGAAAGCAGTGTGACAAATAGTAGCAATAGTTAGAACAATGGCAAAGTAACAGAGCCCCCTCCCCCCAAAATAATAAACCCTCTCCCCCCTCCCCACACAACACATGTCATATGCAGTTACATCCGTGTACTTCAGTCAGAAGATAAAGTGCAAAGAACAATGTAGAAAAGAGAAAACATAATAATAAGAAAGAAAAAACATGGACAAGGCCCTACTATTTCTCTCCTTCTAATACTGGTCACAGGAGTAGGGCTTCTCTCCTGTGTGAATTCTCTGGTGTGATTTAAGACTATCCAGTCGCCTAAAGCTCTTCCCACACTGGTCACATGAGTAGGGCTTCTCTCCTGTGTGTATTCTCTGGTGTGATTTCAGATGAGACGGATGACTAAAGCTCTTCTCACACTGGTCACAAAAGTAGGGCTTCCATCCTGTGTGAATGCGCTGGTGTGTTTTCAGATGAGACAGTTGACCAAAGCTCTTCTCACACTGGTCACAAAAGTAGGGCTTCCATCCTGTGTGAATTATCTGGTGTGATTGCAGACTACCCAGGTGACTAAAGCTCTTCTCACACTGGTCACATGAGTAGGGCTTTTCTCCTGTGTGTATTCTCTGGTGTGATTTAAGACTAGACAAATGAGTAAAGCTCTTCTCACACTGGTCACATGAGTAGGGCTTTTCTCCTGTGTGTATTCTCTGGTGTGTTTTAAGACTATCCAGTCGCCTAAAGCTCTTCCCACACTGGTCACAGGAGTAGGGCTTCTCTCCTGTGTGAATGCGCTGGTGTATTTGCAGATGAGACAGTCGCCTAAAGCTCTCCCCACACTGGTCACAGGAGTAGGGCTTTTCTCCTGTGTGTATTCTCTGGTGTAATTTAAGAATATCCAGTCGCCTAAAGCTCTCTCCACACTGGTCACATGAGTAGGGCTTTTCTCCTGTGTGTATTCTCTGGTGTAATTTAAGACTATCCAGTCGCCTAAAGCTTTTTCCACACTGGTCACAGCAGAGACCTTTTCTTCCATCCAAGCCTCTTGGTTTCTTCCCAGGCCTGACAGGACAGCTATCTGGATGGAGATAGTGATGGAGAAGAGTGTCAGAGGAAGGAGAGATTTGGTGATTTTATTCAGCTTTAATTTCCATGCAAGAGGTTTATAATGGTATGTAGTTCTGTTTTATAGTTTAAGAACACAGTGTAGTCCAGAGTCGTCTACAGTTCTAGACTTAAACCACTTTGTTTCAAGCACCAGTTAGTCAACAGTTTCTGGAGCAGGAGTGGTTACATCATGGCTGTGGTTAAGGTCAGTTTAAATTGAGTCCGGGACTAAAGCCACTTCAGTCTCAGGTTATAGTCTCAGTAGTTAGTATAGTTAGTCTCAGGCGGCACAGTGGTTAGCACTGCTGCCTCACAGCAAGAAGGTCCTGGGTTCGAACCCCATCAGGGGGCCTTTCTGTGTGGAGTTTGCATGTTCTCCCTGTGTCCGCGTGGGTTTCCTCCAGGTCCTCTGGTTTCCTCCCACACCATAAAGACATGCATGGTAGGCAGGGACTACAGATGGAAACTAGCTCATTAGCTAATTCTGGCACATTTACATTGATGTGTAAACTAAAGATGCTGATTAATGTGCACTGTCCCTGGGTAAAAAATAAATACTTAACTTAAGACAGATTATACTGTCACTTTATGGATCAAATCTTATATCACGCTATGGGAGATTTCATATCTCTGTAACGATATACATCATGATATAGTATGTTTTCTGTAAATTGGATGAAACATTTGTCTACAAAATAACCACATAATCCATGACTACTTTATAATAATCCTGAGTGTAAACAAAATATGAATTAAAGGCACTTTGTCTTTTCTCCGTTTATTTGGAAGCAACATTGAACAGAATATGCTCATCCGTTTCTTAATACAGACCCAGTGTCTGAATCATATACTGACTGAATTGACCTCTTCACCTACGACTAGGGTTGGGTACTGTTCACATTGGAACCGATACTGGTACCGACTGTGCCTTTCTTTCTGTACTTTACTCTCTCTGTAATAACAATTTTGTTGTAAAAACTAAAATAAAGTGCTCAATTTCAACATTATTATTACAACACACCACACAAACTAAAACCGTTGCATTTACATTGCATGATATACATGTATTATGCATTATTATTTAAAAGTTTAAATAACAGTATCTGGCCATCCTCAGTAAATACTATCAACCTCCTCTGACCTCGTCCGGTCTTTCCAAAGACCAGAGATGGGACGCACACACATGCACAGAAAGGGAGAAGGGCTTATAGCCCCTCCCTTTCCTCACTATTGGATCTCCATGAAAACTAAACTGTTCTTCAGGTTTTACCGCAACGTGGGCTGACAGGAATGGCGAGGATGCAGAGCATGTTAGATACATTGAACCCGTTGCTCACAGTTTTCACTGCACATAGAAACTGTGAGACTCTGAGAGGAGTTGTCACAGGGCTGTCGAATAGAGCTGAACAACTACATGTCATATCTTCTAAAGGTCTGCTCTGTGTCGAATAGAGCTGAACAACTACATGTCATATCTTCTAAAGGTCTGCTCTGTGTCGAATAGAGCTGAACAACTACATGTCATATCTTCTAAAGGTCTGCTCTGTGTCGAATAGAGCTGAACAACTACATGTCATATCTTCTAAATGTCTGTGCTGCTCTGTGTCGAATAGAGCTGAACAACTACATGTCATATCTTCTAAATGTCTGTGCTGCTCTGTGTCCAATAGAGCTGAACAACTACATGTCATATCTTCTAAATGTCTGTGCTGCTCTGTGTCGAATAGAGCTGAACAACTACATGTCATATCTTCTAAATGTCTGTGCTGCTATGTGTTGAATAGAGCTGAACAACTACATGTCATATCTTCTAAAGGTCTGTACTGCTATGTGTTGAATAGAGCTGAACAACTACATGTCATATCTTCTAAAGGTCTGCTCTGTGTCTAATAGAGCTGAACAACTACATGTCATATCTTCTAAAGGTCTGCTCTGTGTCTATTAGAGCTGAACAACTACATGTCATATCTTCTAAAGGTGCTGCTCTGTGTCTAATAGAGCTGAACAACTACATGTCATATCTTCTAAAGGTCTGTGCTGCTCTGTGTCTAATAGAGCTGAACAACTACATGTCATATCTTCTAAAGGTGCTGCTCTGTGTCTAATAGAGCTGAACAACTACATGTCATATCTTCTAAAGGTCTGCTCTGTGTCTAATAGAGCTGAACAACTACATGTCATATCTTCTAAAGGTCTGCTCTGTGTCTAATAGAGCTGAACAACTACATGTCATATCTTCTAAAGGTCTGCTCTGTGTCTAATAGAGCTGAACAACTACATGTCATATCCTCTAAAGGTGCTGCTCTGTGTCCAATAGAGCTGAACAACTACATGTCATATCTTCTAAAGGTGCTGCTCTGTGTCGAATAGAGCTGAACAACTACATGTCATATCTTCTAAAGGTCTGCTCTGTGTCTAATAGAGCTGAACAACTACATGTCATATCTTCTAAAGGTCTGCTCTGTGTCTAATAGAGCTGAACAACTACATGTCATATCTTCTAAAGGTCTGTGCTGCTCTGTGTCTAATAGAGCTGAACAACTACATGTCATATCTTCTAAAGGTCTGCTCTGTGTCTATTAGAGCTGAACAACTACATGTCATATCTTCTAAAGGTCTGCTCTGTGTCTAATAGAGCTGAACAACTACATGTCATATCTTCTAAAGGTCTGCTCTGTGTCTATTAGAGCTGAACAACTACATGTCATATCTTCTAAAGGTCTGCTCTGTGTCTAATAGAGCTGAACAACTACATGTCATATCTTCTAAAGGTCTGTGCTGCTCTGTGTCTAATAGAGCTGAACAACTACATGTCATATCTTCTAAAGGTCTGCTCTGTGTCTATTAGAGCTGAACAACTACATGTCATATCTTCTAAAGGTCTGCTCTGTGTCTAATAGAGCTGAACAACTACATGTCATATCTTCTAAAGGTCTGTGCTGCTCTGTGTCTAATAGAGCTGAACAACTACATGTCATATCTTCTAAAGGTCTGCTCTGTGTCTAATAGAGCTGAACAACTACATGTCATATCTTCTAAAGGTCTGTGCTGCTCTGTGTCTAATAGAGCTGAACAACTACATGGCATATCTTCTAAAGGTCTGCTCTGTGTCTAATAGAGCTGAACAACTACATGTCATATCTTCTAAAGGTCTGTGCTGCTCTGTGTCCATTATGAAATGACAATTGCACGTCATTGAAGGTCTGCGCTGGTCTGTGTCTATTAGGGTTGTCACGAGACCAACACTTTAGTTTCGATACTATACCAATATTAATTTCGATACTTTTCCTCAAAATCAGGTAAACACTCTCAGATGTCATTATTGTGGTGCCCAGTGACCCGGATGTCCTGAGGGGCGTGAGTTTAGGGAGGTGAGTGTAACGGGGAAGCCCGTGGGTATGTCCACAGTCACGGAAACAGGTGTGTTGACGAGTGACTGTGGCAGTGCGGGCTGGTAAATTAAACTCACTTCCCCATAACAGGGTTAACAGACGCATAGGTACGGTAGTTAGGAGTGAATTCACTTCTTAGTGCAGCGGCCTGTGTCGTCGCCCGCGGACGCGGGAGCCCCCTGTTCGACTCCCCCTCAGGGACATTCTCATTTAACATCAACACAACGCAGACCCAGTATGATCCGTCACAGCCAATTCGCACATTTATATATATATTAGGGCTGACCCCTATTAGTCGACTAATCGGTCGAAAGGAGCCGTAGTCGACCAGCCAACCTCTTAGTCGAATATAAAAAAAATTAAAATGTAAAATATTTTTTTATCTTTCTTTCCAAAAGAAAAGAGGCCTAGAAGCGTGGCTAACGCTAATGGCACGCATACCAGAAGCTAACTGCCTACGAAAACAGGCACAGAGGCACTGAAAGAGGATTTCACCCATCTAATGAACAAACACACTAGACTAGACAAATATCAAGATGTATCCATCAGTGGACCAATTGCATGCTTTTGCAGAGAACAAGAAGCCTTCAGTCGACTCCTTCAGACATTAAGCACCCCCCACAGCCCAAATGGAATGATAAAAAAATATATATATATATATTAAAAATATTATAATTTTTTTTTATTTGAATTTTTTTTTTAGTCGACCAATAGTCGACTAACGGCACATTTTGGCCAATCATAGTCGACCATCCAAATCCTTAGTCGGGGACAGCCCTAATATATATATATACATATATTATCTTTCAAATGCCCAAGTTCAATTTGGATTTAGTATCACCAGGCGTGCATAAGAACAGATAATGAAATCTACTGTAAATACTAGGGGTGGGACGATACATCGATCCAGATCGATATATCGATCTATTATCAATAATCAAATAGGATCGATGCAACGTAAAAAGATCAATTCATATTGCGATACTCTTATTTTGAAAATCCGCGAGTCATATCCGCCGGCGCCCAGTATTGTGAAACTCCGTGTAGCTCTGTACAGCAGAACAGAGCGTCTATTTTGCGAAGAGATATAAGTCTGTGCAGTTTTTTCCCTGCAACGGGTCAAATGCATCTAACATTAGGGATGCACCGAAAATTCGGCCACCGAAAGAGTTTTTTCACCGAAAATATATCACCGAAACAGAAGCAACCTGTAACCTAACGCGTGTTGTTGTGATGATGTCATCAAAACGCGGATTCATTACATGCGCGCTGTGAGCTCTTCAGTCTTGCGTGATACTCCTCTTGGGACTCGGGAGCAATGCATCTCCTCGGGAGTCGCGCTGTTTCTATGTAAATTCCGCGCACAACGAGTCCAATAAATGCGTCTTTAACATACTTTATCCTTATTTACTACATGCCCATTGCGGTTAATCACTGAGTGATCTAATATGCATATTATTCAGAGCGAGAGGGATTGTGTTTCTCACATTGATGCTGTCTGTCGCGCGTCTACTGTGCCAAAGTCATCTGGGGACTAGAAAGGTGTGCTCAGTAGAGCACAGATCTCTCTCTCTCTCTCTGATTGAAAACTTTATTAACAGATTGCAGAATGGGTACAATACAGTACAGCTCAATACACACAATTGTTAAGGGGATGCAGACCAGAGAAAGACTTTCGTCTTGTTTACATTTTCAATTCATCAGGACATATATGACATACATGACATACAGATAGACAGTACTGCTACATCTATACATTTATGACATACCAGATTTGCAAATACAGTACTGTTTGTGATACAAAAAGACCCATAATAGTGATTATTTATTATTTAAGTTAAGTTTTGCCATAATCATATATTTTTCCATAATCAGGTAGCTGAACAACATTGGTAAAAAAAATTCTATTCTATGAATCATTTTCGGCCTTTCGGCTTTCGGTTTTCGGCCAACTGTTTTCCTATTTTCGGTATCGGTTTCGGCCAAGAATTTCCCATTCGGTGCATCCCTATTGAAGGATTTGGGGTGCTTTTTCAATGTATGTGATGTATAGGTTGGGGGGAGAGTACCACAGCTAAAACGGTGAGATCGAAATGTGCATGGTTTGCTTTAGAAAACGGTGATAGAAGAGGCAGTAGCCAGCAGAATGTTTAGCAGCCAGCCGAATGTTTTGCATTCCTTGTAAGAACAAACTGATAGCGAGTGTCTCCCAGAGCGAGGGAGAGCGGTGACATCTTTAATGAAACAGTAGAGAAACGTTTTGAAGTGTGTGTAAAGGTTAAACGCGGTCGTCATGACAGCGCGTCGCCCTGACAACCAGAAGAGGGGCGGGGCTATCGTTTCTACGACGAAGATCTATAAGTCGAACGGTGTTTCCGGGTGTAAGGCAGACTAGAATCTGACCAAGAGCGAGTAGGACTGAGATCATACAGAAGACACTCTCCTCTCATCGAGAGGGGGGGGGGGGGGGGGGGGAGGAAGAATGCCACATCATCATTAGCTTCGGCTAACACGAGGAGGGTTCAGGCTAACGACCAGGCCTGACCACTATTGGACATAACAGCAAAAGGACGATAATCTGAACACACCGAAAGATCATTAGAATAGACTCTTCAAGGACAATACAATCTGTTAACATCTGAGCTGAGGTTTCTGTTTATCAAATAAAACCACGCTTTTCCTTGTAAGGTATTTCACGTTGTCGAAGTGTCGAATTCTTACGGAGGTGGAGAATTAGTATGGTTTATGGATTGCACTAACGGGGGAGATAAGGATCTTATCAGCCAGTGTCGGAGAGACGTCAGGACCATTAAAACGCAGAGGAATTGGATGGAGAGCCAAAACAGATGAAGACGTGATACTGGCCAGTTTGATCAGGATCTAACACTATCTAACATGCTTTGCATCGTCGCCATTCCTTTATGCCCACGTCGCGTTAAATATCTAAAGCTAAGCAGCTAACCGTGAGAGAACAGGAAACGGAGAGGGGAAGGAGGAGGGGCGGGGCATTCTACCTTTCTGTGTGTGGGGACTGGGCAGTGTGAGTGTGTGTGTGTGTGTTACTGAGGATGCAGGCCTGTACATTGCGACATATATGTCGCACGTGCGACACTGACGTCAGTCTGTGCGATGAATGAATTGACTTCAGTAGCACTGGTGCGATGGCCCGTGGAGCAAGCAAAAAAAAATAAAGTGTGACGGTAAATTGAATGGACCACAGCGCCACGCTATCCACTTGGTACTTGTAGTCTCGTGCGATTAAAAACAATGTCCCGTCTCGCGTAGAGTCCATAATCAAACACCAAATCCCATAATCCCTAGCGAACAATATCCCCGCGACTAAGTTGCGAGCTCAATGTACACTGACTGGGTGACTTCGACAAGATGAAGCGCTTTTTTAAGGTATTAAATCCAACAAAAGAAGTACAAGATCAAAACCCCAAACGAGCCCGAGAGGGACCACCGTTAATAGAAACGAGACAAAAGGAGAAGATTAACAAGATGTACAGATATAACGCAGAGTGGGAAAATGATTTTCCGTGGATATTTTTTAATGAGGAAGCACAGCTATTATTATTCTGTCACTGGTGCCGGGAGACTCCGGAAAAGATCCGATCAGAGAATCCCTTGACTCGCGGGTAACAATATCCTAAAAAGGGATAACATTAATAAACACAATACGTCCCATCGACACATTCTTGCCCGGGATGCCTTCAACGCTAAACAAACTCCTGAGCGCGGGCCGGTGTTCTGCAAAATCCTACTCCCGCACCCTCTTGCACTCGCTGAGTAAACAGACGACCAGAGCGGATGATGCTGATCTCCGTGAGGTAAAGTTTAAGATGAATGTGGCATATTGCATCGCCAAGGAAGAAATGCTGTTCACTAAATTTAAGCCGCTAATTTTACTCTGTAAAAAGAACTCCATCGTATGGCTACTTAAATTCCCCTCCGGGATCAATAAAGTATTAATTATCAATCAATCTATCTATCTATCTAATAACGAGACAATATGCAAATAAGGTAATAATAATAATAATTCATTTTATTTATAAAGCCCTTTTCATTCATGCAGAGTTCCTTGTACTTAGTTCTGATTAATGCAATAGTGTGTGTGTGTGTGTGTGTGTGTGTGGATCTGAAAAAGTGGCCAGCAGACATGATGCTGGAACTGTGACACGTGTGCAGTGCACACACACACACACGCACGCACACACACACACACGAATAATTATAATAATAATAATAATAATAATAATAATAATAATAATAATAATAATAATAATAATACATTTATTTATTTGGTTCCACAAATATGTACAGGTGTTTGTATGCATTATATCTATTTGTTATGTTGGTTTCTAGGTGTTTCTAGGTTGGTTTCTAGCTTTCCCTGTAATCTGAGTCCACACCAGCGCTGCCTGGTCTCGGACTGCTTCATATCGGTTATATGGTTATGTCCTTGTTCTTTTTGTTTTACATTATGGGCAAATAAAGAAAGAATTTGTCTAAAAGCATTTCTTGTTAAAGTTTGGATTTTGTGTGCCCTGTATGCAAGATGCATGTCCCTTGCCAGTCACATACCTATTTAAGTAATGAACTGCACTACTTGTGGTTGTTTTTAGAGATTTTAGAGACGTTTTATACTCGTGCTACAAGATTTTGGCCTGTGCTACAAAACTATCAACCTCTGTAGCACCAGTGCTATGTGCAAAAAAAGTTAACGTACAGCCCTGGGATGGACAGATAATGTTGATATTTAAACATGAATACATAATAAATGTATTCATGATCATCATGCAACATAAAACAATTGTAGGAAGTTTGGGAGAGGAAGGGGTTTTAGCTTGTGTGTTGTGAGTTCCAAAACATTTTACTTAAAGTTTAAAGCTCAATATATAAAAAGTGAACAGGAGGTCTATTTGTATTAAAAACAATAGATTGTTTTTCATTTAAATGTCTGGAAGAGCTCAAAAATAAAAACATCCAATTGATATTTCCATAGCCTTTTTTTTAGTTGATCTAAATGTGACTGATTGTGTTAAATGGGCACATAATATCGCCTCATATCGATCGCAGGCACCTGAATCGAATCGTATCGTTATAAAACCTTGAGTCCTGCTTGCTTGCCGTCAAAAAGTGGATGTCGCAAAACTTTCTACTCCTTAATGCAGATAAAACTGAGATGTTAATTGTTGGCCCCCAAAACCACAGAGGCCTGTTTCAGGACATCTCCCTCAACTTTGATACTTGTCAGCTCCACCATAAAAAACCTCTGAGTAATTTTTTATTCCTCCCTCTCATTTAATGCACATATAAAAAATGTCACCAAAATTGCCTTCTTCCATCTTCGTAAAATCGCAAAAATTCGCCCCATTTTAACTCTGGCTGATGCTGAAACCCTGATTCATGCTTTTGTCTCATCACGTCTGGACTACTGTAATGCACTTTTTTCAGGCCTACCTAATTCAAGCATCAAAAATCTTCAACTCGTGCAAAATGCGGCTGCACGGATACTAACTAGAACTAGAAAATTTGATCACATCACACCAGTTTTGTCCGCCCTACACTGACTTCCTATTCAAGCCTGATCTGACTTTAAAGTGCTACTCCTCACCTACAAAATTTGAAATGGGCTTGCACCGCTCTATCTATCCGATCTCATCTCCCGATACTCGCCCGCTCGTGCTCTGCGCTCACAAAATGCGGGGCTTCTATCGATTCCTAGGGTTAAAAAGAAATCCACCGGCCACAGAGCCTTTGTCTACCGCGCTCCCTACCTGTGGAACAAATTACCTGCCGTCGTCAGGGGCGCCTGCTCTGTCGAAGCTTTTAAATCCCTGCTTAAGACCCATCTTTTCGCTCTCTCCTTCAACCTACCCTGATCTCACCTGGTCGGGGACTGACCTTTAGATTAATCGGTCTAGTTTAGTTAGGATGTCTATTTTCTCCCATGTCTGCTTTTCTGCAGCACTACAAACATGGGAACTCTCTAACCCCTGTCCCAACCGCCTGTATACTTTCCGTAGCCGCATTTCTCGCAGACGCTCTCTGATTGGCCGATGTCAGTTTCTACACTGGTTAAGCTTAGGCAATCTTCGAAGTTGGTTAAGGTTAGGCAAGTTCTTTCGACGGTTAAGCTTAGGCACTCTTTCGAAGTTGGTTAAGGTTAGAGTTTGTCTTAGAGCATGGCGATAGAACGCCAGGTAGTTTGCAGGCTGTTTGACGTGGAAATGGGCAAAGACACAGCTCGTCACGCTATTGGGCGCACATGTCACATGACCAGAAACGTCTGCCAGAAATGCGGCTACGGAAAGTATAGACACGTCCCAACCCCCCCCCCCCCCCCCATCTCTCTGAGTGCCTATCTCGTAGTGCTGACCAAGGTGATGGATGCCTCGGGGTCTTGGCCAAGATTGCAGTGACTGCTCTACATGCACCGAGGCCATGGATCAGCTCCTTACCATCTTCTGTCCGTGGTCTGTCAACATGGTTTGTGGTCTGTCAACGTGGTTTCATTGCTGGGTTAAGTACTTCTATTCTATTCACATAATATGCTTACTTCATATATCTATTCTATTCACATATATGCTTACCACTTGTATCTATTGCTATGTCCGGCCACTACAATCACGCAAGCTGTCTAATGCCTGTCCCGTCTCCCTGTGAGTTGCTGTCCTGGAGTGTTGACCAGAGTGTCGGACGTCCCGTGATGAAGACCGGGAGGATGCGACCCTCTCTGCGTGCCCTCCTGTCTCCCTGTCTCCGGTGGTCTCGTAGTGGTGACCGGAGTGCTGGACGTCCCGCGATGATGTCGGGGAGGTTGCGACCCTCTCTGCGCCGCCCCCTATCTCCCTGTCTCTGGCTGTCTCGGAGCGATGACCGGAGTGTTGAACGTCCCGTGATTAAGATGGGGAGGATGCGACCCTCTTTGCGCCGCCCCTGTGCCTCAAATAGATTCGCTATCAGCTCTATCTTTAATCTTTCAAAATGTTCAGTTGCTATCGCTATCAGCTCTATCTTAAATTTTTCAAAATGTTCAGTTGCTATTGCATGCACTCATCTGTGTTTCACTACACACATGAGTGCATGCTTACCAACCGTCAGTCTGCAACACTACTATCACCGACATCTAAGAAGGGAGATTCCCCCTTGAATGGCCCTTCTAAGGTTTCTCTCCTCCACACTGCCTGTGGTGCATTTTTTCCCTATCGTTAGGTTTTAGTGAGTTTTTCCTTACCTTCGCGTGGGGTATGTCTGGGAATGTTTGCATTCATTCATTTATTTGCATTTATTTGCATTTATTTTAAATTTGTTGGACCTTATGGTGTTCTTGTTTTGTTCTTGACTTATTGTTATGTTTCTTCTTGACTTGTTTAAAGAAGACGTGTCCGGCCCATGGGGACATTAACGTGTGTTGTCGGGCCTTACAAATAAATTTGATTTGATTTGATTTATCGTATCGCATCGTGGCAGACTTTGTGATATCAGCAAATATCGTATCGTTGTCCAAAGAATCGATATCGTATCGTGATGAAACTGGTGATCCCCACCCCTAGTAAATACAGTAGCTTTTTTATTTTGATTAGGGTGCAACCGTTTTGAAACTAATTTCAGATCTAATTGTTGCTACATGCTAACAATAGGAAAGAGAAACTAACTACGTTTCAATATGTCATAAACGTTACCTTTTGTGGTAGAATTATCCCGAATAATAGCAGTTATTGTAATAATTCATACAGTACTATGAACCTTGAACCCAATAGAATCTTGCAGGAAGTGTAGTTTAAAAAAATTTCAACGCAGAACCAGACCTGTGGAAGTCCGCTACAAAATGGCCGCAAAAAAACTACAATTCCCATTCCCCCGGTTTTATAAAATGGTCGCCTGTCGCGGATATATACAGACATTCCAAAGAGGAAAATCTATCTATATAACATTTTAACCTATTCCTAAACTAACATATTGATGATAATATACATTCTAAATGCTGTTGTGACATGTTCATGATGTTTATACTTGAATACGTTTGAAATAAAAATCGCTAGTTTTATAGAACAGTCTAGAAATATTGATTTATGACCATTATGTCATTTGCCGGAAGAGGTTAAGGAATCAAATAGTCTGCTGCTATGGCTGCATGCGTGGCGCTAACGTTATTGTTTTCAAATGCGCAACTGTCGGAAAAACATGGCAGCGATAAGAGGAAGCGATAGTCACGGAGGCATGCGATTCCAGGAATCGGACTATTAGGAACCGGCTCCCAAACGGAACCAGTTTTCGATTCCCATCCCTAGGGGCGCCCCTCCGTGCTTTGATCGCTACCAACGGAACACGCCACACACACACACGCTCCCGATCGCATGAAGGCATTTTTGGATCAACGCAATATTGATACCATTTAGCCCTTACCTTGACCAGGATCTGTCCCGAAAAGAATATTCCAATTATCTGATGGCCATTCCAAGTACTGATCTCGATCGTGTTTCCAACGTATTCCAGCAATGAACATGAACCCGGGGGGCCCGACCCTCGACGATGCATGAGTTATAAGCGTTTGGCTTGCCCGACTAGTTAGACCCCGCACGCAGATCGGCCCAGACACCAAGCCACATCGTTTCAAATGGAGTGCAATAACGGCCGCAAGGCGGCGGTATTGGACTTTTGCAATCTCAGACCCATCCCGAGTGATAACACAAGCTGCCTGCATGTTTTATGAATGGAAATATTGAATAAAAGAAATAACGACCAAAACCCGAGATATCTCGGGTCTGGCGCCCAGCGCATGGCGAGTTAACCCGACTTATCTCTTATCTTGAGTTAAGGTCCCCAGAGTTTGCACTGAATTAGGAAAATCTTCTTTTAGCTTCTGTGCCCCCGACACATGGAATCTTTTGCAAAGCACTTTAAACTCAATACTTGAGTATCCATTGGTCAGTTTAAATCTATAATAGCCAACCAAATTGTTTAAATTATTAACTTTTCTGTTTCTATATTATTTTTGTATAATGTACTGTACCCTCTTAACACATTGGGTGCCATGCCCCTTCCGGGAAGTGCATCTGGCCTTGCCGTCCATTAACCCCATGTAAACGCTCACCTTGTTTGTAGAGCTAAACCTATATTTTATATTATAGCTATGGATCTAATAACACCGTTGATTGTCAGTGAGTTGCTTCATCCGTACATTTCAGTTTTTTACCATTTTGAATATAAATATAGTTTGGGTGCTTCTGATTAAAAAGAAAAAGACGCGAAAATAGCGTTTTAGTGGAATCCACTTATCACTAGGGATGGGTACCGAATTCGGTACTTTTAAAAAGGTACCTACCGAAACACGTCAGTACTACAGAGTATCGATTCACGTGCGATCCAACTGTGCCTACTTTCGGTTATGAGAAAGAAAAGAAAAAAAGTCCAATGACGTCACGTTTTGTTTACCGCAAAACGAAACCGCACGTTAATGTCAACGGCACAATACATGTTTTCAAACTCTCTTTGGGTGTTTGCAATTCATGGGGAGTATACTTGTCTCTGCTATCTTGGTACAGTGAGCAGGTTGTTATGTCTCTGATATCTTGGTACAGTGAGCAGGTTGTTATGTCTCTGATATCTTGGTACAGTGAGCAGGTTGTTATGTCTCTGATATCTTGGTACAGTGAGCAGGTTGTTATGTCTCTGCTATCTTGGTACAGTGGGCAGGTTGTTATGTCTCTGATATCTTGGTACAGTGAGCAGGTTGTTATGTCTCTGATATCTTGGTACAGTAGGCAGGTTGTTATGTCTGATATCTTGGTACAGTGAGCAGGTTGTTATGTCTCTGATATCTTGGTACAGTGGGCAGGTTGTTATGTCTGATATCTTGGTACAGTGGGCAGGTTGTTATGTCTCTGCTATCTTGGTACAGTGAGCAGGTTGTTATGTCTCTGATATCTTGGTACAGTGAGCAGGTTGTTATGTCTCTGATATCTTGGTACAGTGGGCAGGTTGTTATGTCTCTGATATCTTGGTACAGTGAGCAGGTTGTTATGTCTCTGATATCTTGGTACAGTGGGCATGTTGTTATGTCTCTGATATCTTGGTACAGTGGGCAGGTTGTTATGTCTCTGATATCTTGGTACAGTGAGCAGGTTGTTATGTCTCTGATATCTTGGTACAGTGGGCAGGTTGTTATGTCTGATATCTTGGTACAGTGGGCAGGTTGTTATGTCTCTGCTATCTTGGTACAGTGAGCAGGTTGTTATGTCTCTGATATCTTGGTACAGTGAGCAGGTTGTTATGTCTGATATCTTGGTACAGTGGGCAGGTTGTTATGTCTCCGATATCTTGGTACAGTGAGCAGGTTGTTATGTCTCTGATATCTTGGTACAGTGAGCAGGTTGTTATGTCTCGGATATCTTGGTACAGTGAGCAGGTTGTTATGTCTCCGATATCTTGGTACAGTGAGCAGGTTGTTATGTCTCTGATATCTTGGTACAGTGAGCAGGTTGTTATGTCTCTGATATCTTGGTACAGTGGGCAGGTTGTTATGTCTCTGATATCTTGGTACAGTGAGCAGGTTGTTATGTCTCTGATATCTTGGTACAGTGGGCATGTTGTTATGTCTCTGATATCTTGGTACAGTGGGCAGGTTGTTATGTCTCTGATATCTTGGTACAGTGAGCAGGTTGTTATGCCTCCGATATCTTGGTACAGTGGGCAGGTTGTTATGTCTCTGATATCTTGGTACAGTAATGAATAATGAATAATAATGACTTGGATTTATATAGCGCTCTTCATGAGACCCAGAGCGCTTCACAGAGTCCATTATTCGTTCATACACAGTCATACCGGTGGTGGTAAGCTACAATTGCAGCCAGTTACAATGTCTCTGATATCTTGGTACAGTGGGCAGGTTGTTAGAAAGTGTACCTCAGTTTTCCACCTCTGCTCTTGCTCTCTGCTACTATCTCCAAACTTCCACTCC
Source organism: Notolepis coatsorum (assembly GCF_963971535.1). NCBI lineage: Eukaryota > Metazoa > Chordata > Actinopteri > Aulopiformes > Paralepididae > Notolepis > Notolepis coatsorum. Next base: position 107,405,293 of record NC_140179.1, read on the forward strand.
TCTCGAAACTTTATTTTATTATGTGCTCGCGCTGCCGTGGTGGGTTTTCTTTTTAGCGGTCTGCTTACTCCTTCCATATAGTTTCACATATTTGTAACTTATTTAATCGTCGGACATGAGGTTAGCTCCATAGGCTAAGAGTAGACAGAAAAGTAGTGGATGTGACGTCGGTAAACAAGCCACAGGCTGTTATGTAAGACCAAACACACCGCGGAGTGGGTCTTCTCCAAAGCGGGGGTGGAGCGAAAATAACTGCTAGAATACTCAATCAGCAGCAGAGTAGTTCATTGCTGCTAGATTGTTTGTTTGTTTAATCAGTTCATTTATTTGTTATTTAAATATATAGATGTGTATTTGACAATTTTTTTTATCAGCAGAATAGTTCATTGCTGCTAGAGTGCTTTGTTTACCCTTGTTTTATACTTGTTATTTTGTAAAATACAATACCATTATTTATTTTGTATTTAAATATATAGATGTGTACCTTTTTTAGTTAATTTGTTAAATATATTTTTCTAAATAAACATAACATTTATTTAAAGATATGTGTGTGACTGTAAATATATATATGTTGTTCTAAATAAATAATAACTATTTGTATAGCACCTTTCATACAGGGGATTGCAGTTCAAAGTGCTTTACATCAGTAAGATGTAAATAATAATAAAGTAATAATAAGACATTATTTATTTATTAACACTTTAAGTGCCGGAAACGTGTTTCGGCGTCTTTCCTAGGCATGCTCAAGTTGCCTAGGACGCCGTAACTCGTCTTTGATATCAATATTTCAAAAATCTGTGATCGGAATCATATTTCCCCTCTGCAGCCTTCACACACAGTTCTGATCAGTACAGCATGCACAAGGTGCCACGCTGAATTATGAATGGCAATAGTGAATAAAAGAAATACAGTGAGAAAAACGCAGATCTACGTTGCCGGCACTCAACCGTCGGGCGACAGAAACGTAGTTCTATGTTAACGGCACCCAAAGGGTTAAAGGGAATACGCCAGGTTAGTGAGCTCAAACATGGGAAGGGCATTTTACAAATGTGCAAGGATCTAACATATTGTAGCTCCGCCTTACTCACCATGGCTCTTTGCATGTTTGGGTTGGATGGTCTGCCTTGTCCACCCATAGACTTAACCATTGGCATATTTTTATTTATAAGGCTATTCTTGGTTTGCTTCCATCATACCTATGGATCTATATTCTTAAAAAATGTATGGGAAGTTATTGTCTTCGCTCCCAGGACCTATTCCTACTATCTTTCCCTAAAGCCTGTACTGGATTGGGAAAAAGGGGGTTTAAGTATGTTGCTCCTTCTACTAATTATCCAAATCTTTGGTAGGTGGTCTCATTGGATGCATTTAAAGTTATTCTTAATGACTTTGAGGCAGGGACATCTGGCTGCAGATGTTTTGACTGATTTATATTGCCCCTGTATGGACCCTGAAGTCGATGACTTGTGATGAATATTGATGAATATTTTTGTATTCTGTCATTTGTTCTTTATTTTATTGTAAATGTAATGTTTTTATATCTGGTATTGCGGCCTGCTGGATGATATTTTGCGGCCCCCTACTTGACATCAAAGTTTAGTGTTAGTGCGGCCCGCGCGCAACTGTTTGCCGAGTCGTTGTGCGAGAGTTGGACGTTTTATTTATTTTATCACTTGTAGGCTACCATAGCGCAGGCTCATGACAGCAACGTTACGTTAGTGACTTGGTTGAAACGTGATTCCGGAGTGATACCAAGTAAAGTGGAAGGCAAATGCATCCTGGCTATCTCCTCTGCGAGCAGTGCTCTGCATGTCCGGCTGCACTGCCACACAGTCTGTGTCTGTGTACTCTGCTCTGGTCCAATCACATTCAGCGTCCCGTCAGCGTTTTTCCACAGTCTGCGAATCAGATGCAGAGTAGGGCGGGTCTTAAACAGTCAGAGTCAGAGCAGAGTTGACAGCGCATCTACAGTAGCCTCGCTCCCAGTTTTATCTCCGTGAGATAAATGTAGCTAGTAGCCTAGTTCCGCCAGCAGGCAACCAGCAGAAAAATATGGCATGTTCAAAGATGGTCAGTAAAAGAAAAGTCGACTGCAATTCAAAGGTGAATGGACTGAAAAATATGCATTCATCCTGAGTCCCAGCACCAAACCAATGTGACTAATATGCCAAGAAACGGTAGCTCTTGTGAAGGGTGGCAATTTGAAACGCCACTACGAAACAAAGGTTATTTTAATGCAACCTTTCCTCAAAATTCAGTGCTAAGAACCACAAAAATAAATGGAATGAAATCATCATATCAAGCTGCAAGCAGAATTATTGTTAAATCTATGTCACAATGAGAAAAAGCAACCAAGACCTCACTCAGTGGCATGGGTGTTGGCTAAACACAAGAAGCCATTCTCTCTCTCTGATGCATACATAATAAAATAATGTATGACTGAAGTGATGGAGACCATGTTTGAAGGCAAACAAAAGCAAATCCCCCTCAGATCGCACAGCAACCAGAATAACTGAAATACTGGCTGGTGATTTGATTAAACAGCTTTGTGATAGAATAAAAAAATGCACAGTGCATTTCCATAGCTGTGGATGAGTCCACTGACACCACTGAGAAGCCTATGTTCTGAAGAACCGTTCATGTTCTGAAGAACTGTTCATGTTCTGAAATGACACGGTCTCCGATTCCATTCTCCTCAACCGCCTCTCTGACCACCTGGGTGTTACTGGGACCGCTCTCACCTGGTTCGAATCCTACCTCACTGACCGAAAACAGTTCATCTCCATCTGCAACTCCACCTCACCCCCTGCCCCAGTTAACCAAGGTGTGCCACAGGGCTCTGTTCTTGGTCCACTCCTCTTCACAATCTACATGCTCCCCCTTGGTCACATCATCCGGGAACATGGTCTCAATTTCCACTCCTATGCTGATGACACTCAGCTCTACATCAGCACCTCACCCTCCACTCCTCTCCCCCCACAGCACCTCGTCAACTGTCTCCTTGACATCAAGGCCTGGATGTCATCCAATTTCCTGAAGCTAAATAGCAAGAAAACTGAGCTCATGGTTGTGGCCAAGCAGTCACTGCTCCGGAAGGTTGGAGACCTCCTCCTTGAAGTGGACGGCTGCCTAATCCACCCTTCCCCAAAAGTTCGCAACCTGGCGTCATACTGGACTCCACCCTCTCCTTTCATTCCCACATCAAAACAATAACCAAATCCAGGGCGGTCAGGTGGCGTAGCGGAGATTGCGCTCGTCACCAATGCAGGAGATCAGGAATCTGGCGTTGTAGACAGCGACGCCTACAGGTCAGGTCTCGGCGCTTGCTAAGCGGGGCAGGACTTGGTGGAGATAGCGTGCCCTCCCACGCGTTACACTTCACCAATGAGAGTCCTTGCTGCCAAGTGAAAAAAGCGTCACTGGCTTGACGCCGCACGTCTCGGAGGAAGCGTGCGTTCGACATCAGGACACCCTTGTACCAACTCGTGGGAGAACATGCGTACAGCGACCAGGTGGGGGAGGGGGGGAATTGGCATAACGACTAATTGGGACGGGGAGAAAATCAGGGAAAAAATAGGAGAAAGAGAAGGTAAAAAAAATAAAAATAAAAAAAATAAACAATAACCAAATCAGCCTTTTTCCATCTCAAGAACATTTCCCGACTCCGGCCATCTCTCCCCGACTCCGTAGCAGAGACTCTCATCCACGCTTTCGTCACCTCCCGTCTGCACTATGCAAACTCTGTCCTCATAGGGCTACCGAGTAATGCCCTGAACAGGCTACAATATGTCCAAAATTCTTCTGCCAGGGTTCTCACCCGCACCATGTCCTGGCATCACATCACCCCCACCCTCATCCACCTCCACTGGCTTCCAGTCAAGTCCTGCATTAATTTCAAGATCCTCCTCATCACCTACAAAGCCCTTCACTCCCTTGCCCCCCGGTACCTAGCGGACCTCCTCCATCCCTACATTCCGCCCCGGAGGCTGCGGTCCTCTGACTCCGGTCTCCTCTCCATCCCCACCACCAACATGCGGACTGTTGGTCCCAGAGCCTTCTCTGTGGCCGCACCCACCCTCCGCACCCACCCTCACTCCCTCCAAACATCCGTAGTGCTACATCCCTGCACTCTTTCAAATCCCAACTCAAAACCCACCTTTTCACCAAATTTGTAAATTACTCTGCCTGATTTCCCCTTTTTCTTTCGTTTTCTTTCTTTTCTGTCCTTTTGATTAATATTTTTGTTGTTACGTTGTTCCCTGTACCCCTCCCTTAGCTGTTAAGCGCCTTGGGTCTCCTGAAAGGCGCTATATACATTTAAGATATTATTATTATTATTATTAGTTATTGCTAAAGATTGAGAAGATTGGATCAGTTGTACTTTTTTTTTGAATACTTGAAACCCTTTTTGTGGAATATTTGATGCGGCCCAGCCTCACCCAGACTCTACCTCCAGAGGCCCCCAGGTAAATTTAAGTTTGAGGCCCCTGTTTTAAAGCCAAACACAGTACTACATCAGCCATCACTCTGGTTACAAAATGATATGATCTCAGCATTAGATAAGAAGAAACACTGTGCTGCCCTCTTTGTAGATTTGTCAAAAGCCTTTGATACAGTTGATCACTACTTGCTTCTAAAATCTAACATTGGCTTGGATGGTAATGCCTGTGTCTGGTTTCAGGATTATCTATCTTCTAGGCGTCAGTGTGTGAAGTTGGGTCAAGCCCAATCTGAATTTTTGTCCATATAAAGGTATGCCGCAAGGTTACGTTTTGGGTCCCGTCCTTTTTACGATCAATCATATTGTTTCTTCTTTGTACGGATGTAATTTTCATTTGTATTCTTCTGATGATACATTGTGTACTGTATTGCTGATTCTGGTCAGTTGGCCATTGAGAAATTGTAGCTTTCTTTTGATGCTCTTCAGGAGGCCCCTGTTAATCTTGAATTAGTTCTTAATGCTAGTAACACAATATTTATGTTGTTTTCAAGAGCCAGAAATATTGACTTTGATAATGTGCAGGTATCTACAGTCAGTGGCTCTTGTATAGAGAGAGTCACAGAGTATAAATATCTTGGCCTGTGGCTCGACGAGAAATGTACATTTAAGTTCCATGTGGATAATCTTGATAAAATAATTGTTGTTCTTATCAGTTTTGGAATATGGTGATGTAATTTATATGCATTCTACGGCATCAGCTCTTAAACCTCTGGATTCTGCATATCACTCAGGTCTAAGGTTTATTAATGGTGACATATGATACTCACCATTGTGTCATGTATGATAGGATGGGTTGGCCTTCTCTTGTAGAAAGGCACACAAAACACTGGTATTTATTTATTTTTAAAGCCCTTATTGGTAAGCACCCTGTTTATATCTCTTCACGGCTAGAATGGAATATTGGAACCTATTCAATCTAATGATTGGATGGTTCTTAGGGTCCCTCAAGTTTGTTCTGATCTAGGGAAATCAGCTTTTTCCTTTGATGCCTCTTAACTCTTGGAATGTCCTCCATCTCTCTCTGAATTTGGTGGTTCTCCCTTCTCTTAGTATGTTTAAACATATGATTTCAGACCATTGTGTTACCTGTAACTGTTTTAGCAGATTTTTTAAAGTTATTTTAGAACATTGTTTTTATTTATTTTTTATTACTATTATTACTGTTACTACTATTATTATAACTAGGGATGCACCGAATATTCGGCCACCGAAAATGATCGGCCAAAAATGGTTAAAAATGGCCTTTAGTTTTTTCACCGAAAATATATCACAGAATGTCAAAGAACAGAAACAACCTGTAACCTAGCATGGCGCGCGACAGGTCAAGGTAATACACTTGAGGCTGGCTCACAGACAACATGTCTGCTGCTTGGAGATATTTAAAAATATCAGAGAAAGATGTGCGAATTGCGATTTGTAAAACGTGTTCAGCTGACATTTCTCGAGGGGGTGTAACTGCAAAGACTTTCACCACTTCGGGATTACTCCACCACTTGAAATCAAAACACCCGGACAAATATGCAGAGTATGAGCAAATCACTGGCGCACAGAAAATAAATCCTTCCCAGCGCCCCGACTCCTTCTGTGGCGGACCTTTTTGAAAAAGTAAAAAAGTTTCCCAGTGATGGTCCCAAGGCAAAGGGCATTACTCGAAAGTTAATGGAATGCATCGCCATGGATGATCAACCGTTTTCTGTCGTACAGGACGTTGGATTTCGTAGGCCACGTTATTCCTTGCCTAGCAGACGGCACTTAGCCGATGTGTGCTTACCTGAACTGTACAATGTCGTTGCTAATCACATCCATGAGCTATTGGCTACAGATATTACAGCCATCAGCTTCACGACAGACATATGGAGCTCAGACGTAAGCATCACCAGTATGCTCAGTCTAACTGCACAATGGATCGACAAGGACTTTAAACTGCAGAAGATTCTGCTGCATTCACAAGAGTTTAGGGGGTCTCATACAGCACAAGCCATCTCCTTGGCATTCGCCAATATGTTCGACACATGGAATATCGACCGACCTAAAGTGCACGCAATAGTCAGTGATAACGCAAGAAATATGACTAAAGCTATGGAACAAGGCAATCTGAGTGGAATACGCTGCATGGCCCACACTCTGCAATTAGCTGTGAACGAGGGAGTGTTGGCTCAACGCAGCGTAAAAGATCTGTTGGCCGTAGGCAGAAAGATTGTTGGTCACTTCAAACATTCTCAACTGGCCTATTCTCGCATAGAGACAATACAAGATGAGCTTGGAGTAACAAGGAAACGGTTCCAACAAGATGTGAGTACACGGTGGAACAGTACTGGAAAGTCTCTTTGCTCAAAAGCGAACCTTGGCTACATACAGCGCAGATCATGATCTCCCTGCATCATTCACTCCAAACCAGTGGATCTTGGGAGAACATTCTCTCCATTCTTGCCCCATTTGAACAGCTAACTAGAGAGATGAGCTCATCTGACGCATCGGTGGTAGACGTTATTCCTTTAGTTGCGGCTCTAAAGCGTCTTCTAAGGAAAGAGGTTGAAACGGACCGTGGAGTAAAAACTATGAAAAGTACACTCTTGGAGTCTGTCAACACACATTCTTTTGACATGTCAGATGATTTTATTTGTCTGCCAAGTGATCTGGCATGCGTGAATAAATTTGACTAAATGTTCATTATGCACTGTCCCTATTTTAAATAAAATCTTATTCTCTCAAACCTCTCAAATGCCAGGAGGGTGACAAGCTCAACTGCTCAACAGTTAGATGATTATCTCTCAGAAGTACCCATCCCCAGAAGCGAGAACCTTCTTGGATACTGGAGAAACAAACAAGACTGCTTTCCTGACCTGGCCAAGGTGGCACGCAAGTATTTGAGTGCTCCATGCACAAGCACTGACAGCGAGAGACTGTTCAGTGCTGCCTCTCATGTGCTTGATGAGAAGAGGAACAGACTTATGGCTGATAAAGCAGAGAAGCTACTGTTCATTAAAAAGAACCTCCCACTTTTCCTTAATAAGTAGACAAGGCTGGCTTATCATAAGCTTATCTAGTTCTACATGTCTACTCTATACCCACTTTCCTGAACAATTTTCATTGTGAGTTATAATTCACCATCTCAGGTTATCATTAGGGGGAAATGACAGCAGCACAGTGTTCAATATATTGTACTTTCTGTATCTAAATGATACAATTTTGTTTAGTTTACATTGCTCATGAGGACAGACCAACTTATTTGCAGATTCTTGAAATTGACATTTCATTTGTAATTGATTGTGGATGTTGTATCCAGTTTTAACTTGATGTATCTTTATACAATGTTTACTACTTTGCTTATGAGGACAGACAACCTTATTAGCAGATTCCTGAAATTCAATTGTAATTTAATTTCTTTGTAAGTTACATTCATGTGGATTTATCCAGTTTGCACATTTGTATGCATGCACGTATAGGTTTCAAGTTCAAGTTTTCAAGTTTCTTTAATAGTTGTCATACAGAAGTACAGAATACTTTTATACAAAATGCTTCTTACTGTTACGCTCCAGAGACTGTGCAAGACAAGATAAGTATGAAATAAAATAACATAGTATAGCATGTAAATTAGAATAATGTATAAATGTTCGATGCAGAATAGACGTAACTGAGTTACCATATAATATACAATACTATGCAGTGTACTAATATACAATGCTATATAGTGCAAGGCAGAAATGGGATGAGGTGCAATTTAGGTACAATTTACAGTAGGTGTACGAGTTGTAGTGCAGATCCTTTATCAATAAATATAGTGTGTTTGTGTGGTTTAAGTGAGTGTGTGCGTGTGGGTGTGTGTGCTGTGTGCATTTGATGGTTGTTGCATAGTGTTTATTGTTCGTTTAGCAGCCTGATGGCCTGGGGATAGAAGCTTCTTCTGAGTCTTTCTGTGCTCGCCTTAAGACTCCGGTATCGCTTGCCTGACCGCAGCAGTTCAAAGAGGCAGTTGTTCGGGTGGCTCGAGTCCTTAATAATTCTCTTAGCCTTCCCCCTGCACTTGTGCATTTGTTGTTGTTGAAGGCCTGGCTATTACAGTCTTTATTTACACTATTTTGTTGTAGGCCTACTGGCCTAGATGTTTATGCAGTTTTAAAGCACCTTGGCTTTGTTCTGAATGCACTTTGTTGTAGTTATCCTACAGAGAAAAGAAAATGCACTTGACTTGGAATTAATGTACTGTATGCATTCAGAAGTGCTGAATAAATGTTTTATGGACCCATAAGTGATTATTATTTAAGTTAAGTTTTGCCATAATCATATCGTTTTCCATAATCAGGTAGCTGAACAACATTGGTAAAAATCTATTCTATGAATCATTTTCGGCCTTTCGGCATTCGGCCAACTGTTTCCTATTTTCGGTATCGGTTTCGGCCAAGAATTTCCCATTCGGTGTAGGCATGGGCGGTATGACGGTATTAAGGTATACCGGGGTATTTAGAGATACCGACGGTATTGAAAATCAATACCGTCAAAATCACAGATCCATTTCAGTTTATATTACAGTGAAACAGAGTTTTAACAGTGGTTGGTTGTAGGCGGCTACGTGGCGTAGTGGGCAAGGCGCTCGCCACGAAATGCTGGAGACGCTGGGCTCATCAGTTCGAGCCCAGCGCTCCACATTTGCTTTCAGTTTAGCTGGTCGTCCGTACTAATACACATTGGCCGTATTAGGGGGTGGGAAACTGATGGGTGGGGATCGGGCGTTGTGGACAGTGACTCCTACAGGTCGGTTGGTGCGCCTGCGCAGTAGAATCAGGAAGTGTCGGGGGCAGCGTGAGCCTCCCACGCGTTACTCCTCGCCACTGAGAGATCGAGCTGCGCAGGTGAAAAGATGCGACTGCTGTTACCTCAAGTACCGGAGGGGACTTGTGCTATGTATGACTTAGTCCACATTGCAGCCGGCTTGTGGGAGGCAAGAAACAGCGTCCGTGACAGGGGAGGGTTGAATTGGATGATACGAAATTGGGATGGGAGAAAATATAGAAAATGGGAGAAAAAGTGGATAAAAAAAAAAGTGGTTGGTTGTAGTGCACTGCACACACGCGCCAGCAGAGGGCGAGACCAGTCCTCGAGTCACTAGTGGAGCGAGGCAGCGAGCCGCAGAGCTGGTTGTCTATACACAGGAGGAGGAGGGAAAACCCCGCTTCACTGGAAATTAAATGAGAGTCGAGACACGCTTACCGTTGCTGCCTGGTGCTGCGGGCTAACTGGCTGTTCTGAGAGCTAACAGTTGTGTATGTGTATCACAACGGTGGTCACGCTTTACGGTAATGTTGCGACAGTGCTGTGAAAATACCGTAAAACGTTGTGGTAACGAGAGTGTCTGTTGTTGTGGACTGGTGGAACAAGCAAATAAACGGTAAAACGTTACGTCGCAGTCTGGTGTGTTTTTGAATGTATACTAACGTTACTAGTACTAGGGTGCTGCGGGGCTCCTGGCTACCATTCTGAGAGTTAACGTTAGTATTACTAGGATGCTGCGGGCTTCTGGCTAGTGGCTCCATTCTGAGAGCTAATGATAGTAGCACTCGGATGCTGCGGTCTAACTGGCCATCTCCGCGATTTCACCGGTTGCCACCCCCCCCCCCCCCCCCCCCCCCCGCTGATGAAAATGAAAGTCATACCGTTCAATACCGTACACCAGGGTATTATATAATCAGGGTATAACGGTATGAAAAAAGTGATACCGCCCAAGCCTAATTCGGTGCATCCCTAATTATAACGGACTACAAAGTCAGCGCCCCCTCAATGGGGAGTGCCGACGCCTCGCTCGCGGACCAGCTTAACTCCTTTTACGCACGGTTCGGTGCAAACAGTAGCGACGCTAACGACGTCACTGACGCACCGGCCGTCGTGGAGGGGGGGGGGCACTCTCTCAGTGATGGAACACAGTGTGAGAAGAGCATTTATGCGGGTGAACACCAGAAAAGCAGCTGGCCCAGATGGGATAACAGGACGGATACTCAAGTCCTGTGCTAACCAGCTAGCCCCAGTGTTCACTACCATATTTAATCTATCCCTGGCTGAGTCCGTGGTCCCTGCCTGCTTCAAGGTGTCCACTATAATACCGGTACCAAAAAAATCCTCCCCAGCAGGTCTTAACACTTTGACTGCCGGGAGCCGTCTTTAGACGTCTTTGCTGGCCATGCTAAAGTTGCCGGGGGACGCTGTACGTCGTCTTTATATCAATATTTCAAAAATCTGCGATCGGATTCATAATGTCCCTCCGCTGGCCTGAGATACACCAGCGGGACCCACTGAGCTCTCTGGCGGTTCAGGAGCGCCATCTGGTGGCCGATCGCGCAACCGCTTAACAGGAAGCGCAGTAGAGGTTGTGCTAGATGTCCGTATTGCTTCCGGCCACTCGGGATAGGTTCCGGCACTCTAGCTCGTCACACTACATAGCGATCGATTGCCAATAACTCGATAAACAACATGATTTGGACGTATATACCATTATACAAGCTGGAGATGGACCGGGTAATAATATATCCCATAATGATAAAATTTCTACTCGACGATGATCGCCCAACGGCGCGCGGAGACTGGGGTGAGTTTCAGCGTGTAACGTTACCGTCTTCGATAATAACTGATATTATCAACATTTGACCCACATTAGATGATTGGTATAACGCTGCCCACGGAATTATAAACGCCCCCTCGCCCATCCGGTCAACATCAGATGACGTGTAGTAACTTCTAGAAGTACGTCTAGTTGGAATTTTTTATATCGCGCTGATTGCCATCAAACTGTATTTCATCATCAATATAATGCATTTGGGGCTATATATCACGTTCTGGAGAAAGCTGCAGAAAGAGATGAAAACATACTTATACATTAGACCATACTTTACTATGAATATGTGAATGAAAAAGTTTAACGTTGCTACACAATGAACAATACATATAGGACTTTGAATGGGCCCTAATAATGGCAATGTAGCAATAGAATTTAAAAAGTTATAGCCCTGCAAAGAAGGGGACTTTCTCCATAGACAAATAGCGCTGGCAATCTATGGTATATCATTAATTTAACCTTAGGCAACCAAAGTGTTAACACTTTCCGTGCCGGCCGTGTTTTCCTATTTACCCCCTTGAATGCCGCCACCCACTTCAATGTTATAGCACTCGCATTTGTGAACGCATAATCTATGTCTTGAATTATGGCTATGTGTCTAATCTGGCCGTCGCTTATCAATGACTTGTTTGCAGTCAACATTGTCGAAACGGATTGTTTTTTAATCGATACCTTTGATATCTTTGTGAAAAAAGTTCTGATTATCCTAAGACTGGTAAAATAGATTCCTTACCTCAGATCAGATGTTCTCCAAAACGATTATTCCAATTCCTGATCGCCATTCCAAATATCGATCGCGTGTATTGATCCAATGCTGGGTACTGGAAATATGTATTCCACGCTGTTCTGAGGTTCCACAATGAATCCGATCCTCTCGGGTGGCTTGTCTGAGAAGTAAAATGTGGATTCCGGATTTCTTTTCTTCCATCCGTTTTCATTGAGTCCATTCCAAAAGGGTGCATTACCATCCGGGAGACGATAGGGGGCGGTATTTTCCCAATGGAACTCAGAGAGTTTGCAGCACTAACGTGAGACTAGATTGATGAAATATGAATTCAAATATGAATTCAAATCGCTAATAAGAAAAAGCGAGATCTCTCGTCGTTGGCAATGAACGGTTGGCATGAACAAACCAGTTATCCCGTCGTTGGCATTGAAAGTGTTAATGACTACAGACCGGTGGCACTCACCTCTGTGGTCATGAAATGTTTTGAGAGGCTGGTTAAGCATTACATTTGTGCCTCCCTACCCAGTGATATGGACCCTTTTCAATGTGCATACAGGCCAAACAGGTCCACTGATGATGCGGTCTCTCAGGTACTACACAGCACCCTCTCTCACCTAAACAGCCAGAAGGGGGGCTATGTGAGACTGTTGTTCATCGACTATAGCTCAGCATTCAACACCATAGTCCCCACCAGACTGGTGGACAAGCTGATGGAGCTGGGTCTGAGCTCCGCTCTGAGCGCCTGGATACTGGACTTTCTGAGTGAAAGGCCTCAGGCGGTCACAGGGTGGGGGGTCAGACCTCCAACACCATCACCCTGAGTATCGGGTCCCCCCAGGGCTGTGTTTTGAGCCCCCTGCTGTATTCACTATACACACATGACTGTGTGGCCAAGTTCAGCTCCAACTCCATAGTGAAGTTTGCGGACGACACAGTGGTGGTGGGGCTGATCTCTGACAACGACGAGAAGGCCTACCGGGAGGAGATTGATGCACTGGCACGGTGGTGTCAGGACAACAACCTGCTGCTGAACATTGGTAAAACCAAGGAGCTGATCGTGGATTTTAGGAGAACACAGCAGGGGACACACACACCACTATGGATAAACGGGGCTACCGTGGACAGGTTGAGCAGCTTTAAGTACCTGGGGGTCCACATCTCAGAAGACCTGACATGGACAACACACATAGACTCAGTCGTAAAGAAGGCGAAGCAGCGCCTCTACCACCTGAGACAGTTAAGGAAGTTCAGAGTATCGGGGAAGATACTCCAGTCCTTCTACTCCGGAGCTGTAGAGAGCATCTTGACTGGAAACATCACTGCCTGGTATGGAAAGGCACAGGACAAGAATGCCCTACAGAGAGTGGTGCGCTCAGCTGAGCGTACTACGGGTATTGCACTACCACCCCTGCAGGTCTTGTATAACAAGAGGTGCAAATCTAGAGCCTGCAGAATAATGAAAGACCCTCACCACCCCAACAACAGCCTGTTCAAGCTGCTGCGGTCAGGCAAACGCCTGCGCACACCAGCAACTAGGACAGAGACTTCGGCTCAGCTTCTTCCCCCAGGCCATCAGTCTTGAACACTGAACTCTCCACACACAAGCACACATGAGCACACACACAACACACACACTGTATACGCTCACACACTAACAGTCACTTTAGCATGAACACACACACATGCTGCACACACACGCTCACACTAAACGGTCACTTTACACAATGAAAAGGTCACTTTAAACAAAAGAAAACAAAGAACAGGAGTGGTTCTTGTATAGTAAATAGATGGATACAGCAAGTCAAGATAGCATAAGGATATATAGTATAACTGTAGACTGTATAGGATAGTATTGTATAGTAGTGTACATAAGACCCAGTGCCTCATCCGTAGCTAACATTGTATTGCACTATCGCAGGACCTTAGCATGTCTTTACCATGCGTTTTGTAAACTGTATGTACATTATACCTGTTATGTCTTATTCTTATTACCCGGTACTTGTATTATTGCACAAATGTCTTATTCTTATTACTTGTATTATTGCACAATCGCTGCGGGCATGACCTCCCGCATTTCACTGTATGCTTGTATGTCTTGACAAATAAAACTCTTGACTTGACTATTACTCTTTTGTGTTTCATTTTCTGTGAATATTGCTTTCCATTATATACCGTTTACATTTGTACAATCGTCGTTTCTGTAAATGAGGGAAACCTCAGAAGCTTACGATTATTTTTTTAAAGATTTTTTTTGGCGTTTTATCGCTTTATTGCTACTGGGCAGTCCAGTAGAGAGAGACAGAGGAGGAATGGGAGACAGAGTGGGGGGAAGACATTTGGCAAATAACGACGGGTTCGGGAGTCGAACCCGGGTCGGCCGTGTCGCGGCTGAGCGTGCTATGTGGTTCGCCACTGGGGCGCCCCAGAAGCTTACGATTTTTAAATAAAGGTTGTAATTGTGCTTAATTGTTAACACATTGGACGCCAGACCCGAGATAAGTCGGGCAGTCCCGGCGCCATGGGCGGGCATTAGGGGGCCTGGCCCGCCCACTGAGTCAGCTGTGCCCACCCTGGCAAAAAAAAAAAAAAAAAAAAACGTTGAATAAATGTTTTATGGACCCATAAGTGATTATTATTTAAGTTAAGTTTTGCCATAATCATATCGTTTTCCATAATCAGGTAGCTGAACAACATTGGTAAAAAAAAATCTATTCTATGAATCATTTTCGGCCTTTCGGCATTTGGCCAACTGTTTCCTATTTTCGGTATCGGTTTCGGCCAAGAATTTCCCATTCGGTGTAGGCATGGGCGGTATGACGGTATTAAGGTATACCGGGGTATTTAGAGATACCGACGGTATTGAAAATCAATACCGTCAAAATCACAGATCCATTTCAGTTTATATTACAGTGAAACGGAGTTTTAACAGTGGTTGGTTGTAGGCGGCTACGTGGCGTAGTGGGCAAGGCGCTCGCCACGAAATGCTGGAGACGCTGGGCTCATCAGTTCGAGCCCAGCGCTCCACATTTGCTTTCAGTTTAGCTGGTCGTCCGTACTAATACACATTGGCCGTATTAGGGGGTGGGAAACTGATGGGTGGGGATCGGGCGTTGTGGACAGTGACTCCTACAGGTCGGTTGGTGCGCCTGCGCAGTAGAATCAGGAAGTGTCGGGGGCAGCGTGAGCCTCCCACGCGTTACTCCTCGCCACAGAGATCGAGCTGCGCAGGTGAAAAGATGCGACTGCTGTTACCTCAAGTACCGGAGGGGACTTGTGCTATGTATGACTTAGTCCACATTGCAGCCGGCTTGTGGGAGGCAAGAAACAGCGTCCGTGACAGGGGAGGGTTGAATTGGATGATACGAAATTGGGATGGGAGAAAATATAGAAAATGGGAGAAAAAGTGGATAAAAAAAAACAGTGGTTGGTTGTAGTGCACTGCACACACGCGCCAGCAGAGGGCGAGACCAGTCCTCGAGTCACTAGTGGAGCGAGGCAGCGAGCCGCAGAGCTGGTTGTCTATACACAGGAGGAGGAGGGAAAACCCCGCTTCACTGGAAATTAAATGAGTCGAGACACGCTTACCGTTGCTGCGGGCTAACTGGCTGTTCTGAGAGCTAACAGTTGTGTATGTGTATCACAACGGTGGTCACGCTTTACGGTAATGTTGCGACAGTGCTGTGAAAATACCATAAAACGTTGTGGTAACGAGAGTGTGTGTTGTTGTGGACTGGTGGAACAAGCAAATAAACGGTAAAACGTTACGTCGCAGTCTGGTGTGTTTTTGAATGTATACTAACGTTACTAGTACTAGGGTGCTGCGGGGCTCCTGGCTACCATTCTGAGAGTTAACGTTAGTATTACTAGGATGCTGCGGGCTTCTGGCTAGTGGCTCCATTCTGAGAGCTAATGATAGTAGCACTCGGATGCTGCGGTCTAACTGGCCATCTCCGCGATTTGTTTACTTGGTAAAGTCCAAATCCTTAGTCGGGGACAGCCCTAGTGGGCACTGATGTCAACAACAACACTACTGAAGCTAGCACGGCACTCTGTGAGAATTCATTTTCTACCCTCAAGAACGTCTTTACAGAACATCGCCTTAGTATGCTTCATCGACGCAACTAAGGCCAATTTAATTCAGTTAGCATTTGAGAAGGACTTAACAAAAAAGTTCAGTAATGAGTAGGGATGGGAATCGAAAACCGGTTCCCGTTGGGAACCGGTTCCTAATTGGCCGATGCCTGGAACCGTGTGGCTCCTGTGACTTTCGATTCCCTTAACGCTGCCAGGTTTTTCCTACAGTTGCGCGCGTTAGCATGTAGCCATGGCAGACTCTATTTGATTCCTTAAGGGCTCGAAATTGCCTGGCTTTTGGTCATATGCTCCCGAAATGCTCCCGCTGTTTGGCTACTTCTATGTGCAGTGAAAACTACTTGAATGCTTTAGAACAAAGTCATTGATTTAGTTTAGGGTGAGCTAAAATTAGCCGCGGAGCTATCGCTAGCTAACGTGAGCTAACGCTATTTAATCAAGCTCACAAAGAGAGATAAACAGCTGACAGCGGATAGTACAGGTACAAATACAATAAAACAGCGGGTGGGGACTGTTGTGTAAACATTGTACTCTTTAGTTCACATATAATAAGAGCCGGATTGTTTATTTACTAAGTCTCTACTCTGAGTCCGTCAGACAGGAAGTACCATGGTGCAACTAGGGCTGGGCGATATGACGATATTATATAAATATCGGGTACAGTTCATTAACTATACACTTTTTAAACGTATCGTGGATATCGTGATGTTTTGCCCAAGAGGCTTGTGTCGCGTCAATCTGGTCCACACGTTGACACTTTTGAACAGCGCCGCCCCACACACACACTACTGCATCAAAGGTGACTACTTATGATAACAAAGGCATTCGTTGTGGCATTAACGTTATAATAATAATAATGCAGGACCTGTTCAGAGGTCTCTATATAGTTACACTTTCAATAACATCAGCGTATTTACATAGTGCCGACCGAGGTCGACCTAGATATAGCAAGCTCGTTCATATCTCAGCCCGTGCTGACTCAGTTGTGCCCATTCTGCGGTCTGTTAATAAAGTTTTCAATCAGACAGATGTATGGAAAGGCTTTTATTATAACATCCGTTTCAGTAAAATCATTATGCCTCCAGTCGTTTAGTCCTTCTGCGGAGCTAAAAGCTAAACGTCGGACGCGGCGAGCTGCCATTGTTATTGTCATTGAGCTCTCCATGGCGGAAGTAAAAAATAAATACGCGCTTTCCGATTGGTGCTAAGAACAGCAGGGCGGGTGCAAGCGATGTGACGTAATTGGCAGACGCGACTGTCAATCAAAATGATTCTGTTTGCCGACTGAATGAATGAGAACGTTATTAAAAGATTGCAGCATGGGTACAATACAGTACAGCTCAATACAACAACAGTCAACAGCGGACTGGAGGATGCAGACCAGAGAAAGACTTTCGTCTTGTTTACATCAGGGTCCCCCATTTTCAATTCATCATATTTCATATCTAAATCATATAATATCTCATTGCTAAATATATGCAATATATAATCTAATAATCCAATAATCTAAATCTAATATATAATATAAAAATGCTAAATGCATGGGTATTTTATTTTGTCTTTAATGTTAGCTTGCAAACTCAAATACTGTCTTGGTAAGCCTCATAATGAATTTTGGGGAAAAAAAGAAAAACATCGTGATGCGTATCGTGTATCGCCGAAAGGTCAGAAAATATCGTGATATCATATTTAGGCCATATCGCCCAGCCCTAGGTGCAACATACAAATGTGTCCGTGTAGCAACACAAGCCAATACCTACAGGACAGGGGCCCGGGGAGGGAGCTCTGTGTGTCTGTGTGTGTGTGTGTGTGTGTGAGACAGAAGTCAGAGGAATAACGACTGTTATTCAATAGATTAAATTAGTTTAAGAATAAAAAAATAAATACATTTTAAGAGAATCTCAAATACATTATTTTATTTAAGTGTAGGCTATAGTTAATGTTTTATTTTTTACAGTTTTTGTATTTTTCTGACATGGTAAATGGCTGCTTTTTTATATAGCGCTTTTATCCAAAGCGCTTTACAATTTGTTCCTTACATTTTACCCAATCACTCACACATTCACACAACGACGGCGCAGGCAACCATGCAAGGTGCCAACCTGCTCATCGGGAGCAGTTAGGGGTTAAGTGTCTTGCTCAAGGACACATCGACACGCTGCCCGGGAGGAGCGGGAATCGAACCGGGAACCTCCGGATTGCCAGACGACTGCTCTACCTCCCGAGCCACTGTCGCCCCTGATATGGGGGCTCAACAATAAATGACAATCAGAAATGTCAAGTTGCATGTTGTTATTCTAACCAGCTTAGTTCTGTTGCATTTCCAATTTATTTATTTAAATTATAAATTGATCAGGTATCGATAAGAGAATCGATAAAGAATCGAATCGATAAGCAGAATCGATAATGGAATCGTATCGATAAAATCCTATCAATTCCCATCCCTAGTAATGAGTGGAGGGGGGTGGTTTGGGAGTCGAACCCGGTCGGCCGTGTCGCGGCTGAGCGCGGTATGTGGTTCGCCACTGGGGCGCCCGAGGGGCAGTGTTTTAAGAAGATTTCACTCTGTCCCCAAACGCCGCTTGCCGCTCTACTTATGATGGTGAGTAGCCTGTGGAGGAATTTTGTTTGCTTTTTTATGCACCTTATTTTTGTCAGTTCAGTTCAGTTTGTCAGTGAATTCAGAAGTGTTGAATAAATGGAGACTTTTCAAAGATATAGAATAGAATAGAATAGAAATGTATTATCCTGAGGGAAATTTGTCACTGCAAATCACTCAACATTAAACATTTAGACGGACAGAAGTCACAAATAAGAATAACAAAACAAATGGCCTAAGAATAGAATAAAATTAAATAGAATAAAAATTGAATAAAAGATACAGTAAATAAATACAGTAAAAATATACTGAAGTCTACAGTAGGTGTAATAATGCACAGTGCTGTTTAAAAAGTAAGAGTCCAGGAAGATGGTAATTGTCACTCTGTGCTCAGTGATGCAGTGAGGCACAGTGATGCATTGTATAGACTGATGGCTGTCGGAATGAAGGGCTTCCTGTGCCATTCAGTGCTGCATTTAGGTAGTGTGAGCCTATAACATGCTCCTCCTGTCAGCCAAGTCTGTGTATAGTGGGTGGGAGGGGTTTTCCCTGATGGCCTGGAGCTTAGCAAGGTTCCTCCTCTCCGCCACCCTCGCTAGAGTCCAGCTCCACCCCAACCACGCTACTGGCCTTCTTGACCATCTTATCCAGCCTGTTTGTGTCCCCTGCTCTCAGTCCGCTGCCCAAGCAGGTCTGTTATATATATCCGTTCAGTCTGTTTTTGTATAAGTGAAAGTTCTTAAGATAGAGAGAAATTAGATTTTTCAATTGCCTCTCTGCTGTTTAGTTCAGCACCGTGGGCAGCGCCAAGCAAGCCACAGTGCCGCTGTCCCAGCTGAAACGTATAAAAGGGAACCTGTGTTGAAAAACCATTGTGCCCCCCCCGAGAACATTTTATGCCCCCCCACTAATTTGTTTCTGCAGCCTGGTCTGAAGTCGGGTTAACTCGCCATCACGAAAAAAGTCAGGTTTTAATCGTTATTTCTTTTATCGCTATATCCATTCATAATTCATCCATCCAGCCTGGTGTTATCATTGGGAATGGCTCTGAGATCGCAAACAGCCAATAGCGCCGCCTAACGCCTTGAGGCCGGTATTGCACATCATTGGAATCCCTCTGGTTTGGGCTGTGCATCGATCTAAGAAGTCCGGTCCAGGTTTTCCTTCTTGGGCATGGGGAGTGGTTATAACACACAGTTTGGGGACACTGGACACTGTGGATTCATGTGTTTTGGTTGATAAACGTTGGAAAGACGACCGCGATCAATATTTGGAATGGAGACCAGGAATTGGATTATTTGTTTTGCAGTACATCAGATATGAGGTAAGGACCCTCCAGAACATTTACAACAAGCGTTGCAAGGGCAAGGCTAAGAGAATCATTAAATACTCCAGTCACCCGAACAACTGCCTCTTTGAACTGCTGCGGTCAGGCAAGCGATACCGGAGTCTCAAGGCGAGCACAGAAAGACTCAGAAGAAGCTTCTATCCCCAGGCCATCAGACTGCTAAACGAACAATGAACACTACACAACAACAACCACCAAACGCACATAGCACACACATCCACACGCACACACTCACTTTAAACAGACACACTGTAGCACCCACTCCACACACTTTATAGCACATACCCACTTTAAACAAACACACTGTAGCACCCACTCCCCACACTTTATATTTATTGATGAAGGATTGCACTACAACTCGTACACCTTACTGTAAATTGTACCTAAATTGTACCTCATCCCATTTCTGCTTTGCACTATATAGTACTGTACATTAGTACACTGCATAGTATTGTATATTATATGGTAACTCAGAACATTGTACATATGTCTATACCGAACACTGTGACCTCATTTTCTTCTTCTAAATTACATGCTATACTATGTTATTTGATACTATCTTGTCTAGCACAGTCTCTGGAGCGTAACAGTAAGAAGCATTTTGTATGAAAGTATTCTGTACTTCTGTATGACAACTATTAAAGAAACTTGAAACTTGACTCGATGTTACCAATCTTGGGTTGATCCGATGTTTTTTTCGCAATGAACACAACATGTCTGTGTGTGCCTGCCATTGGCTGCGACCAAAGCAGGGAGGGGCGACTTTTCCTCCCCCGCTTCCGTGCGTGCATGATGAAACATACCGATAATCTAGCGTTTATTTCAGAACGATTCATAAATCAATCGACAAATGGCACGATTTCTAAGGAAATGCATTGAAGCACTGTGCAATACTCCAATTCAGCCATTGGCAATTCAGCCGTTGGGTGGGGGGCGCTGTTGAGCGCCCCTGTGACCGGACCTGAAAGCGCCCCTGGCTCTGCGGCTCTGCAGTTGCATACTATTGGGATTCGTTGGGAACAGCAGCACGGAGTCTCGACTCGGGACTTATTTTATTTTAGCAGCAGTTATCATCAATATCGACCAGGAGGACAGCGCGATCTAAGGGACATGTTTCATTACTAGTCAAGTGTCATTACTTTAGTTATCAAAGGTGGAATCTCTGGACGCAATGACATTATATAGTTTAAAGCTAAACTACGTTTTTCTTTCTTGTTAGGAGAGGGATAACTTATTCAGTTAGATTTGATTTGATCTTTATTTATCTCTAATATTTTCAACCATAAACACACATTTGTAATAACGAAAAAAAACTAAAATGAAATAAAATACAAATACATTTAAATATATTTTCCTATGGAAGGAATAATCAACATGGCTCCAATTGGTTGACTATAACAGCACTGTGACCAAATATCCCTATACTAGCACCTTGTTAAACACTTTTTTATATATATATATATTTATTTATTTTTAATCATAATTATTCTTGTGAAATCTTTCCACCTGGGAGCCTTTTGACTAAATCAATTTATTCTCCCCTTCTCTGAATGGTGTTTCTTATGGCAATAACAACTATAGACGACAAAACCAAAGTAAAGAAACGACATTTGATTTTTGGGACGGTTACATCCACTTTGGGACGGTTAAGATTATATTTCGGGACGGTGGTGAAAAAAGTTAGTCTGGAGCCCTGCACTGGGGCACCCCACGTTTGCTGGAGTTTATTGGGATTCGACAGGATCACTCTAAAACTATACTCATATTCACCACGGTATAAAACGGAAATGTATGAAAAAAGTATCTGTTTTTTGCATGTTGACCGGAAGGAACTCACTGACAATCAACGTGTTTATTAGATCCATAGCTATAATATTTAATATTGTTTTTAGCCCTGCAAACACCGCACCCACCCCTATTATTTAAAGCGATGGCCTTCTTACCACAAGGTAAACAGCGACCTCTAGGCACTCAATGAGTTAAGGGTGCTCTTGTATATGGAAGCATTATATGCAGGTATATTCAGACAGATATGGATAGATATATATATGCAGTAAATATAAAAATATAAATGGATATATCCAGCACTATTGTACATGCTATCATACAGAGTTATATGGGTAGACTATTTCACATCTGGTCAATGTTAGTATGGTGTTATTCACCTTCAAAGATGGAAAGAAAATAACGAATAATAATAAATTATATTCTCCTTTGGTTCATTACTCAAGCATACTCAAGCATAGTAACAGACACAATATTTCTGACACTGGGAATACATTCCCGGAAGTCCATAGATGTCCCTAGATACCAAGAACATGCAAGTGGACCTTGGAGAAGTGGAGCAATCTTCCTTTTACTTGGGTATGTACTTTTAGGTGAATTTAGAGTCTGGCTTAAAGCCCAACCTCCAGGTTAAACCCTACTGATCAATTATGGGTAGTTTACATCATTGGTATATAATTTCATTATTTATTTTTTTCCATTTGACACCGGAAATGCCACTCCGAAAGAGTTAAAAAGGTCCACGCACGAATAACATGCACGCGCAAATCAAAAAAGCTTATCAAACGCCGACGTCACTACAGGTGCATATTAATGAGCCGAATCTAAAAGCTTATCAGACGCTAGCACGGCCGTGACATCACTTCAGTATGCCTTGCCCGTCCGGGTCATAGTACTACTCGATATATGGCGCTGGCTAACGTTAGCATTATGTCTACTGTCGTGAACCATTTGAGATCGGGGCATGTAGAGGAGTTTGGGGAACGAGTCAAATCATGTGCAGGTCCTCTTCTCAGACCTGTGTGGTGGTTCTCTCCTCTTTGTGTGCCCCCGTCCTCGCGGGTGTCCTGCCGGGGAGCTTGTGGACGCGACGGCGGCCGTAGGGTGTTTGAGCCTGTAGCGTTAGTTAGCTCATAGCTATCGTGTACCACTAGCCTTTGCGGGCTCGAGCACCCTGCGGCTGCCGCCGTTGTCGCGTCCGTGGGCTCCCCGGCGGGGTACCCGTGGGGACGGGGGTGTACAGAGAGGAGAGAACCATTTTGGGTCGGCCGTTCATGCCGGCCAGCGAGCCGGATGTCGGGATATGTTGTTAGCACAATAGCTACCAAGCTAAGCTATGTTAGCTTCTAATGGTGTATACACAAACACAATATGTACAACGACACAATGATTTACATTATTACAAATATGGTAACGTGGTTGTGGCTTTTACAAATAGTGGTTAGCTTTAGAGATGGATGGCTATGATCACGGAGCAATAATGTTGTTAGGTGAAACAGATACATTTTCATTCGGCTAGTACTAGTAGTAGCAAGGCTCTCTGCCTGCAGTGCCTGCCACTAGTTGTGTGTGACTCTCAGCGCCCCCTGGTGAGCCCCCTGGTGAGCCCCCTGGTGCCCTGCACCTCCTGTGACGACATCATTTCGATTACACGCGCACGTTATGAACCATTGATTAAAATATGCACGTGCGTGGTGATTGTGTTGGGCAGACAAAATGTTTGATAAAAACGCTAAAACTGCGTCAATTTCAATACTTTTTTTTCCTTCTTCATGAAAGTCACCGTTGGCCTAGTCCACATTGTTTATTGAACAAAAATACAACATGAAGGTTGGCCTTTAAGAGGTTAAAGTCAACACTTATAAAGTCAAAATGTTTACAGATTAAAGTCAACATTTCCATACTTGTTTCCATGCAATCCAAACAGCGCTTACCCTGGTCCAGCTGTGACGGTTTCATGCAGTCCACCAAACAGACCGACAGTTCTCTCAAACCGAGGTGTGAGAGGCTATGAGGAGTGGTCATATTCAGACCAATCTTGGGGGAAAGTAAGGAAAGAAATATCAGTACATTTTACATTACATTTACATTTATATTTAGTCATTTAGCTGACGCTTTTATCCAAAGCGACTTACAAGTTCTGTACGACAAGTCATCAGGAAGGGTACAACTCAGCTGAGTAACAATGGTCATCAAAGTGTTGCATGCTACAGTGTAGGTTAGTTTATTAGGACAAGTGCATGACAGTAAGGTTAGTTAGTTAGATTTTTCTTAAAAATAATTCTCTTCAGATAATGGTTGAAGAAGTGCGTCTTTAGTCGACGGCGAAAGATTGGACGGGTTTCGGCTGTCCTAACTGGGGTGGGTAGTTCATTCCACCATTGTGGGGCAAGGACTGAGAATAGGCGACTTCTCTTTGATGACCCTCCCGGAGCTTGGATAGGAGTAGGTCTGAGGCGGCCAGAAGATGCAGAGCGTAGGGGTCTTGAGGGTGTGTTAGAGACCATTGACCTGAAGTAGGCGGGAGGGGTTCTCTTTGCGGCACGGTATGCCAGGTCGAGGGCCTTGAAGCGGATTCGTGCAGCAATGGGGAGCCAGTGCAGGTCCCTAAGAAGTGGGGTGACATGGGCCGACTTCGGTAGGTTTGAGATCAGGCGGGCCGCTGCGTTTTGAATGAGTTGAAGAGGCTTGGTGGCAGTGGCCGGGAGGCCAGCTAGCAGTGCGTTGCAGTAGGGGTGGACGGTATGGTCTAAAATGTATATCACGGTATAATTTGAAGCATAGACGGTAAGGGTATATATCACGGTATCAGTGTTTCCGTTAGAATAATTTTTTTGCCTGATAGGCAGGCTATATAAATAATGACATCCTCAAGGCATGTAGATTTATAATATTTTAACTTAAAACTAGGCTACTTTTGCGTATACAGTAATTATATTCCAAATAAAATAAGTCCCGAGACTCCGTGCTGCTGCCAACTTTAAATCAAATGGGTGTCTGTGGGCAGTCGCCCGACATTAATAAACAGCAGTCTGTTATAATCACATTTTTATGAGCTAACAAATTCCGTTATATTGGACATTTGTATTAATTATATCAAGCGAAGAACTGAGAAATTTGGCAGAGAGAGACGGCAACATTATCGTGGGTTTGCGTGATGACTCTCTCCACCTCGCAACGACTTATTTGCAAAGAGTATGTCGCTGCAGAGCAGCAGATTCAGCTGTTTTAAGGCTCTATCTGGGGACCGCTCAACAGCGCCCCCCACCCAACAGCTGAATTGCCAATGGCTGAATTGGAGTACTGCACGGTGCCGGTACAGATGGGTGGGTTATGGTGGATTCTGCGGCTCTGCAGCTGCATATCCTTCTCGCAAAATCCAACATCCAGCTCGCGCTGCCCAGCCGTCAGAACACTACACATCATAATGTTCACAGCAAACTGTAGTTGATCACCAGGTATGTTTTATTACCTTTCTCCACTGGTTAAAAATGCCAGGAACTGAAATTGAAACATTGTGATGTGTTCAGCGTTTCCGTTAGCCGGTAATTACCGGTATTTGACCGGCAAAATATGTTGAAGTCCGACATATTTAATCTCTCCGTCATAATGTCCGGTGAAAATAATTCCCTCTAAACACAATTAGATTATTTGAATTGTATTAAAATAGGCTAAAATTAAATAGCCTATGCGATGAACGAAACAAACAATCATTACATTTGTTTCATCGTTGCTTCACCAAGCAGCCGGTCTAATAATGACATCCTGTTGTCAGCGCGAGCTGGCTGCCGATATATTTGCGAGAAGCATCCATCTGCCGGCCGGCAGGGTGCAGTACTCCAATTCAGCCATTGGCAATTCAGCTGTTGGGTGGGGGCGCTGCTGAGCGGTTTCCAGACCGGACCTAAAAACACTGCTGCTCCATGCTTCACGTAAATATATCAGCAGCCAGCTCGCGCTGACAACAGGATGTCATTATTAGACCGGCTGCTTGGTGAAGCAACGATGAAACAAATGATTGTTTCGTTCATCGCATAGGCTATTTAATTTTAGCCCATTTTAATACAATTCAAATAATCAAATTGTGTTTAGAGGGAATTATTTTCACAGGACATTATGACCAGCACCAAGTCGTTGGGAGGTGGAGATATACATCACGCAAACCCACGATAATGTTGCCGTCTCTCTCTGCCAAATTTCTCAGTTCTTCGCTTGATATAATTAATACAAATGTCCAATATAACGGAATCTATAACTATATCTATAACATATTTTAACATACTGAATAAACGTATCTCAAAATTTATTTGGTCCAATAAAAAACCAAGGATTAAATTACTGACTCTTATGAAACCTGAATCCATGGGTGGTCTAGGTCTTCCCAATCTCCAACACTACTACTGGTCAGCCCAACTTCGAACTATAGTATCATGGTCATTGGGAGGACCAGACTCACACTGGATAGATAGAAGCGGGACAGGTTGATCCTTTACCTCTAAACTCTCTTTTTTTTATAAAGAATTTTGACAAAATAGAAAATATAAAGCAATATTTCACGGTTGTGAATACCCTATCTGCATGGAAAGATTGCTCGAAAAAGTTTGGCATAACTAAATGCATCTCTGTTTATTCACCTATTCATCAAAACCCTGACCTAAAAAAATATTTTCATTCAACTGATATAAACAAGTGGAGACACTTGGGGGTAACTCAACTTAAAGACCTTTTTCATAAAAACTGGAAATTAAAAGCATTTCAGGAGCTAAGAGAAGAATACAACATTCCTAACTCAGACTTCTTAAAATATATGCAAATTCAAAGCACTTTAAGTTCACTTACTAAAGAAAACAAGTTAAGCTTTGAAATGACAGAATTGGAAGAAAAACTAACTACCTCATCCACAATTAAAGGTAAAATCAGTGAACTATATGAAATTCTAACTAATGAATGCCAAACAGTCTTCCCAGCTCTATTAAGATGCTGGGAGACGGACCTGGCAACGAAATTTGAAGAAAACAATTGGCAAGATATCTGTGATCGAACTTTCTTTCCCTTTACAAGCAATAAGATCAAAGAAAGTAATTTCACATTTATTCATAAATTCTACCTTACTCCTGTAAAAATGCACAAAATCTCGAAAGAAAACTCACCAAATTGCCCAAGATGTAAAATTAAAGAAGGAACATTTCTACATATGTTCTGGCAATGTAGCAAATTGAAGCATTTCTGGAACAAGATCCACTTATTTACTAAATCTGTCATGGAGTTGGAATTTGAGTTATCACCATGTGTCTATCTATTAAATAATATAACAAACTGCCACTTAGACCAAAAGAAATGCAGACTGTTGGTATACATAACATATTTTGCAAAGAAATGTATACTTCTTCTATGGAAAAATGAAATCGCACCAACATTCAATATGTTCATAGAACAAATATCTCAGTTTCTTCCCTTAGAAAAGATAACGCTTGAAAAGCACAACCAGGGTCACTTATTTCAAGAACTCTGGAATCCACTATACTCAACTGGAAACTCATAATGTAGTCCTATAAATGTGTCATATCTAAATAACAGACGTGGAGTTTTAGCAGATTAGATTAGCTGATCTGTTGAGGCTCTTTGTCTGCGTATAAGTGCCTGGTTGCCTGCGCATGGCTGTCAAACCCTGCCCCCACGGGGTCGGGTCTGGGAAAGGGAGCTGAACACGCAGCGGCCCGGACCCTTCTCTGTCGGAGTAGCTATCGATAAGCGGGTGTGAGCAACTGGGTGCTATAAAATGTCACTGTTTACAATACCGACATTTGCACTTTTATTCCTTATTCCTTATTTACTTATGATTTACCTACTGTCCCTTTATTTTATTTTATTTTACTTTATTTTTATTATTATTATTTTCTTTTTTTTGTTGTCTAATTGTTTATTTGTGTGTATGTGGGCAAGTGTATGTGTGTATGTGTGTGTGTGTGTATGCCTGTATGCGCGTGTGTGAGTGAGAGATGGGAGAATGGATTGAGTGGGGAGCACAAGGAAAATTGTTAAGAATTGTTTATGAGAGTGACACTGAACATTCTGTAGATCTGTCGATTGAATGTGAAACCTCATGAAAAATAAAAAGATTTAAAACAATATAACGGAATTCGTTAGCTCATAAAAATGTGATTATAACAGACTGCTGTTTATTAAGGTCGGGCAGACTGCCCACCGACACCTCAAGTCGGCAGCAGCACGAAGTCTCGAGGGACTTATTTTATTTGGAATATATTAATGACTGTATATACGCAAAAGTAGCCTAGTTTTAAGTTAAAATATTATAAATGCCTTGATGATGTCATTCTTTATATAGGCCTATCAATTGTTTTTAAGCTCAATAAACTCTGACCGGAATGTATCCCATTTGTCCGGTAGATTGAAATCTACCGGACACTCAGACCTGCAAAAGAAAATTCTAACGGAAACCCTGGATGTGTTTATTATGAAATGACAATTGCGTGTTGACACGCCCACTGCGCGAAGCCTCCTAAATAACTTTTTCCAGTTTGCACATATCTATTATCTATGACTAATTCTATCTATTTTTAGGGGCAAATGCGAGTGAAATAGTCGCGCTGTGGTTACATGACGTCATTGCTATTTTAGAGCTGCTCTACCGGTTGCACGGTATAGTAAAAATCCATACCGTAGAGCAAATTCATACCGTTTATACCGTATACCGTTTATACCGTCCACCCCTACGTTGCAGTAGTCGAGGCGGGAGATGACTGTTGATTGGACGAGGAGTTGGGTGGCTTCTTTTGTCAGGAAGGGGCGTATCCTTCTGACGTTGCTCAGGAGGAATCTGCAGGTTCTGGTTGTCGCTGCGATGTGAGCAGAGAAGTTCAACTGGTCGTCGAGGACAACACCAAGGTTCTTGGCGGTCGGGGACGCGGTCACAGCTGCATTCTCGACTGTGATGGAGAGGTCGGTCAGGGGGGAGGATTTGGCCGGCAGGTGGAGCAATTCTGTTTTGCTTAGGTTCAGTTTGAGGTGGTTGGTCGTCATCCAGGCGGAGATGTCGGACAGATAGCCAGCTGTCATGGGCAGAACACATTGATACCATAGTTAAGAAGATGGGGAGTGGTATCTCCATGGTGAGGAAATGTCTTTCTTATGACCCTACATATATTGTGGGACAGGTGGCGAAATCTTAAATTTGATGTCACCTAGATTATTGTGCACCAGTATGGTCCTCTGCATCCAAAGGTCAACTAAATAAATTGCAAACTGCCCAGAACAGAGCTGCAAGGTTAGTCTTACATTGTTCCATGAGAACAAACACTATAACTATGCACCGGCAACTCTCATGGTTAACGGTAGAGAATAGGCTAGTTTTCAACACAGTTAAATTTTTCAGGAACACTGTCTTTTTGTCTCAACCTGTTTTCTTATACAAACAAATTGTCAGATGCAGTCAGGTTCATTCTTATTTTACTAGGTCAGCTGATGGACAGATTATGTTACCACGTCCAAAGTGGTAGTAAAGTGTCTTTCAAATACCACCTGAGAATGCACTACTTAAATATGTGAGCAAAATATTCTGATGTTGATAATGATGTCTACAATGTTTTACCGTTTTTAGATTATCATTGTTAATTGTGATTGTCATATGTATCTCATGTTGTTATGTTTTGTGTTTTCAGTTTTCTTTCTGTGTGAACCCCAGGAAGACTAGCTCGCCACTTAGGTGACAGCTAATGGGGATCCTTTTAAACAATAAACAATCCTCCTCTTCTTCTCCTCCTCCTCTTTCATCTTCACACCTCTTCTCTTCCTCCTCCCTCTTTCCTTTATTATTAGTTTTATTAGATTATGAGTCTTACGTAGAAGGGGTAGTATGCCTACTCTTACTCTGTAAATCTTTTGTAAATCAAACTAATGAACGTAAAAGGGAAAACATAAGGCTGGTTCCCCTGTGGTTCCTCAGTACAGCAACCCCACTAGTAAGCTTAGCCTAACAGTATAGATGTATAGAATCAGTCTAGGCATGATCAATGATTTTTCAAAAATGTCTCACACCAAATGTTACTATTTAGTAGTATAATCTTTTTTAAGAAAAAAAACGAAAAATCACAAAATAGCTAAAAGTAGATATAACAATGAATGTTACAAAATGTATCAAGACTAGACTATTCATGTCAACTAGTATAGAAGTAATGTCACAGCCTAATGTGAAAATGTATTGGTAGTTAGCTAGCAATGCAAGCTAGCCAACACTAGCTAGTAGCTAGTTAGTTAGCAAACTGAATGTTGGCTAGCAAGATTGCACTCCATGTGCTTGCATCATTAACAAAATCCAAATTTAAAACAAACTCAAACTCAAGTTGCTAGCTAGTTAGCAAGATTGCACTGCTTACTAACTAACGTTGATAAACCCAGGTTTACCACACAGTTAAAACACAGCTACAGTACTTACATTTGAGGATAAACTTGCATAATAAGTTTCACTGTAGATGTCAAGGCTCCCGTGTTGGCTGGGAAATGCATGTATTTGACCCTTCTATTGAGATCGCGAGTAACGTTATTATTCCTGAAGTCCACCAATCCGAAACTATACTTTTAAAGTCCATATCACCAAGTTGCCTGCATCAAATTCCAACATCCAATATAGGATGCCAAGAGCATGCTCTACAACATGGGATCATCCATTTATATCTACAGTAAACGCTGTTCACATGTAAAGGGTTTTTATAAACTCATCTTAATTTTGTGCTCAATAGTTTAATTTTATTACTATTTTACACATCATCCAATACAATTTTCCATTATTCCATTATTTTTTTGTATTTTATTTTTTTATTATTTTTTAAACAAACATATAAACAAACATGACAACACACGATAAGATATACAAGCATTAATTGTCAGGGCACATCCAATGAGATCACATTTTAGTTAGTTGTCTTATATAAGATATACCCCTAATACCTGTTATCTAAAAAACCTACACACATATGCTCCAGCTCGAACCCCCCCCTCCCGGACCCCACCTTGAGAAGTACCTCCACTATCCCTCGCACCTAACCAGACACTACCATTATAAGCTAGCTTTTATTCTCTCCACCACTTCTAACCACATTGACATTTTGGATTCATTGAGACCCAGAATTCTTGCTGTAGATATTTCATGGTAAATTACATCGAGATATGTAAGAAACCAAACTTTACGGCACATTTTTTCCGGTTGAAACCAGCGTGATGCGATCAGCTTTTTGGCTACTGTGATACCCGATAAAACCAATCTCTTTAGCTGTGGATTCACTGCAAACTCAAAAACATCATTCAATAGTAATACAGAGGGGTGTACAGGTATATTCCAAGATACGAGTTTTGATATTTGTTGGGTCACATCTTTCCAGAATGCCTTAACTGGTGAGCAGTCCCAATACATGTGCATAAATGTCCCTTCGTCCCCATTTGTACATTGGGTGCATTTGGAATCTTGTTTAAGCCCCATTCGGCACAGTCTTATAGGAGTCAAGTATGTCCTGTGAATATAGTTAAGATTGATTTGTTGATGATCCGGGTTCCTTGATGTAAGTCGGACATTTGCCCAGGCTCCTTGCCAATCAAAGTCATTTTCCAGGTCTGGTATATCCCTCCTCCAGACAGAGTCTAGTTGGAGGGTTTCATACGAGGACGTTAGTAATTGAGGATAAAATTCTGAAACAAAACCTCTCGATGTCTCTCTTTCGTAGAAGAATTTGTGGTATCTGTGGTGTTCAATTGGTCTATCTAATGGAACACCGTGAGACTTCAAACATAGCTCTAACTGTTTGTAAAAAAGCCATGTGGACTTGGTGAGATTACATTTTTTGCGTATTTCTTTATCACTACAAAAACCCTGTTTGTTAAAAACATCCCCTAATGAGTGTATGCCTTGCTCTTCCCATATAGGGAATCTTATAGGTCGTTTTCCAATTAAGAGTGCATTGTTATTGAATAAGGGAGTATGATTGTGCCATTTTTGTGGGTTAGGATTTTTTTTTTGTGATTCACGCCATATCCGGATCGCATGAGTAATTATGGGGCCAAATTTACGTTCACAGTGCTTGATTGGTAGTTTAGTGTATGCTATGTCCTTCAGTCTATGTGGGGCTACTATGTTTTCTTCTAATTTTCTCCAGGATACTAATGCTTGGGAGTCAAACCATGTTGTCAATGGACTTAATGTGTACGCCTTAAAATATAGGAAAAAATCTGGAAATGCCATGCCACCATCTGCTTTATTTCTCTGTGCGGTGGATCTTTTTATACGTGGTGGCAGGGGTGTACAGTGCGACATATATATCGCACATGCTACAGCAACAACTGTCTGTGCGATGGATGGATTTACTTCAGTAGCACTGGTGCGATAGGGATTCGGTTCATATAGATACTCTTATTTTGAAAATCTTGTAGCGGGTCTCGTTTCTGCCCACGCGCAGCTCCAGCTAGGCTCCGAAAGCTAGCAACGTTCAGGTGCATATGATACTCTTATTTTGAAAAAACTCTTGTGACAACTCGACGAGTCGTATCCGCCCTATCCGTGCTTCTGCAAGGAGCAGCGCGTTGGTCGGTTGGTGCGCAGCAGTGCGCCTACACGTCCCGAAATAAGTCTGTGGTGTTTTTTCTTTCTCGCAACGGGTCAAATGCATCTACATGCTTTGCACCGTCGCCATTCCTTTATGCGCACATTGCCCGAAATTAACGTTTATGTACCATTACAATCACTACAACGTTAGCAAGCTAACAAGCTAATCCTGATCAGAGGCGCAGAGCCAGCAGACAGTGTGGAAAGGGAAATGGGGGGGCACTCTCTCCCCTTCCCTGTGTGTGTGTGCGTGCGTGCGTTTGGAAAGACGATGAAGTCACTAGTCAGGACTCAGGACAGGAGTATATTATAGTAAACTGAGGATGGACAGATAATGATGATATTCAAATATAAACAAGTTTCGAGAGGAGTGGAAGTTTGAAGACAGACTAGACTACAATATGATGCGGGGGTGGTGAATTGAAACAGGGTGTGTGAATGAATGAATGAAAACTTTATTTAACAGATTGCAGAATGGGTACAGTACGGCTCAATACACACAATTGTTAAGGGGATGCAGACCAGAGAAAGACGTTTGTCTTGTTTACATCAGGGTCCCCCATTGTGTGTGTGTCCCAACCGACCCCACTTCTATGTTTCAATAAATTATTTGCATTTAAAACTATTAACGCTGACTCATTCCTTCAGTCCACTCAAAATTATGCTAATATTCCTTATGTTGTTTATGATATTAATTGAAAATAGCATATGAGAGTATCATAGTAATAATAACACATGGCGATATACTAAATGACAGCCAAACATGGCACTGCAACTAAATAACACAAATACAATAGGCACATTTGTGACTGTTACAAATATAACACGTTTTATACTTGTGCTACAAGATTTTGGCCTGTGCTACAAAACTATCAACCTCTGTAGCACCAGTGCTATGTGCAAAAAAAGTTAACGTACAGCCCTGACGTGGTGGTTTGTTATTCCAAATAAATTTGTATGTGGAGGAGTGTAATCTTTTCCAGTAACCCTCTGGAGGGGGTAACGGTAGCATTGAACTGAAGAAGTTGATTTTAGGTAGTACATCCATCTTAACTATTGATATCCGTGCTTGTACTGTGTTTTTAAGTTTTGCCCATCTATCAAGGTCGTCTTTGATTTTGTTTTGGATTTTTGTGTAGTTGTGCTTCACCGTTTGTCTTATGGTGGGGAATATTTCCACTCCCAAGCATCTGAAATGTTTTACCATCGGTATCTCTCCTGGGAGGGTTGTATCTTTTTTTGCAGGGGTGTTAAGTGGAAGGAAAGCCGACTTCGGCCAATTTATCTTAAATCCCGATAAATCACCAAAGTCCTCAATCAACTTGAGCAGATGAGGCAATGTGGTGTTGGGGTTTTGCATGAACAATATTACATCGTCATGTAATCATCATCATGACAACTGTTTCTATTTCCATGTAAGTGTTCACTTTTGCTCAGTTTCCATGACTTTTCCATACTTGGAAAATGAAAAAATTAATTCCATGTTTTCCAGGTACCGTGGGAACCCTGGCATGGACTATAACGCATATTAGGGGAGAGTGGGGTGAGTAGTGCCAAGGGGCATGTAGTTCCACCCGTTATCTAGAAAACCATAGAAGAAGTTGGTCATGTGACAACATATTTTTGAAGAGGCATCCATTTCACTCAACCTGCAGAGAAGGGAGACACCTGGCTTGAGAGGTAAGCACATTTAAGTTCAAAAAACAGTTTTTTGCCCTCCAAAGTAAAATTTGTATGATCAAGGTTTTTTGATTGCTGTGTTTGAACAATTATAGACAACTTTGAAAACAGTTCACACATGTTTTAGTGCTTTAGTAAGCTACACCATGAGTCTATACAGTTAGCATGATGCTAGCTCAAAACAGCTGGGGGATGCATTTTTTTCAAAATGGTAGGCTTGGGGTGATTTGTGCCAAAGGACCTGGGTTAAGTTGTGCCAGATATTCTCTTTGTTAAGTTGCCCCAACTTATTTTATTAACTATATATATTACTTTATTGTATTTTATTGTTATTGTACATTGCATTCTTGCATTTGAAACTATGTGATATTCTTAATTTTAGACCAAAATCCATCATGCCACGCAGATATACAAACGGAAGACAGACAGGGTTTCAACTCCTCTTGAGAAGTTGGAAAGAGCAGTGAAAGAGGTGCAACAGGGGAAGACTATACGTCAGGTTGGAAAGGAGGTGAAGATCTGCAGGATGCTTTTACCGCTTTTGAGATTAAAATGATCCGTTTTACGTAAAATTATCAATGGCACAATTTACCACAGTGTATTCTCTCTAATGTCACAACTTACCCCGCAGCGGGGGCAAGTTGTGCCACAAAACCACTTTTTTTTCTAATGCTATATTTCTGAAACAGTGTATTTAAGATCCAAAGTGATTGTCCCCAGGGACGCACAACATCCTAAACTATATGTACATATTTTAGTTGGGGGCATTACTGTAATCCCCTTGCTTTAAAGGCACTTTAAGTAAAAAGTGGCACTACTCACCCCACTCTCCCCTACGACAGATAGACAGACCATCATCTGCACCTTTGTGTATACGGTTTATTTTTAGTCATATTTAATATTGCCTATATTTATTGTAACTTATATTATGACCAATACTAGTGTATACACTCATACGCAACTCTGTGTATAGTTTATTTTATTAAAATTGTATATTCAGATTACATTTGTTTATTGGCTATTGCCTATATGTATTGCTCTCTTATTACCCTGACCATACCTGTACCCCCTGCTGCTATGACGACCGAATCTCCCCAAGTAGATCAATAAAGGAATATCCTGTCCAGTCCAGAGGATACAATGTTTTCCCCTCTGCGTGGGCGAGACCCGTTTGCTGCTATCTCCTCCATCCAACCTCATCCTAGAAGCATTAGCATAGCATCTCAAGTAAAGCCGACACAGTGGCTGAAACGCTCAACAGTTGAGATGTTCGGTCATTATTAGTAACGAGCTGAATAAACGCACATTTATCTCTATACACAGAGTCGCACCAGTTTCTGACGTTGTTCTCCCAAACTCAGAACGTGGAAGCATACTAGGTCCGCTACTGTTCCTAATTCATGCAAATGACATGTCGTCAGCTTGTGACTGCAACTTGTTCCTGTTTGCGGACGACTCAGCCCTGCTGGTCTCTGACAAGAACAAGTTACAGGTTGAAAAAACCCTCAGCTCAGAACTAGGCAAAATCTGCATATGGCTCGCTGATAACAAACTATCATTACACATGGGCAAAACAGAGTCCATTCTCTTCGGTTCAAATAACAAACTCAGCAAGACCGACGGCTTCTCAGTTACAATGGGTGACAATATTGTCACAAGGAAAGAAGATATTACCTACCTGGGTTCCATCCTAGAGGCAAATCTTTCCTGTGACAAAATGGCATCCAATGTAATAAAAAAAGTCAACCAACGAACTCGATTCTTGTACCGGATCTCCTCACTGGTAAACAAGAATACCCTGAAGACTCTGGCAGGAGCACTCATTCAGGGGTACTACGACTATGCTTGCACCTCATGGTACCAAAGCACCTCAAAGGCGCTAAAAACAAAATTACAAACATCTCAAAACAAACTGGTCAGACTACTGCTTGACCTTACTCCTAGAACCCACCTCACCCCTGCCCACTTTGACAACCTAGGATGGCTTAGAGTAGACGACAGAGTACAGCAACTTGCAATGGGCCTGGTCTACAAGATACACTACACGACCAAGGTACCCATGTACATGACAAAATACTTCCCAAAGGTCAGTGAATACCACGATCACAACACCAGAGGGAGCTCCACAAATCATGTTAAACCCAGATTCGGCTCAAACAAGGGACTAAACACGTTTCGCAATTATGCCACATCAATGTGGAACGCCCTACCCAAAGCTGTAAAGGAATGTGAATCACTACCCACTTTCAAAAACACTCAAAAAACACCTAAGGGAGACTGCAACTCGAAACTGGCCCCTGTAAATGTCCGAACACAACCCCCTCCAATGTACAGTAAATTACCAAGTATGGTCTTGTCAATAATCCAATGTACAGTTTTGTTTGTACAGTTGTACAGTGTCCCCCACCCACCCCTCCTACCCAACCCCCCCCCCCCCACTCCTACCCAACCCCCCCCCCCCACCTCCAATGTACAGTCCCCCCCCACCCCCACCTACCCAATCCAATGTACAGTTTCTACGTCAAATGTATATACTTTTTTTTTCTGGACTCTTTTTGTATCACAAACAGTACTGTAATTGCAAATCTGGTATGTCATAAATGTATAGATGTAGCAGTACTTGTTATATAAACCCCCCCACAATGGTGTGTGTGTTGGTACGGTCCAGCAGGGACCAGGATGTAAGGTACGCTGTTGTGTTATGGGTTGGGATTCAATACAGATGCACAGTGGATACGCTCTAGTCAGGGATTAAAGCAAAAAAAAATCTCCTGACTGAACTTTTTTTCAGGCCAAGTCATATTCTTATTTTAACCTCCACTGTATTTCTTTTTAATAGCGTTGGCGTTTTAAGGGAGCCTACTTGTTTCGGTTTAGTCGATAATCCAATGTACAGTTACCCCCCCACCCCGCCTACCCAACCCTCCCCCCAACCACCTCCAATGTACAGTCCCCCCCCCCCTCCACCCAACCTACCCAACCTCCTCCAATGTACAGTTTCTTCATCAAATGTATATACTCTCTTTTTTAGACTCTATTGTATTTCACAAACAATACTGTATTTGTAAATCTGGTATGTCATAATCATAAATGTATAGATGTAGCAGTATTATCTATCTGTATGTCATGTATGTCATATATGTTATGATGAATTGAAAATGGGGGACCCTGATGTAAACAAGAGGAAAGTCTTTCTCTGGTCTGCACCCCCTTAACAATTGTATTGAGCTGTACTGTATTGTACCCATTCTGCAATCTGTTATAACAATCAATCAATATTTAACAGATTGCAGATATATAGGTTATATAGGATATATAGGTTTAGGATTGCAGGTATATAGTAATGATTGCAGATATATAGGTTATATAGGATATATAGGTTAATATAAGATTGCAGGTATATAGTAATGTTACATTTGTGACATATACGATATGCAAATATAGAGTACTGTTACCCATAGATCCTAACAGATTATATACATTATGATGGGGAGGAGACTGTACATTAGGGTGGGTGGGAGAAAAAAGATACATACATGGAGAGAATATACAGTGGGGAGGAGACCGTCTATAGATACACCTGTGTGATGTTGATATTTGTACTGTGAAGTAACACGACAATGACAAATGTGTTGTTTCTGTTTTTCTTTTTGACATAGTTGCGGAACACGGAACAAGTTAACAACTCACCACCGTCTACAGTCCCTGCATCATACTGTAGCCTGGCCAGTCTCTTGAAATACTGCTATCTTCAAACTTCCATTCCTCTCGACACTTTCTTTTGTTGGGTGGTGCCGCTCATCCTTTTCGTCTGAGAACACTGTGTTTTCTTTTTAGTGGCCAGCTTACTCCTTCCATTAACGTTATTATGCTGACGTTAGCTAATAACTATGTGTTGGGGATAATGGTTCCGCACGGACCATATTGTTTGTTACATTGCTGTCGGCAAACTCGCTCAGAGTGTCAACAGAGTGTTGACGTTAAGTTGATGTTAGCTGCTAGCTGGCTACCCAAATCCACAACAGCCAGGCAGCCAACCGTACAAAATACAGTCTCAGCCAATCACATCGATTTGTACAGTTAGTTAGCTCCACTCCATTGCAAAGTAAAAGTTAGCCAGCCAGGACAGCCCGTATTAGCAAGCTACAGTTACAGTAACGTTAGCCACCCGAAGATCGGTAGCTAGCTAACGTTAGCCACAGCTTCAAAAACGAATTTCAATTATGTTATGAGCTATCAGCTAGCCAGCTAGATAACGTTAGAAAACGCCTCGTGTAGTAAACTAAAGTGAATAGTTTACTGGGCCATTGTTTAATGCTTCAGTGGTGTTAAAAGAGGACCTGCACGCTTGCTATCTTCGGTGCAAATGATACGGGTCTGTGACAAGACAGGTCTGTGAGGGGGAGGGCACTGTGAGCAGCGTGTGTGCATCAAGCTCACGTTTGATTGGTTAGAATGGTCAAAATGCCCTACGCATCTACAAATCATATTATACCAGGTAGCCAATTCCGTCAGACTCCAAATCAAATTGACGGAAAAAAAATTAAAAAAGACTGAAATCCGTCTGGAGACGGAACGCTTTAATGCATGGCTCTAGTCTCCTGTCTCGTTATTTAACACAAACATGGTGTCAGAAGTGGCTATAATTACGTGAGTAATTATACGGATATGGTGCGCTACGGCACAGGAAATCGAGGAAAAGGAGAAGTCGGGGAGTGAAGCAGTGAGCGTTTGCGGCGAGCTAAGCTACAAACAAAAACACAGCATCACCATGGCAACAGCAATACCGCCACCAGAGGAGATGAAGATGAGCGGCGATCTCGCAAGTAACTGGGATAATTTCCGATCGGAATTTGAGGACTACATACTGGCAGCGGGATTGGCGGACAAGGTAAAAGAAGTGCAAGCAGCAATCTTGCGACGCGTGATGGGCAGTGAATGTCGCCATATATACAGACATAATTTAGGACTTACGGCGGACCAGGGGAAGGACGTGGCCGTCATCATTCCTGCTTTAGAGGCATATTTTAAGCCAACAAGGAACATTATTTTTGAAAGATATGTGTTTGGGAAATGCAATCAAGATGAAGGGGAACCCATAGATTCATTCATAACAAGGCTGAAGGAGAAGGCGTCTTCTTGTGATTATGGGCAACTCAGAGAGCAGTTGATAAGAGACAAAGTAGTGCTGGGGGTGTGTGATGAGAGTGTGCGCCGTCGTCTACTCAGAGAGAAAGATCTTACACTGGAATCAGCCATTGAGATATGCCGGGCTGCAGAAATGACTGATATTAGAATAAAGGCAATGACACAGGATAGACATCAGACATCAGCAATGATACCAGAGACTGTACATGCGTCAGATGGCCAGCGGCCACGAGTTCTACCCAGGCAGGAACGATCTGACAGGTCTCAGTATCCACCTAGGCAGGAACGCTCTGACAGGTCGCAATATCAACCTAGGCAGGAACGTTCTGACAGGTCGCAATATCCACCTAGGCAGGAACGCTCTGACAGGCCTCAATATTACGCGCCAGGCGCAAATTCAAGCGCTGCGTGTAGGTTCTGCGGCACTGCGCACAGGCGCGGACGGGAACAGTGCCCAGCCTATGGCAAGACCTGCCGCATTTGCGCAAAACTCAATCACTTTGCTGTAGTATGCATGCAGAGAGGCCAGGCCACCCGACAGCTACATACAGCAGACATTGACACTGAATACCTTGAGAATATGTACAGTGGGGAGGCAGAGGCTCACATATACACGGCAGAGAGCATAGGGGCAGTTCAGGGAGGTGGAAAAAAATGGTTTGCAAATTTAAAGATTAACGGAGGGTTGCAGAGGTGCCAGTTAGATTCAGGGGCAACCTGTGATGTGATGAGCATAAAAGACATGAGGAGGCTGGGCCCTGGAGCAAGGCTATTGCCCGGCCAAACAAGGTTGGTGCTGTATTCAGGTCAATCAATTCCCTCATTTGGCTTATTCAAAACCGAGTGTGTAGTGAGAGGGAAGACACACAAGCTGACCTTCGAGGTAGTAAGAAGCAGTCAGAGACCCCTTTTGTCAGGTGAAACCAGTGAGCGCCTAGGCTTAATGCGCTTCACCATCCCTGAGGAGCTGTTGATGGTAGGACATAGCAGCTCAGTCCCACTAACCAGGCAGCAGCTTGTCTGTACGTACGATGAGGTTTTCAACGCCCCTGTGGAATCAGTCCCAGGTGAAGTTCATTTTGAGTTGGACAGTAATGTAGCCCCAGTGCAAGCTGCTCCACGTAATGTTCCAGTGGCACTTAGGTAGAGCCATATGGAATCCGCGATCACGGAATCGCGGAATTGAGCAATAAAAATGGAATCAACTATAAAAAAAAATTAATTAAATTTTTTTTTTTTTTATGTTGTGGGACTTGTACAGCACTTTGTTCAACTTTGTCAGTGCTGTAAAGTTTAAACCTATTTAAATCTTAGACAAACAAAACACTTTGCTTTCATGAAATATTGTAAGCAGTCATTTGAGGCTTCATAAAAGCAGCACAATGAACACAAATCTGTCAGTGCCGAGTCTGACCTCATCTTAAATAACAAACGGCATTGCTTGTTGTAGTTAACAAAGAGAGGCAGAGTTGATTTTGCAAAAATATATATACCTTTTTATTTTTATTTAATCGAATTTTATTTTCATATTCGAATGAAATAAATGAATGAAGCTTCGAAGTATTTAAGACAGCCCTATTAAATGGACTGTTATATCTTATTAAATTGTGGACATTTATTTATTCCCACTTATTAGACACTATTTCTGATGGTAAAATGAGCGTACAAAGCAAAATACAGAATTCTGAAATATTAAAACGGAAAAAACGGAATTTGGAAAAAAATAAAATGGAATTTGGAAAAAAATTAAACGGATTTCATATGGCTCTACACTTAGGGAGGCAGTGAAGGCACAATTAGATAAATATGAGAAAGATGGCCACTTGGTTTCAGTGTCGGAGCCAACAGAATGGATCAGCAATATGGTGATTGTCAGACGGCCAGAGAAGCCGATCAGGATATGTATAGACCCAAAGTCATTAAATGTGGCTTTAAGGAGATCTCACTACTTAATGCCGACGCTGGAGGATGTCCTATACAAGCTGCCCAGGGCTCGCATTTTCACTCTTGTGGATGCACGGGATGCTTTCCTACAGTGCAGGCTAGACAAGGAAAGTAGTTACCCCACCACATTTTGGACACCTTGGGGCAGGAAGCGTTGGTTAAAGCTGCCATTTGGGGTGTCTGTGGCCCCAGAGATATACCAGCGAAAGCAGCATGAGCTTTTAGCAGGGCTCAGTGGAGTAGAGCCCATCGCAGACGATATACTGGTAGTGGGCTGTGGGGAGACAGAAGAGGAGGCTATACAGGACCATGCCACTAAACTGATGGCACTCATGGAGAGGTGCAGAGAGGTTAGGTTGAGGCTAAGTTTGAAGGATGTGTCAAGTTTCATGGACACATCCTGTCAGCAGAGGGGCTCAGGGCAGACCCAGAGAAGGTCAGGGCGGTCCAAGACATGCCACACCCCACGGACACCAAGGCGGTGCAGCGGTTTATTGGGTTTGTGACATACCTCGCAAGGTTCATGCCCCGCCTCTCTGAGATATGCGAGCCACTGAGGAGGCTGTTGGACAAGGCCGTCCCATGGCACTGGCTTCCCAAACATGGTGCGGCGATCGAGGAGATCAAGCGTCTGATCACAGTGGCCCCGATCCTGAAATATTACGACGTGACCAAGCCGGTCACCATCCAGAGTGATGCAAGTCAGAAAGGACTTGGCTGCCGTCTGTTCCAGGAGGGTCAGCCAGTAGGGTACGCATCGCGGGCACTGACTCAGACAGAACAGAACTATGCACAGATTGAGAAGGAATGTCTGAGTATTGTGTTTGCGTGCCAACGCTTTCACTATTATCTGTATGGACGGGGGGAGATTGTGGCGGAAACGGACCACAAGCCACTCATTTCGATATTCAACAAACCCCTCCTCACTGCACCCAAACGGCTCC
Organism: Notolepis coatsorum; assembly: GCF_963971535.1. Taxonomy (NCBI): domain Eukaryota; kingdom Metazoa; phylum Chordata; class Actinopteri; order Aulopiformes; family Paralepididae; genus Notolepis; species Notolepis coatsorum. The sequence goes on from NC_140179.1 coordinate 107,447,274, forward strand.
AGAGCATGCTGCTCACGCTGCAGAACTACAACCTCAAGGTCACATACAAGCCAGGCCCGGACATGCACATCAGTGACACATTGAGCAGGGCCACGGCTCCACCACAGAGGACGGACACGGGATACATGAAACACACAGTCTGCAACCTGCAGAGGGCACAAGAGGACACTGAACAGATTAATCAGGCTGATTATCTGAATGTCACCAGCCAGCGGTTGAATCAGATCAGGCAACACACTGGGGAGATGAAACCCTTCAGTTGCTCAAAGCGGCAGTGCTCCAGGGATGGCCAGATCACCGGGAGGAGACTCCCCTGGCGATCAGAGAGTATTGGTAGAGCCATATGAAATCCGCGTTCACGGAATCGCGGACGGAATCGCGGAATTAACCAATAAAAATGGAATCAACTGCAAAACGTGGAATATTACAGAATTTGGCCTAATCTGGACTGAAATTTCGTTTTTGGGTGGAACGTTTGGTGTACACGCGACCGGGGAGGCGGGGACTCTACAGCGTGTTACACACAACACAGCCGCGGTGCTCAAGCGTCTGGCTGCTTCAGTGTTAACATCGTCAAGAAGCTAAACAATTCCACAATAAGCCCTCAATTCAGAGCAGAACAGTATCCTAATGACTTTTATGCCTCCGGTGATAAGGTGTTTTGCTAATTCTGTCAACGTTCTGTGAACTGGACCCGCAAAAACACTTGCGACACTATTGTGATTAAATAGCTATAACGTTAGGACGTTTAGCCGTCTAGCTAAATCTAGTGCACCCATCAATTTCATTATACACTGCCCTTTATAAACTAAATACACTTAAATAGCTATGTAACGTTATAGGACTATCTATGGAAATGATAGCTTCTAGAAGTTCTAGCTAAATCTGGTGCACCCATATTTGTTTAATGCAAACGATTGTCATTATACACTGCCCTTTATAATCTAAATAAACTTAAATAGCTATGAAACGTTACAGTACATAGGACTATAGATGGAAATGATAGCTTCTTGCTAAATCTAGTGCACCCATCCATTTGTTTAATGCAAACGATTGCCATTATACACTGTCCTTTATAAACGAAATAAACTAAACTAAAGGTGCCTAAATTATGCATTACTAAATTTCATCACAATATAATAGATATAGCTAGGTTACTGACATTGTCATTGTGATAATGTCAGTAATAGCTAGCTGTATCTATTGTTTACACTTGAAATATGTATTTTTATTTTGTCACAATATTAATTGAAAAATATTGTGTAAAATTGAACTGTATTTCTGAGTTGCAGCACTTAAAAACATTAAATGGACTGTTATATCTTATTCAATTGTGGACATTTATTCATTCCCACTTATTAGACACTATTTCTGATGGTAAAATGAGCATAAAAGGCAAAATACAGAATTCTGAAATATTAAAACGAAAAAAATGGAATTTGGGAAAAAATAAAATGGAATTTGGAAAATAATAAAACGGATTTCATATGGCTCTAAGTATTGGTCAATCAGGGACGAGATCAGCGCACAAGATGGGGTGCTCTTCAAAAGTCAGCGAGTCATAGTGCCGAAAACGTTACGGGCAGAAATGTTGAAACGCATACACGCCAGCCATGTAGGGGGAGATGCCTGCTACAGACAGGCCAAAGACACACTGTACTGGCCCAACATGCAGGGTGAAATCAAGGATTACGTGAGCCAGTGTTCAGCGTGTAATGAATATTCTCATGAGCAGCAGCGGGAGACAATGATGTCGCATGCACTCCCGACACGGCCATGGCAGATTGTCAGTATGGATTTGTTCAGACAAGCGGGCAAGGACTTCCTACTCATGGTTGATCATTATTCAGATTTCTGGGAAATAGAGCTACTCCCTGACCTCTCAGCAGACACCGCGGTGTTAAGGTGTAAGGCCCAGTTTGCACGCCACGGGCAGCCTGACCGGGTGGTAACAGACTGTGGATCTCAGTTTGACTGTGAGAAATTTAGGACGTTTGCAAAAGAATGGGATTTCGACCATGTCATGTCCTCGCCCAGGCACCCAAGGTCTAATGGAAAGGCTGAATCGGCAGTGAAAGTTGTGAAAAACCTGTGCAAGAAAGCAGCTAGTGCAGGTAACGACCCATGGTTGGCAATCTTGCAGTGGAGGAACACGCCCACAGAGGGCATGCTCAGCAGCCCAGCGCAGAGACTGATGTCCCGGAGACTGAAGACCCCACTTCCGGTCGCTGACTCGCTCCTGGGCCCCAGCGTGGTCACGGGGGTTCCTGAGAAGCTGCGGGTTAAGCATCAAACGGCCAAGCTGGGTTACGACAAGTCGGCCAGAGATCTGCCCGAGTTGTGTATCGGCCAGGACATAAGAATGAAGCCCCTGCCTGGAGACAGGACGGGCAAGTGGAGGAGAGGAGTGTGCCTGCAACCGGTGGCCCCCAGATCGTACTTGGTGGATGTCGAGGGGACATTCTACCGGCGGAATCGGGTGGACCTGCGACCAGCGGAGGGGGATGTGACTGGACGCCGCCCGGAGCAACACAGAGTGCAGCACAGCGGCCCACCTGAGGGGCCACACAGCAGTCCGCCCAGCAAAGGGATGGACAGTAGCACGGGCAATGACACTATCACCCAGGAAGTCAGGCCATTCAGGCGGAGCGACCTGTACCAGCCTGTGGTGGACCCTCCACCGGCGCCAGAGTACAGGACGTCCAGTGGTAGGCTGGTGAGAGTGCCACAAAGACTGGACTTATAGAGACTGGTTAATGGGTATGGTATGGTATGGTGTAAAGAAAAGAAAAAAAAAAAAATGGAAAAAATGCACAGAACAGATGGTTAGGGTTTTAAATAAGGACGTTTATGGGGTTTCTTGTAATAATAATAATAATGTGCACTAAGGGATGCTGTAACTATTGTTATCTAAAAAAAAAAGGAGATGTTACAAGAGAATGGGATTGTTATATAAACCCCCCCACAATGGTGTGTGTGTTGGTACGGTCCAGCAGGGACCAGGATGTAAGGTACGCTGTTGTGTTATGGGTTGGGATTCAATACAGATGCACAGTGGATACGCTCTAGTCTCCTGTCTCGTTATTTAACACAAACAGTACTGTCTATCTGTATGTCATACAGTATGTCATATATGTTACGATGAATTGAAAATGGGGGACCCTGATGTAAACAAGACGAAAGTCTTTCTCTGGTCTGCATCCCCTTAACAATTGTATGTATTGAGCTGTACTGTACTGTACCCATTCTGCAATCTGTTAATAAATCTGTTTCTACCATCAAATCCATGCATTGAGCTCCGTTTTTATTACATGTTTTATCACATTCTTGTTCATTTCATAACATTTGCATACGATTTGTTTTGAAAATATTGAGGCCAACATGGCATTTCACTATTTCGAAAGCCTTTCTGGTGATTCTAAGGCGAGATATGAGTCAAAGAAACTCCCCCTGATTACCACGACCACAACATCAGAGCGAGTTAGCCGAACGTTAGCCACCAGCCACTTTTCCTCTGTGATGGTATAAAACTTCCGATTTGGATTTCTGTTTTTGTCATTAGTATAACGCGTAACACAGCAGCAGCATTGTGAAGGACTGAAGAAAAGTCTGCTTGATTGTCTTTAATTTGCCGCTTTAACTATCCGTTTCTCCACTAAATAGTGTACACAATGTACCAGGCGCCGCAGTTTCCCCCCACGCTGCAGTTGCGTAGCAATAACAGATAGGAAGTTGACTTCGAGAAAACTTGATTTAACAGATTGCAGAATGGGTACAATACAGTACGGCTCAATACACACAATTGTTAATGGGATGCAGACCAGAGAAAGACGTTTATAATATACAGTACTGTTACAAGACATTAGCATTAGCATAGCAGCTTAGCTTGTTAGCTGCTCCAGCAGCTATGGAAAAGTGGCAGAAACGCCCAACAGATCAGATGTGCGGTCAGTAGATTAATAAAAGCAGATGTTACTGTAACAAACGGAGAGGTCGACATGAACCTACCTTTTGTCGTATTTATGCTTAAGATAAATAATCGGGACAGTACGTTAACGTCTTTATTGCAGCGTCGGCATATCGAGTCATGTGTCTCTGGCGAATGCTAGTAGCACACTGACCATCAGGACCCCGTGTGTGGGGAACCCAACAGAAAGGTGCGCCAGCGCGCCTGTCGTAAAATGACATATTCAAGGCATGAATATTACATCCCCCTTCTTTTAAATACTTTATAAGATATTAACAGACTGCAAGTTACAAATATATTATGCATTACTCTGTAAGCCATTCTTTGTAAACATTAACCAGGTGTGTTAACAATATATCAGATAATATAATCAGGTAAGTATTAATAGGTATCAAATTTAAAAAATATATACTCTTGTTTCAAAGGTATTACAGTTAGTAAAACTGTGTTAAAGTTAGATGTTATGTATGATTGCAAGTAACTGTCTAACTGTGTCTAACTGTTTCCACAAGAGGGCGATATAGGCGGAGCTAGTAATGCTGCGCCAGGTACGAGGTATAAAAGGAGATGTTAACTCCCCCTCTGTCTCTTCCCATCTACTTCTCACTGAGAGAAGGTCTCATGTACTGTGTACTAAAGTGATAATAAACCACGCCGATTAATGGCTCAAGAGAGAAACCTTGTCGTCATGACCAAGTTATTGTCGCCCCATAAGTGACTGTCAACAGTGTGCACCTCTTATTCATGAAACAGCCTGCTTGAATATTGGAACATTTCAACAAGTGAATAAGGTAAGTAATCAAAGCTTAAAATATACTCTGTCTCAGAGGTAGTACAGTGCTTAGCGTATGCAAATCTTATTCACAGAACAACCTGCTTGAATATTGGAACATTTCAACAAGGTGAACAATGTAAGTAAGTCAGCCATTTAAATAAACATTAGTAAGTCAGACAAGCAGATAAGCAGACAGACAAACAGACAGCAGCAGCAGCATAGATAGACAGACAGACAAGCAGAAAGACAGACAGACAGACAGACAAGCAGACAGACAAGCAGAAAGACAGACAGAAGTAGTAGCAGCAGCATAGATACAGACAGACAAACAGACAGACAGACAGACAGACAGACAGACAGACAGACAGACAGACAGACAGACAGACAGACAGTGACCAGCTAGGGGTGTCAAACTCATTTTCACAGAGGGCCACATCAGCATTATGGTTGCCCTCAAAGGGCCAAAGACAGTATAAATGTTAATGTAATGTAAAATAAATGTAGCTACACATTTACATATTGTTAAACATGTTGTTTCTGTATTTATTACTTATTCAAGTTATACATATTGCATATGCATTTGCATAAATGTAAAAATATATGTTAGCTTGTTATTTTAACAAATAATTTTAGTTTATCAGAACCCCATATTACTCCATCAATCAATGATCAAACCATTCAAGTAAATAACAAAGAAGAATATCATCAAATACAAGCTATGACATTAAGTTTGTTCAAAACCTTTTTGTCACAGTCAAGAGGGGCAGAACTAACAACTGTGAGCTGCAAAGAACACGTGGGACAGATGTAGCAGATGTTACAAAAACTAATGGCTGCACACAACCTTGCAGAGGCCATACATCCAACTAATGGAAGATAGTTTAATTAACTTTAATTAACAGATTGCAGAATGGGTACAGTACAGTACAGCTCAATACACACAATTGCTAAGGGGATGCAGACCAGAGAAAGACTTTCGACTTGTTTACATCAGGGTCCCCCATTTTCAATTCGTAATGAAATTGCTATTATGTGTCTGCATGAACACACAACTGTAACTGTACTCAAAAATAACAAAATAAGGGTTGTCTCAGTTCACAACTATATTGGTCAAGTTTTGGGTGGGACTTGTTTGCGTCCCTACAGCTTCTTATTCAATTGAGCGAGATGCTCGGTTATGTCACACAGCCAGTTTGCATCTGACAGTTCAGACAATAATTCTTCAACCCTTTGTTACCTATTCCGCCTGGATCTTTTTTGTATTTTGGGCTGTAAAATTGTCAAAGAATGTCTGAGGAGTAAGTGCTTTTGGCTTTTTTCCTTTGTTACCTCAGATGTTCAACATACATGTATGTGTAAGAATGTGTAATAACTAAGGCTGTCAAAGTTAAAGCTTTATTAACGCATTAACCCACAATTATTTTAACACTGCTATTTTTAACCCAATATTAATGTAAACATTTTTTTATTTTTTTACCTGAGCTCTTGGGGGGCCACATCAAATGACGTGGCGGGCCGCATTTGGCCCGCGGGCCGTGAGTTTGACACCTATGAGCTAGGGTCTGAGTTACACTGTAATGCCTCCTCTAGTGTCAGTTAGTGTCTAATACCATAATATATACTTCAGTGAGAGAAATATTCACCTAAAAGATTATGGGTTTACAAATGTATAATTTCAGGAACAGTGGTTGATCTAATTCAGCTCAAAGTTGCAAGATGAGCCATTTCCTAGACCAGGATGCTGAGAGAAAACTTCTGAATAAAATATTAATATAACACATCAACATTTTGGGAAATACACTTATTTGCCATCTTCCCCAGAGTCAGACAAGGAGATTGATATCAGTTACATCTCTGTGTGTAGTAGCTCAAGAGAGAGGTACAGGTGCATGCTAGCCTAGCTTAGCACAATGACTGGAAGCAGTAGGGAGCAGCTAGCCTAGCTCAATCAAAAGTGAAGAAATCCAACTTCCAAAACTGACACAGAGATGAGATCCATATATTATTGTCTGACTCTGAGGAAGATGGCAAATAAGTGTATTTCCCAAAATATTGGAGTATTACTTTAAATACTGATCTTCAATTATATTGTAGGATAACTTGGTCTGAATCTTATCAAAATCTCCTGCCGTGCCTACATCCTTATATCTGATGGTCCTCATTTGTCAACTGGTGGTAGAGTGAAGGTTAGGCTTAATTACTTTACTGGTTTTAACCTGCTGAAGATGGAGTTGTAATATTCATGCTTTGAATATATCATTTTACGACAGGCGCGCCAGGCGCACCTTCCTATTATGTATACCTGACAAGGGGTCCTGACAGTCAGTTGGCTGCCAGCCGTGGATGGAGTTACACTCATGCCTAATGAATGCTTACCTTTGAATAAATCTCTAAATGCAATCTCCTCGTCCTGAAGATTATTCTCTATAAATCGAATACGACATGGTGTCAGAAGCAGGATGAACATGGATATCAACGGAGTCCCGTCGCCACGGATGAATTGGGATTCTCTGGACTTACCGGAAGAATGGAAGAAGTTCAGGCAGCACGCAGAGCTAATGTTTTCGGGCCCACTCAAGAAGAAAGGAGAGGACGAGAAATGTAGCTACCTGCTACTGTGGAGCGGAGAAAAAGGGAGAGACATTCACAACACATGGACTCTCAGTGCAGATGAAGCAAAGGTATTGAAGAGCTACTATGACAATTTCGAAGCATACGTACTTCCAAGGAGGAACACGATTTTCGCTAGGTACAAATTCCATGAAAAAACCCAGCAACCTAGCGAGTCATTTGAACAATTTGTCACTGCATTGAAACTACTCGTGAAGGACTGTGCATATGTGAACAATGATGAGATGGTTAGAGACCGCATAGTGTTTGGCATACACTCAGCAAAAGTAAGAGAGAAACTATTAAACGTTGGATCAGACTTGTCATTAGACAAAGCGGTAGATATAGCTAGAGCCCACGAGCTAGCACAATCACAGATAAAGAGCTTTACTGGCGCCACGAGCAGCGCGCAGGAGCAGCTCGTGCACGAGGTGCACAGACATGAACAGAAGTATAGCGCACAGAGATACCGCCCCAAAACAGAGTGGACAGAGAGAGCGAACAGAGCGAGCGACACAGACACACGTAAGAACTGTGGATACTGTGGGGGTAGAGCTCACAAGGAAGGAGATAACTGTGTAGCTAGGGGGAAACAATGCACGAAGTGTGGAAAATGGAACCACTTTGCCAAAGTCTGCAGGGCCGGTAGTTTCCAGAAAAAGTCAGTACACGAGATTAGCATGCGCTCTGAGTCAGGAGAAGAGTCAGACGAACTGTATGTAGACACCGTGACAGACAGACGGTTTGATGCAACAGAACAAGCGTTCGCAGACATACAAGTAGGAAAACAGGGCACAGAGCTTAAATTTAAGATAGACACAGGTGCACAAGTAAATGTAATTCCTTTGAGAGAGTATCACAGTTTACAAGATAAACGCAAAATACAGCCTACTTCACGCAGACTGACAGGATATGGTGGAGAGAAGCTAGTGGTAAAGGGCACATGCACGTTAAAGTGTAAATACAAAGAGCGTGACATGTTGTTAGACTTTTACATAGTAGACACTCAGGCACCCCCAGTTCTAGGTTTACAGACATGCCTGAATATGGACCTCATTAAACTAGTGTTGTCAGTAAATGCATACACAGATAAACAGACCATCATGGAAGAATACCACGACGTGTTTAAAGGGATAGGACTATTCCCAGGAGAGTGTCACATCCATATAGACCCAGACGCCACGCCAGTAGTCTGCCCACTGAGAAGGACACCGATCGCCCTGCGTGGCCGACTAAAGAAGGAGCTACAGAGTATGGAAGACACACAGATCATCGCTAGAGTCATCGAACCAATGGAGTGGGTCAGTGCACTGGTCATTGTTGAGAAGCCACGCACAGGCAAGCTCAGACTATGTTTGGACCCTAAGGAGCTAAACAAGGCTATCAAGCGCCCGCACTACCCTCTGCAGACACTAGAGGACATCACACCCAGACTAACAGGCGCACGCTATTTCAGCGTACTGGATGCAAGGTCGGGATACTGGTCCATCAAGCTCTCCACAGAATCATCGAAGCTGACGACGTTCAACACACCGTTTGGACGATACAGATTCCTACGATTACCATTTGGGCTTGCTTCTGCCCAGGACGAGTTCCAACGGAAAATTGACGAGACATACGAGGGACTGAACGGAGTAGCAGCTATAGTAGACGACATCCTTGTATATGGCGCGACCAGAGAGGAACACGATAAGAACCTACATGCAATGTTGGTGAGATCACGGGAGAGAGGCGTTCGGCTCAACGCAGACAAGTGCACCATCGGAGCCACCGAAGTGAGCTACTTCGGGCACGTCCTTTCAGCTGACGGCATGAAGCCTGACCCAGGCAAGATAGCTGCCATCAAGGAGATGGAGGCGCCAAAGAGCCGTGCAGAACTGGAGACCGTGCTAGGTATGGTCAACTATCTGGCGAAGTTCGCCCCGAGCCTCTCCGAGATCAACGCACCCATGAGACAGCTGCTTAAACAATCGAATGAGTTCCTGTGGGACGCGCAGCACGACGCTGCATTCCAAAAGATGAAAGACATACTTACCAGTGAACCGGGGCCAGTCCTCATCTACTTTGACCCAGATAAGGAGCTCAGCTTGCAAGTGGACGCATCAAAGTATGGTCTGGGTGCTGTGCTGATGCAGGAAGGAAGGCCCATTAGCTACGCATCCAGATAACTCACGGACAGCGAGGTCAACTACGCACAAATCGAAAAGGAGATGTACGCAGTCCTTTATGGATTCAAACGCTTCCACCAATATGCCTACGGTCGCCATGTTATGGTGCAATCTGACCACAAGCCCCTGGAGTCGATCATGAAGAAGCCGATCGCCGCAGCCCCACCGCGGTTACAGAGGATGATACTGCAACTACACAAGTACAACTTCACGATCGTGCACCGCCCTGGGAAAGACATCCCAGTTGCCGACACGCTGTCCAGGAAATCACTCACCTCTCACGACGACGGTCTCAGTGAAGGGAACAGCTAAAGCTGCTCAGCCAGGCTATCCTGGAGGGATGGCCTGAGGAAAGAAAACAATGCCCCCAGAACATCACTGAATACTGGAATCACCGAGATGAACTATCCAAAACGAATGGAATCATTTTCAAAGGGGAGAAAATAGTCATCCCTACCAGCCTCAGAGGAGAGATGCTGATCAAGATCCATGCAGGCCACATGGGAATGGAAAAATGCAAACTGAGAGCACGAGACATCATGTTCTGGCCTGGAATGGGTAGACATATAGAGCAAGTCGTGGAGAAGTGCTCAATATGCCAAGAGCGCCGCCCATCAAACACCAAGGAGCCTATGATGCCTCATCGTATCCCAGACCGCCCCTGGCAGGTTGTAGGGACAGATCTCTTTAACTGGAACAACCAGGACTATGTTGTGACCGTCGACTATTACAGCAGATTCTTCGAACTAGACAGACTTCACAGCACCACATCGGCAGCTGTTGTCCACAAGCTAAAGGCAGCCTGTGCCAGGCATGGCGTCCCAGAGACCATAGTCTCAGACAACGGACCACAATACAAGTCTAAAGAGTTCGAGGCATTCGCCAAGTCGTGGGAGTTTACACACGTCACGTCAAGCCCACATTATCCGCAAAGCAACAGACTAGCGGAGAGAACTGTGAAGACGGCAAAATCACTCATGGACAAGGCTAAGGCAGACGGAAGAGACCCGTACCTAAGCCTCCTGGAGTATCGTAACACCCCAGTCGACAACTTCAAATCGCCGGCACAGCTGTTGATGAGCCGCAGGCTACGCTCAACCCTCCCGAGCACCAACCAACAGCTGCGGCCAGGGGTAGTAAGCCCCAAAGATGGACATGACAAGCGAGTGCAGAGACAACAGCACCAGAAGAAATACTATGACAGGTCAGCTAGACCACTGCCCCCACTACATTGTGGTGAATCTGTCAGGCTCCAAGAACATGGACGCTGGAGGCCAGCAGTAGTCATACAACCAGCCGACACTGCGCGGTCATACCACGTTCGCACCCAAGATGGACGCGAATACCGCCGCAACCGCAGGCACCTGAGGGACACAAAAGAGGAACACTTCCAGGACAGCGACGGTATGCCAAGTCCAGAGAGCGTCGATCAACCGCCGGAGACCAACGACCCTGAACTGTCAGAGGACTCAGAAGAGAACTCAGCTTCATACTACACCAGATACGGCCGAGCAGTGAAGCCACGGGGCATTTTAGACCTATAAATGTACAGGGTGCAGGCGGATCGCTGCCCTATTATAACACTGTTTACCCCATTGAAAAAAAAAAAAAAAAAGGGGGTGGTGAAATGTAACAAAATATTAATGTATGCTGAAATGATGACTTACTATATGTGTTGAATCTATGACTTACTTACCTTGCTTACTTGCCGATATAGTCCCATTTTGTTAGCAAGTTAATTCTACAATTAAGAGCTGCATATGGTAAGAGTGGTGAGACACACGACCAAATAAGCCTTAAATACATACCTTATTCACAGCTGAAGTATTCAAATATTAAAGCAGACTTTCCAGAATAAGAGGGCACACAATACGAACTGTAATACCTTTGATACAAGAATATTTTTATGTTTAACATATTAATCTTACCTGTTTACATTGCCTGGTCCTGACACAGGTAACGCACATTTATTGTTTACAAAGAAACTCTTACAGAGTATTGCACAACCTTTCTTTATTTCAATTTTGTTCATAGCTTATAAAGCTTTCTTTAAAAGAAGGAGGATGTAATATTCATGCTTTGAATATATCATTTTACGACAGGCGCGCCAGGCGCACCTTCCTATTATGTATACCTGACAAGGGGTCCTGATAGTCAGTTGGCTGCCAGCCGTGGATGGAGTTACACTCATGCTTAATGAATGCTTACCTTTGAATAAATCTCTAAATGCAATCTCCTCGTCCTGAAGATTATTCTCTATAAATCGAATACGACAGGAGTGATGGATTATTCTCTTCTCTTTCAGATTAACTCTCTTCTGTCTCCACATCAGTCAGTAGTGTGTTGGATATTGATTCTCATAATAAAATGTTTACTAAATAGCGTACTCACTGTAATTAATAATTGAGGCACATTTACTGTTTAGTGAAAAATGACTTAGAATTCAGGGGTAAAAGGTTTTGACTGTGTGCAATGAGAACGTTTATAGATCTGGCTAATATTTTCATACTAAGGTTAAAAATGAATAGAACAGTCATCATACTGTAAGTATAAGCAGTGGTGCGTTATTGAAATCATCTGGAGTGACACGCACCACGTGCACGCGCGCTCCCGGCGCGTGCGCGAGCTCCCGCGAATGCGCATTTAATGTCCCCTCGCTTGGGCACAGACTAAAGACAGTGCCTAATTGCGTCTACGAATGGAATGTAACACGTCTTCACAACAAGGTAGGTGTGAATGTGTCTGAGAACGTATTTAACACACCTGACGACCGGTGCTATTGATATGCAAATAGCGAGTGAGGTTACACACCGTGCTACCCAGTCCCATGAACAACGCATGCCTGAGTATAAGTCTGTGCTTTAAATAAATAAGCAATGACTCCTAGTCCAACTGTATAACTGTGACATCATGGTTAATTAGTCACACAGGGTCTTGAATATTGTGATTCAATAGTTACAAGTATTTCTGAACACACCACTGATAATAGCTTAAACATATGTGCTAGCCTATATGATATACTTGACTAGGACATTCTGGACCATTCCAATTTTAGAATATGAGGAGTGGTTTGTTTACGTCACCTGCAGTGAGGCTGCCACCCAGTGGAGACTTGTGGTAATGACAGGAACATTCCTGAAGACACTCAAACTCTCAGAGGCAGAATATAAAAGCTGAGACAGTCCCACTGCTGAGACACAACACAACACAAGCAACACTGAACACACTCCAGCCTTCCATCACAACAAGAGGACTCAACAGTCAGTGAAGATGCTGTGCTACTGTGGAGTCCAGCCTTCTCTCAGCCCCTTCATGGACTTCTATTGGCCTGTGAGCAGTCTCTGGCCAGAGGTCTCACCTCTTCCCTGCCAGGGTGATAGACTGCAGAGAAACATGCAGACGCTCCACAGCAGTCTGGAGTTTTTGGACAAACTTCAACAGAAGATCTTGGAGGAGGTGGAGTGTGTCCCAGCCTCTGTGGCCATCCAGCCAGTCTCCTACAAGCCGGAGAAAGAGGGAGAGAGCTTTGCCCTGACCCTGGACACTAAAGACTTGGTTGGTGTCTGGTTAGTGCAGCAAATCTACATGGTTAAACTTCTACTTTATCCAAACAATGACATAATTTTCTTTTTATGATTGTATTTGATCAATAAATGTTCTGGAAATGTACCTATTTCCTTTTCTTTTACTAATGTCGCACATAATCCTCTAACAAAACAAAATAGCTTATGGGACTCCAACATCCCAGATTTGTCAGACTGTAAGCCTTTCCAATTAGTGGTGATGTCACAGATGTTATGCAGGTGGACTAGTCATGGCCTTACATCAGATATAAGGATGTAGGCACAGCAGAAGTCATTTGATCAACTGAATATTGACACTTCGTTCCATTGGCGTGACCAAGGTAGTGTCATAACAAACTTTTTCCACGTCTTTACATTACGAGCATTTGTTTTCTGGCCTATGGTATTTTCACCCAAACTCATACTATGTGGTTCCAGCTAACAGGGGTTGTGCTTATAGGGACTGATACCTTCACATTTCACTGAGCTGTAATGCTTCTGAGATCCAAATGTTCTCTCAACTGTGGCCGTGGACGTTTGATTTAAAACATGGCAAGAGTAATCAACCGGAGGGACAGTTGTTGGAAAGCTAAAGAAATTGACAATGATGTCAGAAATAAATCCCACTGGGAACAGATGTATCAGGAGATAAGTTCCCTTTGGAGGTACAGATACAGACGACACCGGCAACCAATATGGATGTCAACTCAGTTATTAAAATATCGCAGCCCTTTTAGTTTATTTTATTTGTAAATTTGATTTGATTATTTTCATTGTTTGCCCCCCCACCAACTACATTTGTTAACTCTTTCTGGGAGGTACGACGACGCTACCTGAAGACCAGCTGTAACTACCCCTGTTTATGCTTGCCCTAACCTTCTGTTTCTTGTGCCCCAGGACTTCGCTCCAGCGTCCTTCCACCCTGACGTCTCAAGCTCCAGCGTCCTTCCACCCTGACATCTCGAGCCCCAGCGTCCTTCCTCCCTGACGTCTCGAGCCCCGCAAAGAGGACTCCTGCTCGCTCTCAAGTGCAAGACCTGTGTCCTCTCTCTCTTGCTGCCGACAGCTGCACTGGAGTGCACCTGCTCTCATTCTTCTCCCCCCCAAGAACATTATAACCTCCGTGTTGTTCACATTCCTGTTTCACATTCCTGTTATACTCTGCTTGGTTGGGAAGAATAATTAAAGAACCCTAAACCGCTCCATTCTCTCCTCCTGTGTTTTGCTATTGGACTCCGCAAGAACCCCCCATCCTTACACACGGGTCTTTTACGGGTCTTTCATGGGTCTTTCAAATAATTGGTTGTTGAAGGTCACACAGAATAGTAACTTGAATGGTAATGTCTCTTTATTTATCAATGCAAGATCACACAACACAAAGAGAGAGAACAATCATAAAGGTTATATATTATGATACAGTAGGAGGCAAATGTCCTCTTGAAGTAAACAGAGATATTGTTGACATCAATCTCATCCACAGCTGGCTCTGTTGCCTCCTCTCCCTTTCTGTGGAGAAATCCAAATATTTGATATTAATAATCACGCAGTGCTTTAATGAATATTGAATATTGTAGCAGCCAATGGGATCATGGACTCTGATGATACTGACAGGCATGCAGTGGCAGGTAACATACTGTACTAAGAATACACTGTTTGTTCACTATGTGTGTGAGGCACATTTGGCAATAAGGTCCTGGATCGTGCTACATTCTATTCTGTAGGGGTGGGGGGGGGGGATTTGATAGTGATATTTTGCATGCCGATATTATATCGATACACTGATGGCAAGTATCAATCCCATTGTGCTGCAATAAGAATTATTGGAGTGAGGTGAACAGACGAACAACCTTACTGTATCATATTAGATCAAACAAATGTATATTTTCTTTGTTGAATTTGCAGTTGAAAAAAGGTAAAACATCGTGATATTACTGTATCATGACTAGTATTGTGATCGTGATGATTCCCACCCCTACTATTCTGCATTATTGTTCTTCTAAATGCAGTGCATGCATACACAATGGAGTTGAATGTTATTGTTGCACAATGTCTATTTAGTTTGGAAGGCTAAGGAAGTGGGAGACAGAGTATAGGCAGAAACACAGACACAACGTTCTGACAGGACTCCATGCCAGCCCAGCAGGGCTGTACTTATGGTTCCAGATATCTTAATCACTACACCCTAATTAGTATACATTATAGTATTAGTTTTCTTGAAGCTAAGGACAAACTATGCATCTGACATTAGACATGGTCTGTGTGTACTTGTGGCTACACTGGTCACACTTACAGCATTTGTAGAGCTTGTTGAGCTTGAGAATGTTGAGGTCAGACAAGCTCCTCCTCTGTCCAATGGGAACAGTGGCGTCAGGGATGGGCGTTATGGTTTCCTCTCTGTGCTTGTTGCAGGCACGCGGGAACTATAAAACGGCAAGGGGTGCTGGGGGGTCGCCAGATGAATTTTTTTTTTTTTTTTTTTTTTTTTGCGGTCAGGCCACTGAACTTAGAAGCAGGCCAGGCCAGTGTTTCTATTTGCACCAGCGCAATAGTTAGATAACCTAGGTGGGGAACAACCAGGAGATCACTGCAACTCACACAAGTTGGAGAACTATCTCTCTCTCTCTCTCTCTTGCTCTCACACACACACAAAGGGAGCCGCATGTGATTGGTGGAGGCGGGATCCTTACGAAAAACTGCTAATCATTGACACATGCTAGCCTGTAATAATCCCCCCCAGAAAAATGTACTTTGCATTTGATATATTGCAAATATATGCCATCACACACACTGGCATTTAAAGGGTTAGAATTATAAAATGAATATGTGGTGTTATGATCAGGGCTGAAGTTGAATAAAATATTGTATTTATCAATTACAAAAAACTGAAAATCCATAAAAATCTGTGTTGTTGCTAATCATACATATGCTAGCCTGTTTTTTAACAATAAGTTGTGAAGTTGTACCCCCCACACGTAATGTAGCTGTCCCTCTGGTCTGCTCATCTACACTGACCTGCTTTCAGCCCATCAGTCTACTCACCCTCACAGAGATAGTTTCCTCTATGAAACCTGCAACCTGCCCCCTTGACACTGTTCCCACTGCTCTCCTGAAACAGGTTTTTCACACAACCGGTCCCAGCATCCTCTCCATTATTAACAGCTCCCTGGCAACTGGTACTGTTCCATCCTGCGTTAAACATGCAGTAGTCCAGCCCCTATTGAAAAAACCAAACCTTGACCCCACCCTGCACAGTAATTACAGGCCCATTTCCAAGCTTCCTTTTCTGTCAAAAATACTTGAAAAGGTTGTTCTGTGCCAATTGTCTCCCTACCTGCACCAGAACAGCATCCTGGAGACATTTCAGTCAGGGTTCAGGACTGGCCATAGCACAGAATCAGCCCTCCTTAAAGTGTCAAATGACCTACTCCTCGCCGCTGACAACCGTGACTGCTCTATTTTAATGCTGCTTGACCTCAGTGCAGCCTTCGACACTGTTGATCACACCATTTTATTAGATTGTCTCCAACATGGGGTTGGTGTCAGTGACACTGCATTAGCATGGTTTTCCTCCTATCTCACAAATAGAAGCTTTGCTGTCAACATCGCCAACTGCTCCTCCCCCTCAACCTCCCTCTCCTGTGGGGTCCCACAAGGGTCCATCCTTGGCCCGATCCTGTTCTCCCTTTACATGCTACCCCTTGGTCCAATCATTCAGAAGCACAACATCTCTTTTCACTGTTATGCTGACGACACACAGCTTTATGTTTCCCTGAAACCCAACAACCAGTCTCTACTTAACAGTCTCATATCCTGCCTGGATGATGTTAAATGTTGGATGGCACAAAACTCTCTACAACTAAATCAAAACAAATCCGAAATAATCCTCTTCGGTCCCCCAGACGCTGTCACCACCCTTACCAACAGCCTTGGCAACCTGTCCTCCCTGGTCAAGCCGTATGTCAAGAACCTAGGGGTCATTTTTGATCCACAATTTAAATTTGACAGACAAGTAAACTCAGTGGTAAAGGCATGTTTTTTCCAACTACGCACCATTGCCAAACTCAAAGCCCTTCTCTCCCCTGCAGACCTTCAGAGAGTCATCCACGCCTTCATTTCATCTAGATTAGACTACTGCAACTCCCTCTATATAGGCATTAACCAGTCTTCCCTGTCCCGCTTACAACTGGTACAAAACGCTGCTGCCAGACTGTTGACCGGAACCCGCAAGAGAGACCACATCACCCCTGTCCTTGCATCCCTTCATTGGCTCCCAGTACGCTACAGGATAGATTTTAAGGTTCTCCTATTTGTTTTTAAAGCCCTTAATGGTCACACACCCTCCTACATCTCAGACCTCCTATCCCCCTATTCCAACACCAGGTCCCTCAGGTCAGCCGATCAGAGGCTCCTGACAGTCCGGAGGTCTAACCTCAAGCTCAGGGGGGGCCGTGCCTTTGCTATCACAGCCCCTGAACTGTGGAACAGCATCCCCACCTCCATTAGGCTCGCCCCCTCGATAGATGCCTTCAAATCGAGGCTCAAAACCCACTTCTACCTACTAGCCTTTCCCGTTCACTGACTCATGCCCTGTTTTTCTATGTGTTTGCCTGTGTGCCCTCCCATAAAACGGAGTGTGATTGTTGTCTATATGTATCTTGTGTATTTACCCTCTGTACAGCACTTTGGTTGACACGCGTCATGTGAAATGTGCTTTATAAATAAATTTGATTGATTGATTGATTGATTGAAGCCATCACAAACACTGGCATTTAAAGGGTACAAATAAAAAAAATGCCTGCACCAGAATGCAGGAAATTAAGTCTTTGTAACAAAAAAAATCCTGGTGGGGGACCCCCAAGACCCCCTGCTTAAAAAGTGGCCTGACTGGGGCTATATTTCCTGGCCTGAATGATTTCCCCAGTCCGGCCCTGGTTAAAAGCCTCCAATGCTTATTAGTGTGTGTGCGTTTGAACGTTTGCATGTTTCAACCATACATTTCCATTAATTTTTTTTTACCTCCTATAATAGTGGGGGTCGCGGCTCTCTGACACCGTTTTTTTTGGGTCGCGGCCTGAAAAGTTTGGGAACCCCTGGTCTAGCCTGTACCCCCCAGACATGTTGCTGGCCCCGTCAAAACAGTATCCTATCAGCCTCTCCATGGGCAGGTCGAGGCGTAAAAGTATTTTATACACAAAAACAGCGTCTCGGCTGTTGTGTCTGGGCCGGGCATTGTAAAAACCCCAAAAGAAGTTCTGAGCTTCCAAGTTGTCATCGGCGAACTGTATATTACACGAGAATTGTTCTTTTCCAGTGAGTGACATCAGTGGTTCCGTCAGCGCTCAAGCCAAAGATTGGGCTTTTGGATGCTTTGCCTCTAATTTGTCGCTGAATATCATGGGCAAGCAGCTGTAAGATTTCGTTTTGGATGTTGTTGGACATCCAGTTGTCTCTCTTTTGGAGCCAATTCTTCAACTCGGGATCAGACTCGGTGCGCACTCTTTCCATCATGAGCTGCCATAACACCCCATCCCTATTTGCATCACCCCTCAGTGGAAGCCCCTGGCGCCCGAGGGGGGGTATAGGGGAACAGACTCAGTTAACTCTTCAATACCTGATGCTGAGGCTGAACCTGTCGTCTCTGTCTCTCTCTGACGTTTATCAGATTTAGTGGGACTGTCACCGGCGGGACGTTTCGAAAATAAATCTGATATTTTTCTTTTCTGCGAGTGAGACATTCTGTGCTAGCAAAGTCTGACTACTAGCTCAAATCGACTGACTGCGCAAGCACTGTATCACAGTAGCTCAGTGGTTCGTGGCGCATGGGAAGGGCGGGAGACGGGAGGTGAATACAATTAGTTGTTTCACCTGTCATTCAATCAGTCTGTGACAGTCTGTCATCACTCGAAAATCTACTCGGTTTTACACGTATGATTGTGTACATACAGTAGTGTAATGAATGAATGAAAACTTTATTTAACAGATTGGAGAATGGCTACAATACAGTACGGCTCAATACACACAATATTAAAATGGTGACGTGCTTTGAGCAGGATAAACTTATAATATACAGTGTTACAGTTATACAGTTACAGTATATACAAATATATAAATACTGTCATAAAAAAAAAAAAAATTGCAATAATTGAGAGGGGGTGCTGCAGCCCCCCCGCACCCCCCCTTCCTGCGTCCCTGGCTTGTTGGTGAAGGCCGTCCTGCAGAGATGGAGACTAAGATGATTGGAGAAGAACAGGCATTCCTTTCTCATGTGAATTGAGATTGAGAAACATGTAGATCAGTGGTTCCAAAACTGTGGTGCGCGCACCCCTTGTGGTGCGCGAGCGCCCTCTAGGTGGTGCGTGACATGAAAAGGCTAATGGTGGTCAATAATTTTTTATTTTTTCATAAAAATCTTAGTCAACCCTTTAGTATTATGGATATTAAACATGCTGGCAGAGTACATGCATCCATGTTGTCGTGAACATTTTAATTAAATAAAGAAATTCCCTATCCATAGTCGCCGTGGGAAGAGATAAAATAAAAATAAAAATCTGTGCACGGAGACCAGCAAAAAAGAATTCTAACAGAAACCCATTGGGGGGTGCGTCAGCTAGGTCGGGAGGTGACAGGGGGTGCACGGCCAAAAAAGTTTGGGAACCGCTGATGTAGATTGTTCTTTAGCCTAGCGGTAGGCTTTTCTCTACTTTCTATCTTTTTTTTTTATAACTTTTTATTTTTGTTCATTTTCCTCTTTTTTCTTTCCAAAGTCACATTTTCACATAATTTTCACATAAACATTTTCCATTTCCTTTTCACAGTCACTTTTTCACATTTTCCGTTAGAAACTTTTCTTTTGCAGTGTTTGCATAGCAACTTTTCCCATGTTTGCATAGGAAAACATGAAAAGTTTTAAATTTGTTTTTACTCTGGTGTTTACATTTCTGTGAATATTGTTCTCACTATGCACTGTACAATCGTCGTTCCTGTAAATGAGGGAAA
The DNA here is from genome assembly GCF_963971535.1 of Notolepis coatsorum. Taxonomy (NCBI): domain Eukaryota; kingdom Metazoa; phylum Chordata; class Actinopteri; order Aulopiformes; family Paralepididae; genus Notolepis; species Notolepis coatsorum. The sequence goes on from NC_140179.1 coordinate 107,467,353, forward strand.
CCTCAGATGCTCACGAATTTAAATAAAGGTTGAAATGAAATTAAAAATAGATGTCCTACCCTTTTTCCCCAGGATTCATTATTATTATTATTATTATTATTATTATTATTATTATTATTATTATTATTATTATTATTATTATTATTATTATTATTATTATTATTATTATTATTATTATTATTATTATTATTATTATTATTATTATTATTATTATATATTTTTTTATAACTCTTCCTTTTTAACTTTTACATAAGCATTGTACAGAACAGAGTAATATGACAACCACCACCACAGGACAGACAAGACAGACAAGACTCACAGGACAGGACAGTGTTGCATGGTGGGCGGGGAGAGCTGTATTTGCTCTTGGTGTGTCGGGTCTGTTTTGATTGAGCCATGGCAGTCTTTACATATCTAACGGCTCATATGTTGTCCATTTCGACCAGCGTCTGTCGTATGTCTCTGCCTTCATTCTCAGCAGGAATGTCATTTTTTCCATATCGCTTATCTCCTCCACTATTCCCCTCCATGTCTCTTTGTCTGGAGCGGCTTCTTTGAGCCAGCTCCTTGTGATGGCCTTCTTACCAGCTATTGTCATGATTTTGAACAGGTACAAGTCTTCATTGTGTATGGTCTCCTCTGTTATCAATCCCAGGTATATCAGCTGAGGTTCCATGGGGAATTCATAGCTAAGAATTCTGTACATTTCCTGTGTAACACACTTCCAAAATGGTTGCACTTTATCACATAGCCAAAATATGTGAGAGTGGTTGGCATTCATCTGTCCACACTGTCTCCAGCAGGGTTGTTGCCCTTTTAATTGTTTACTCTTAATTTGCGGTGTGATAAAAAAATCACATTTTTCCAACCGAATTCTCTCCATCCTCTAGAGCTAGTGGATGAGTGTTGTGTCTCACATATAGAATGCCAATCATCCTCCGTCAAGATTATACTCAGATCACTTTCCCATTTCTTCTTCACATTATATGAATCACAGTTGTTGCGAGCTTGTAAACTTTTGTACATTTCCGATACTATTTTCACTGGAGTTCGCGCCATTTCCATCATTCCCACCATCCCGTTACCACCTACTGATATCCTATTCTTGACTTCTGTATCATAGAAGTGTCGCAGCTGTAGATATCTAAACAAATTGTCATTTCCCAAGTCAAATGTTCTCTTAAATTGCTCAAAAGACATGAAGTTATGGTTCTCTAAAAGTGTACATATGGCTGTTATACCTCTTATCTCTCCACCCGTCAAAAGTGGCGTCCAGTGGTCCCGGGCTAAAGCCTGGGGTCTGGGAAGGCCAAATCAGAAGTCTACTGTCTTCTTTTGATTTGTATTTCCTGACCACCTCATTCCAAAACATCAGGGTGTGGTCCACTATTGAATTATTTCCCTGTTTTGTTGTGTGTTCTTTCCCCCCCAATCTGGCCTGAGGTTGGACACGTCCTAGGTGTGTCTCTATGTCCTTCCACCTGGCCCTGTATGCTCTTGAGCACCAGTAAACTGCATATCTCAGCTGGGCTGCATAGTAGTATTCCTTTAGATTAGGTAGTGTCAAGCCTCCTCCCTTTTTTTCAATTAGCAATGTTTTGAATTTCACCCTAGGTCTGCCCCCTGCCCATATGAACCTAGAGATCTGTCTGTCCCATGCTATGAATTGGGAGTCGGGGACCTTGACTGTAGTGAGAGGAAGAGATACAACAGCCTTGGCAGAATATTAATTTTGATCACTTCTATTCTGGTACTGAAATCCATCATGTGTGTAGCCCATCTCGACCAGTCCTTCTGTAATTTATCATTAATCTTATTGTAGTTAGCCGCTTCTAATTTGCGCATATCCTTGGTGATAATCACTCCCAGGTAGGTCATTGATTCAGCTTCCCAGTTCAGTTTGTAATCATTCCTCATTCCACTACTGGGTGAGAAGTTGTAAGTGAGAATCTGGGTTTTCGCGACATTCAGCTTGTATCCTGACATCCAGCCATAATCATTTAGTATGGTCATTAACTTGGGGAAGGTCAAATTTGGGTTCTGGAGGTATATTATAATATCATCCGCGAAAAGGCCTATCCTGTGGTCCCCCCTTGCTATTCTAACACCCTTAATTTCTTTACTTTCTCTAATGGCTTGGGCTAATGGTTCTACGAAAATCGTGTAGAGGGCGGGGCTTGCACAACATCCCTGGCGCGTCCCTCTGAACAGTTTGAATCTGTCCGACAAGCTACCGTTAATCTTTACTCTGGCATTTGGATTGTCGTATAGAGCTCTTATACAGCTGATGAATTGTTCGTCGAATCCAAATCTTTCCAAAACCCTAAACAGGAAGGACCATCTGACCCTGTCGAAGGCCTTTTCCGCATCTAAACTCACCAAGGCTGCTGGGAGTTGTTGTTTTTCCACCTGTTCTATCACATGTAAAGTGCGCCTAACATTGTCCTGTGTCTGTCTGCCTATTATGAACCCTGTCTGGTCCTCGTGAATCAGGTCAGGGAGGATGTCCTCCATTCTCCTATTCAGTATAGATATGAACAGCTTGTAATCCCCATTAAACATCGTTGTGGGACGATATGATTCGCAATCTTCCTTATTCTTCCCTTCTTTTGGTATAACTGATATCACCGCCTCTTTCCAGGACGGGGGGGCTTCTGCCTTTTCAAGTGTCCAGTTAAAAGAATCTAGCATTACTGGGGCCAGGTCTTCTTTAAAGATTTTGTACCACTCGTTTGGAAACCCGTCGCTCCCTGGACTTTTGTTTGCTTTCAGTCTTCCTATGGCTATATCTAGTTCTTCCTTTGTGATGGGGGAGATCAAGGCTTTATTCTCTATTTTCCCTATACTCGGGAGATCCAAGGATGATAAAAACTGTAACATTTTCTCCGTCTTCCATCTCGGGTTGCGAGTACAACTTTTCATAGTATTCCTTGAATATACGTTGAATTTCTTCAGGTTTATAAGTCGCTTCTCCTGATTGGGGTTCCCTGATCTTGTGAATAAAGTGTCTACTCTGCTGGGCCCTGAGTCGTTTTGCTAAGATCTTGGTTGCCCTCGGGCCTGATTCATAGAAGGTTTGTTTTGTGTATCTTAAATTCTTCTCTAGCTCTCCTTTTCCCCATCTCCTCAAGCTGTGATTGTATCCCCTTCATCTGTTCCCTGTCACCCCCCCCCCCCCCCTCCCCTCCCTGCACCTGTTGCTCGAGTTTTCTCAAGTCTCTCTGTAATTGATCATATTTCATTTGCCTATACTTATTCAAGTGTGCAGTCTTTGAGATTAGGTATCCCCTCATAATTGCCTTGATTGTGTCCCATAGGATGGTCGGTTTCACTCGGCTGTCCACATTATTTTTAATAGATTCGGTTATCTCCTTCCTGATCTGATTCACGAGATCCTCCCCATTCAGAATCCCCAAGTTCAGCCTCCAGAGTGTGTCTCGTTGTCTGTTGTTCAAGTGTATGGTCAGATATACCATATTGTTCCTCTACCTTTTATCTTACCTTCCATAGTGCATGATGGAGGAGTAGTCATACGGAAAGTCCAGGTTATTAGTGTCCTTCTTCTGGAAGTTGTAGGTATTATCTGATGAATGAAAATAACATGTGAGTATGTACTATAAAGCGATAGACAGCAACAGATGTTGCCTGATTGGTTTTCCCTTATGATATAGACAATTTCTAGGCAGCAGCTGTATGACTGCAGCTAATTTCCTGTCGGGTTTGCTGTTAATATCAAAACATGGTGACAGTGGCTCAGGAGATAGAGCGGTCGTCTGGTAATCAGAAGGTTCCTGGTTTTACTCAATTAAAGTAAGTCATTTTACACAATTGATGAGGAGACACACACATACAGAAATAAACATGGGGTTACATTCTCTGCTTAAAATCATTTCGACAAATGTCAAGAAAGGTTGGTAAATTGCATACAATCTCAAAACAGACCATTCTGTATCTTCTGTAGCTTGATATATTGCATAATCTCTTTAATCCAGCGTATTGCTCTATTTCATTAGACTTTGATCTGAGAAGATCTTTGTTGTTGGATGTGATTTAGTCCAGAGATTAGCTTCTATAGCTGAGATAACAGTAGACAGTGAAACCTATGATCAGGATAATCAGAATATACTGTATTCTCTCATTGGACTATTGGCCCCATTTTTCTGGGGACCCACTGGAACTACCGGAAGGACTCCTGGTTTAAGAACCACTGGCTTAATACACGACAGCTGCTCCAAATCCTCTGAGTCTGGCTCTGGTGATAGTTACCTCATAATCGTCCTGTGCCCCGCAGTGGCGTGGAGCGACATAAAACAAAGTACATGGGGATCCTATTGAGTATACTCTTTAGTATAAGTACATGGGGATCCTATTGAGTATACCGTTTAGAATAAGTACATGGGGATCCTATTGAGTATACTGTTTAGTATGAGTACATGGGGATCCTATTGAGTAACGGAACATAAGCCAATCTCGGTCACTCTCTTTGTCTGGGAACGCCCAGAGCCAAATTCGGCCACTCATCGCAGGTGAGGAAGTAGAGAGAGTCCTCTGCTTTAAGTTCCTAGGGACCTGCATCACTGAGGACCTCACCTGGAGTTAGACAAGAAGATACAAACCTTTTTCGTCTCTGTGCATGCAGTAGGAGTAGGAAGACGCGCACCGTTAACCTAGCTTAGCGTCAGTCACTGGAAGTAGGTTCCTCCATTAGCGTAGGTCTTGTTTGCTGTCCTCTCCTATCTCTCCTCTGCCTCCATATGGGGCTCTGTGCTGTTTACACACACAAACACACACACACACACACACACACACCACTCGTGCCGCTCATGCACACACGTGCACGCTCTGTGCTGTTGTCCTACTCTCCTACTCTATATAGATACAGGGCCTTCAAAGCCCCCCCCCCTCTCACCACCTCTTCTCCCTGTTGCCATCTGGGAGGAGATACAGGGCCTTCAAAGCCCCCCCTCTCACCACCTCTTCTCCCCGTTACCATCTGGGAGGCGATACAGGGCCTTCAAAGCCCCCCCCCCTCTCACCACCTCTTCTCCCTGTTGCCATCTGGGAGGAGATACAGGGCCTTCAAAGCCCCCCCCCTCTCACCACCTCTTCTCCCTGTTGCCATCTGGGAGGAGATACAGGGCCTTCATCTGGGAGGCGATACAGGGCCTTCATCTGGGAGGAGATACAGGGCCTTCATCTGGGAGGAGATACAGGGCCTTCATCTGGGAGGAGATACAGGGCCTTCATCTGGGAGGAGATACAGGGCCTTCATCTGGGAGGAGATACAGGGCCTTCATCTGGGAGGAGATACAGGGCCTTCAACTGGGAGGAGATACAGGGCCTTCATCTGGGAGGAGATACAGGGCCTTCATCTGGGAGGAGATACAGGGCCTTCATCTGGGAGGAGATACAGGGCCTTCATCTGGGAGGAGATACAGGGCCTTCATCTGGGAGGCGATACAGGGCCTTCATCTGGGAGGCGATACAGGGCCTTCATCTGGGAGGAGATACAGGGCCTTCATCTGGGAGGAGATACAGGGCCTTCATCTGGGAGGAGATACAGGGCCTTCATCTGGGAGGAGATACAGGGCCTTCATCTGGGAGGAGATACAGGGCCTTCATCTGGGAGGAGATACAGGGCCTTCATCTGGGAGGAGATACAGGGCCTTCATCTGGGAGGCGATACCGGGCCTTCATCTGGGAGGAGATACAGGGCCTTCATCTGGGAGGAGATACAGGGCCTTCAACTGGGAGGCGATACAGGGCCTTCATCTGGGAGGCGATACAGGGCCTTCATCTGGGAGGAGATACAGGGCCTTCATCTGGGAGGAGATACAGGGCCTTCATCTGGGAGGAGATACAGGGCCTTCATCTGGGAGGAGATACAGGGCCTTCATCTGGGAGGAGATACAGGGACTTCATCTGGGAGGAGATACAGGGCCTTCATCTGGGAGGCGATACAGGGCCTTCATCTGGGAGGAGATACAGGGCCTTCAAAGCCTCACCTCCAGGCTGCGGAACAGCTTCTTCCCGAGAGCCATCACTGAACTGAACAATCACACCCCCCCCCTCCATATTGCCACCACATCTACATCTACCTCACTATATGACAGATGTTAGGACATCTGCAATAATGCAATAATGGTATTCATTAATGTGCATTTTTTCTCGCCGATGTGCAATCTTTTTTTTCCACTATGATGCTTTGTATTGTATTGTAGTGCATAATGTAGCAGAGGGTCTGAGTGGGTACATGTGTGGTGTGTCAGTGAGTGTGGGTACAACACATGTATGTATGGTAGTGTGTCTATGGGTACATCATGGATGTGTTGTGTGGTAGAGTGGGTACAACACATGTATGTATGGTAGTGTGTCTATAGGTACATCATGGATGTGTTGTGTGGTAGAGTGGGTACAACACATGTATGTATGGTAGTGTGTCTATGGGTACATCATGGATGTGTTGTGTGGTAGAGTGGGTACAACACATGCATGTATGGTAGTGTGTCTATGGGTACATCATGGATGTGTTGTGTGGTAGAGTGGGTACAACACATGTATGTATGGTAGTGTGTCTATAGGTACATCATGGATGTGTTGTGTGGTAGAGTGGGTACAACACATGTATGTATGGTAGTGTGTCTATGGGTACATCATGGATGTGTTGTGTGGTAGAGTGGGTACAACACATGTATGTATGGTAGTGTGTCTATGGGTACATCATGGATGTGTTGTGTGGTAGAGTGGGTACAACACATGTATGTATGGTAGTGTGTCTATGGGTACATCATGGATGTGTTGTGTGGTAGAGTGGGTACAACACATGTATGTATGGTAGTGTGTCTATAGGTACATCATGGATGTGTTGTGTGGTAGAGTGGGTACAACACATGCATGTATGGTAGTGTGTCTATAGGTACATCATGGATGTGTTGTGTGGTAGAGTGGGTACAACACATGTATGTATGGTAGTGTGTCTATAGGTACATCATGGATGTGTTGTGTGGTAGAGTGGGTACAACACATGTATGTATGGTAGTGTGTCTATGGGTACATCATGGATGTGTTGTGTGGTAGAGTGGGTACAACACATGCATGTATGGTAGTGTGTCTATGGGTACATCATGGATGTGTTGTGTGGTAGAGTGGGTACAACACATGTATGTATGGTAGTGTGTCTATGGGAACATCATGGATGTGTTGTGTGGTAGAGTGGGTACAACACATGTATGTACAGTAGTGTGTCTATGGGAACATCATGGATGTGTTGTGTGGTAGAGTGGGTACAGTATGTAGGTATCGTTATTTTAGGTGCTGCACCAACCAATCTCGTTGCACTGTATTGTGCAATGACAATACATCTTTCTACTTCTACTTCTACTACTTCACTCCCCATTTTGAGTGACATCCGGGGTTTTTTACTCTAAACCGTTGGGATTTTGACGTAGAAAGGTAGTTGATGTGAAATTATACTTATTTTTGAATATATATATCAAATTTCATGAGTATTCATCTATATTTAGTAATCTAATGACTATTAATATGAACATATGTACCAGTAAGAAGTGGGAATCTTGTTTTGGGCGACAGTGTTTCCAAGTACGGGTAGCCTCTCTAATCGTTGTCTGTTAACTCCCTACTTGCCCCAAGATAACGTCAAATAGTTTGGCTATGTTGTTAGCCATATAGCCAGTGTTATGTCCGACAAAATGGGGTAAAATGCATTGTAATCTTCAGCCTCTGGATGGGAGTTTTTTTGCACCCTTGAAGGCAGATTTCTCCGGACTGTGTCTGTGTTCATCCAATAAATATAGTTCTCATGGCGTGAGAGGGACGAGGATTGTGATGAGCCCAAGACAATAAACGCCTGTTTATAAAGAACCGACCCGTGTGTCGCTCAGCGTTTCCGTTAGAACATATTCGTGCCGGTCTGGGTGTCCTGCAAGATTTCTATCCCCGGACATATTCGAGAAATTCCGGTCAGCCTGGTTTTCCTTTTTACCGGCTGAATGCCACCATCGGCGCCAATGTTAACGTTAATATCGCCTAATCTATGTTTTAAATTATGGCTATGTGTCTAATCTGCCCATCGCATTATCAAAGACTATTTTCCAGTCAGTGCTGTCAAGGCTGTTTATCGCGTCGTTTCCGTTTCAGAGCATTTAGAAAAGCCCCCGTTTTCAGATAAAAAACAGCTCATTCTGGAGCATTCTATGAAAATCGTCTTTTAGTGGAATATTCCACAACGTTGATATTCGTCTGCCTTTTTATGAATCGTTTTCAAATAAACGCTAGATGATCAATATTATACGTGCACGCAAGCACATTACGGCCGCGCGCGGATAATCGCCCCGTTGATTTCCTCTCAGACTTTTACAATGAAACCGAACAAAACAGCTTATAACTTCATCAAACTTACTCTGATTATCCTAACACTGATAACATAGAGTCCTTACCTGACATCAGATGGTATCCAACTGGTATATTCCAATTCCTGATCACCATTCGAAAAAATCGATACATGTATGGATCCAACGCGATACTGTAGAACTCCATGATCAGCGGGGATCTGAGGTTCCAGAATGAACTGTGGTAACCCTGGCTGGATCAGTGAACTGGAAAATGTGGATATAATGTCGCACCTCAGCCAGGAGAATTAAACTTTCCACTCGGGCCTGAACGCTCGACATTTCTGTTTCTGTTTTCTTTCACCACGGCATCAGCGGTCTCTGTGACTTCAAGTTCAGAAGACTCATCTTCGTTGTCATTATTATTAGACCTGCTTGTGCTTGGTTTCATGAAATATTTGTTAAGCTTAGCTTGTTTTGGCCATCTCTCTCTCTCGCTCGTATACCTGTTTGTCGTTATGGTGGCCAGACAGGCTCAAAAAAAGAAAGAAAAAAAGATTCACATCCGAGCGGCGCCATCCGCGCTTTATCAGAGTGAAGCAACATGTAATGATTGTTTCGTTCATCGCATAGGCTATTTAATTTTAGCCTATTTTAATACAATTCAAATAATAAAATTGTGCTTAGAGAAATTATTTTCACCGGACATTATGACCGGAGAGATTTAAATATTCGGACTTCAACATATTTTGCCGGTCAAATACCGGTAATTACCGGCTAACGGAAACGCTGGTCGCTCAGAGGCTAGCCGTGCCCACTGCCCCGCTCTCTCACCATGGTCTGTGTGGTGATATGTTACAAACAAGGTAACGGGGAACTACGCCCAATTTCAGAATTCATACATGTTATTCCCTTGGTCTAAGACTGTACACAAATATTAGTGCAAATGAACAACTCTCTCTCTCAATTTTTCTTTATAATGATCCACTAAATTGGCCGAAAGGAACAGGAAGAAGAAAACTCTTATTGTACCTGCCCCTACACACATACAGTAGACTGTTCATAGGGCAATGTTTACCAAACCAAACAAAATGTACATACTTATTTTGCAGAAATGAAAACATCAACACAATTAAATTAACATAAATAAATACATTTTGTGTAACTCAGTTAAATTGCATATTTATTGAGGTTCATTAATTTATACATACACACATTTATCTATATATTTATAGTACACATTTCTATTATATCATGTATTATTCTATATTATACTTCTATATACTATATAATTGTATTATTTTGATTTATTATACTATAATTATATAAATATATAACAACCCTCCTTATTATATTATAAAATATATTCTTGATGACAGAGTACCCAGGGAGTTCAGAACTGAGACCACAACTATAGAATAAAGCTCATCTGTATATTAAAAATAAAACAAATGTTCTGTGGGTCTCCCTTCATTGTCAATGGAGCAGTTCCAGACTTCATAATTGATGACATCACAAGTTTGATCCCAAAGGTGGGCCGCGAGCAGCCACGGGAGGGCCGCGAGATGATTAAAAAAAATCAATAATAATTTTTAATTTTTTTTGTCAGGCCACTGAACTTAGAAGCAGGCCAGGACAGTGTTTCTAGTTGTATTCTAAAATTCTATTCTATTCTATTCTAAAATGTGACTATATGGTTTTATATTAACTTAATAAATAAACAAAAACGAAAAATTTACTTATTTCAACGAACATTTCAAACTAAATAACAGATTATGCACATAAAACGCTGAAAACAACCGAAGCAACAATAGTATTTTAATGAGGCTATTATTATTATCATTATTATTTTGCAACAAGTTAGCACTCTCATAAATAGCACATATAAATGAATAACTAACTTGAACTAACTTAATAGGATTGAAGTGATATTTGGCTTAAAAAATCGCTCGCCTGGCAAAAAAAAAAGAAAAAAAAGCCAGACGATGTGCATTTTCTGACGCCTTATTTTCTGGGTCCCGGCCTGAAAAGTTTGGGAACCCCTGCTGTTTCTGGCTATATGAGAAAGTAGCTCATGTTAACATATATTGATTGAACGGTCTTAGACCATGTAAATAACACATTATAATGTATGATTTTGAGTGGTGCTCCACTTATTGTGTTGCAGCCTCCTGTATTCCTGGACCATCAGGAGCATCGACCTCCTGCTCCAGGCCAGACCCACGACACCCATCAGGAGCCTCGACCTCCTCCTCCAGGCCAGACCCACGACACCCATCAGGAGCCTCCACCTCCTCCTCCAGACCCACGACACCCATCAGGAGCCTCGACCTCCTCCTCCAGGCCAGACCCACGACACCCATCAGGAGCCTCGACCTCCTCCTCCAGGCCAGACCCACGACACCCATCAGGAGCCTCCACCTCCTGCTCCAGGCCAGACCCACGACACCCATCAGGAGCCTCGACCTCCTGCTCCAGACCCACGACACCCATCAGGAGCCTCGACCTCCTGCTCCAGGCCAGACCCACGACACCCATCAGGAGCCTCCACCTCCTGCTCCAGGCCAGACCCACGACACCCATCAGGAGCCTCCACCTCCTCCTCCAGGCCAGACCCACGACACCCATCAGGAGCCTCCACCTCCTGCTCCAGGCCAGACCCACGACACCCATCAGGAGCCTCCACCTCCTCCTCCTCCAGACCCACGACACCCATCAGGAGCCTCCACCTCCTCCTCCTCCAGACCCACGACACCCATCAGGAGCCTCCACCTCCTCCTCCAGGCCAGACCCACGACACCCATCAGGAGCCTCCACCTCCTCCTCCAGACCCACGACACCCATCAGGAGCCTCCACCTCCTCCTCCAGGCCAGACCCACGACACCCATCAGGAGCCTCCACCTCCTCCTCCAGGCCAGACCCACGACACCCATCAGGAGCCTCCACCTCCTCCTCCAGGCCAGACCCACGACACCCATCAGAAGCCTCCACCTCCTGCTCCAGGCCAGACCCACGACACCCATCAGGAGCCTCCACCTCCTCCTCCAGGCCAGACCCACGACACCCATCAGGAGCCTCCACCTCCTGCTCCAGGCCAGACCCACGACACCCATCAGGAGCCTCCACCTCCTCCTCCAGACCCACGACACCCATCAGGAGCCTCCACCTCCTCCTCCAGACCAGACCCACGACACCCATCAGGAGCCTCCACCTCCTCCTCCAGACCCACGACACCCATCAGGAGCCTCCACCTCCTCCTCCAGGCCAGACCCACGACACCCATCAGGAGCCTCCACCTCCTCCTCCAGACCCACGACACCCATCAGGAGCCTCCACCTCCTCCTCCAGGCCAGACCCACGACACCCATCAGGAGCCTCCACCTCCTGCTCCTCCAGACCCACGACACCCATCAGGAGCCTCCACCTCCTCCAGGCCAGACCCACGACACCCATCAGGAGCCTCCACCTCCTCCTCCAGGCCAGACCCACGACACCCATCAGGAGCCTCCACCTCCTGCTCCTCCAGACCCACGACACCCATCAGGAGCCTCCACCTCCTCCTCCAGGCCAGACCCACGACACCCATCAGGAGCCTCCACCTCCTCCTCCAGACCCACGACACCCATCAGGAGCCTCCACCTCCTCCTCCAGACCCACGACACCCATCAGGAGCCTCCACCTCCTCCTCCAGACCCACGACACCCATCAGGAGCCTCCACCTCCTCCTCCAGACCCACGACACCCATCAGGAGCCTCCACCTCCTGCTCCTCCAGACCCACGACACCCATCAGGAGCCTCCACCTCCTCCTCCAGACCCACGACACCCATCAGGAGCCTCCACCTCCTGCTCCAGACCCACGACACCCATCAGGAGCCTCCACCTCCTCCTCCAGACCCACGACACCCATCAGGAGCCTCCACCTCCTGCTCCAGACCCACGACACCCATCAGGAGCCTCCACCTCCTCCTCCAGACCCACGACACCCATCAGGAGCCTCCACCTCCTGCTCCAGACCCACGACACCCATCAGGAGCCTTTTTGAGTTTGTCAGTTAACATGTTGCAAAATATGTCAGTGTGACAGATCGGTTCGGACTCCTCTGCGTTGTGTGTTAAAGGCTGATGTCCCGAGGGGTAGTCGAACTCCTAAGTACCGTACCTATGCGTTAACCCTGTTATGAGGAAGTGAGTTTAACTTACCAGCCCAGTACAAACAGCCAGCACTTCATAACATTTTATAAACATATAAACAATTTAAAACAATATAAACTATTTACAACGCAGTACACACCATACATACATTTATTCATTCATACTCATTCATCCAGTAGAGAGGAGGACCCCCTGCAGACTGAGGGCTTAGTGTCGTGGGTCCAGTAGAGAGGAGGACCCTGCAGACTGAGGGCTTAGTGTCGTGGGTCCAGTAGAGAGGAGGACCCCCTGCAGACTGAGGGCTTAGTGTCGTGGGTCCAGTAGAGAGGAGGACCCTGCAGACTGAGGGCTTAGTGTCGTGGGTCCAGTAGAGAGGAGGACCCTGCAGACTGAGGGCTTAGTGTCGTGGGTCCAGTAGAGAGGAGGACCCTGCAGACTGAGGGCTTAGTGTCGTGGGTCCAGTAGAGGAGGACCCTGCAGACTGAGGGCTTAGTGTCGTGGGTCCAGTAGAGAGGAGGACCCTGCAGACTGAGGGCTTAGTGTCGTGGGTCCAGTAGAGAGCAGGACCCTGCAGACTGAGGGCTTAGTGTCGTGGGTCCAGTAGAGAGCAGGACCCTGCAGACTGAGGGCTTAGTGTCGTGGGTCCAGTAGTGGGTCCAGTGTGACAACTGTGTACAGTGGGAGGAGGAGGACGAAGGTGTTTGGATGAATGAGTATGAATGAATAAATGTATGTATGGTGTGTACTGCGTTGTAAATAGTTTATATTGTTTTAAATTGTTTATATGTTTATAAAATGTTATGAAGTGCTGGCTGTTTGTCATATTTTTCAAAACACATGTACTCACTAATGTTAATGTGACAAGTGATTGTGATTAGTATTTGTTTGTTAGAAAATATAAATGACAGTACTGTTGTTGTTGTTGTTGTTGTTGTTTTACTTAATTCAGTGTTAGCACTGCAGTGATGAATCTAAAGCATTTACCATTTTTTTTAAATGCATTTTCCATTGAAACCAAAATAAGTAATAAAAAAAAACATATACATTTGGGTTTTGAACTGAAAATGGCCTGTGGGGGGCTTTATTTACAACTTCCATACAGTACTTTTCTGTAGTCCAGTAGATGGCAGCATTGGTTTAAAAGGTGAAACGTTATGTCAGAAAAGGTCTGTATGTCAGAACTACAAATCCTACAAATCCCAAGTCCAGGGGTCGGCAGCGGATTAAAGGTGAGGAGACGCCACCTGAATACAGTGGCCGAGATTGGTTAACAAATTAGCATAACAAAAGTGCGACGCTAGCGTTACGTTTGTTGTCTAAAGGGGGACATGTGGTACAATTTAAGATTTTAATGATAGTCCGCTTATAAAGAACAAATAAAGCATTGTTAATTTGTAAGAAACCTCAATGAAAACGGTGCAGGATGAGTTATATTCACTATTGTTGTGAAAATGTGATAGAATCCTAGCAAAATGTGGCAGAATTTGGCAACCGTGACGTTATACTGTTTAGTATGAGTACATGGGGATCCTATTGAGTATACTGCTTAGAATAAGTACATGGGGGTCCTATTGAGTATACTGCTTAGAATAGGTACATGGGGTTACTATTATGTAAACGGAAAACTGTTTTGGGACCTGTTCCCTCTTCTTTTCAAGTCTACTCCCAGCTTAAACTTAAAATGTTTATTTTTTCAGTATGAGTTCTCATGTGTGTCTTCAGATCTCCCTTCATACTGAACCCTTTCCCACAAACTGAACAACTAAATGGTTTCTCTGCTGTATGAGTTCTTATGTGTTTCTTCAGATCTCCCTTCATACTGAACCCTTTTCCACAAACTGAACAACTAAATGGTTTCTCTCCTGTATGAGTTCTCATGTGTGGCTTCAGATCTCCCTTCATACGGAACCCTTTTTCACAAATTGAACAACTAAATGGTTTTTCTCCAGTATGAGTTCTCATGTGGTTCTTCAGATGTCCCTTCATACCGAACCCTTGCCCACAAACCGAACAACTAAATGGTTTCTCTCCTGTATGAGTTATTGCGTGTATCTTCAGATGTGCTTTCTGACGGAACCCTTTTCCACAAACTGAACAACTAAATGGTTTATCTCCAGTATGAGTTATTGCGTGTTTCTTCAGAGATCCTTTCTCACTGAACCCTTTCCCACAAACCGAACAACTAAATGGTTTCTCTCCCGTATGAATCATCATGTGTCTCTTCAGAGCTTGCTTCATACTGAAACCTTTCCCACAAACTGAACAACCACATGGTTTCTCTCCAATATGCTTATTTATGTGTATCTTCAGATTTCCTTTCTTTCTGAACCCAGGACTGCTGTTAGACAAACTTTGTATTTTCTGTGTCTTCTTTGGTTTCAGAGTCATCAAACCTGGTCCTCCACTCTCCTTCCATTCATCGCCGTCATTGGTCTCAGTTTCAGAACTGTCATCATCGCCGTCATTGGTCTCAGTTTCAGAACTGTCATCACTGTCATCAGTCTCATTTCCCGAACAGTCTGAAGAGAGGAGCTGGCCATCTCTAGTTGGTTCTAAATCACCAGCTGGATCTAGGTTACTGGCTGGTTCTGATACTCCACAGTCCTCAGCATCAGGTTCTGTTTTCATCTGTTCAGTTGAAGTGCTGGGTAAAGAGTATGCTTCTCCGTTTCTCTCCCTTTGGATTTGAAGAGGCTGATCATTCTTTTCACCATCTTCACATTTCACTGAGTGTACTGTGATCTTGGAGCGATCAGCTTCTTCCAGCCCTTGATGTAGTTCAACTTTAATCTGTAGGAGCTCTGGGTCCTGGGTTTGGCTGAGTTGTGAGGACAGAGTATTCTCACTATAGTTTTCATATTTCACAGGGTGTAAGGTCATCTTGGAGCTGTCAGACTCCTCTAGATCTTCACATAGTTCCTCCTGTTCCTCTTTAATCTGTAGGGGCTCTGTGTCCTTGATTTGGTTAAACCACAAGGACTGAGGTTTCTCTTCATCATGTTCACTCTTCACAGAGACAGGATTGAATGTGACCTTCATGATATCAGCCTCCTCCAGACCTTGAAGCTGCTCTCCCTCCTGACTGATCCAGAGTTCCTCCTGTTCCTCTTTCATCTGTAGGGGCTCTGGCTCGTCCTGGTCCAGACTGGGGCTCCTCTCCTGCTGCTCAGGGGGAACCTCCTCTTCACAGATAAACAGTTGTAAGGCAACGGAGTCTAGAAAGAAAAATAATTGAAATGTTATTTGTTGTAACCATTACTTTTGAAAGTAACAAACACTACACTCTTGCCAGGAAAGTAACATGTTGAACGAATAGGCCTATATAGGGATGCACAATCATATACCCAATATCGCTATCAGGGTGATACTAGCTACATTTGATTGATCTGTATCGACTACAGTTGGTCAGATCTATTACCAAGTTGTCATAAAGCTTCCTCCTCCAGTAACATCAGAGGAGAAGGAAAAGGTTCCCAGATTTCCTCCAGAATGGATTTGATTCCACTTGATGAGATATTGGCCAAAGGTTTGACATTTCTATTACATAAGGCTATAAAGTAAGACAGGTACATGAGAATCTCATCTTTTACAGTCTATGCTTGTTATGTTTACAGTCTATGCTAGCTCGCCAGCAGTCTGAGCTGACCAGAGATTCTTCTTCTTAACTTTTTAAGTTAACGTGGAAAGTCTGTTTTTATCTCTGGTCCCATTCCCACACTGGCCTGTTGAGTAGAATCCTCAGTCTTCACACCTGGCTCCAGTGCTCAGAACATGGCTTTCATTGACAATTTGAATCTGTTTTGGGAATGTTCCTCGCTTTTTAGAACTAACAGAGTCCATCCAAACAGACTGGGTAGTGTGAGACTTTGGCTAGGAGATGAGAGTCTGTGTTCTAAAACAAAGAAAATTTTTTTTGTATCCACTTTTTCTCCTCCTGTTTTTTCTGTATTTCTTTTCTCCCATCCCAATTTTTTTAGTCGTTATGCCAATTCCCCCCTCCCCTTCCTGGTCGTTGCTCGCATGTGCCCCCCACTGGTCGTCTAGGGAGCCCTGAAGTCTATCAGATGCTTCCTCCGAGACATAGGAGACAGCCAGCCGCATCTTTTCACCTGCCAGCGCGGACTCTCATTGGTGAAGTGTAACACGTGGGAGGTCACACTACCATCACCATCTCCCTTCCTCGCTGTGCAGGCGCCCTGACCGACCTGTAGGAGTCGCTGTTTACAACAACCAGAATACCACCCACCGGCTTCCCTCCCGCTGACTGCCAATTGAGCCAGTATGATGGCTGGCCAAGCTGGAGGCAACGCTGACAGCCGGATTCGATACCAGTGTCTCTTGCGTTGGTGACGAGCGTTTAGACCGCTGCGCCACCCAGCCGCACCTAAAACGAAGAACTGTTGAAATTCTAGACCCTCTTTTAAGTCTGCTATAAAAAAATTATAAAAAAAGCCTATCCTTGTTTGGCCTGAAACTATTTTCTGAAAAGCCATTTCATTGGCTTAGTGATGATAAGACGCTTGTTTTCTCTGTTCTGGGCAGAATGTCTTGGCATCTCCACGCTACTGTATATTCTGCCCGGTGCAATGTATCATTTTCCCATTGCAACGTATTATTTTCCTGTTTGTTGTTCACTTTTGAATAAACCTCTGAAAGATTAATTCTACCTTTTATTATTGAAGATGATCAGATAAACGCAACAGCAGCCGTATGCTAGTGGCCAACTTACAGCAGGCTGTCCAGTCACGTGATTGACTGTTTACATCCCACACCCTACTCGCGGACCCCTCCCCCTCCTTCATGCCACTGTGTCATCACCCGATTCAGCCTCATTAGTCCACACTCTTTTACTTTTACACTTTTAAACATAGGAAAAGCCTGGGACTAATTAATTTAAATGTAAAGAGTCTGGTAAAACAACTAAATATGGATCATCTGAAAATTCTGGTCCCTCAGATTGATTCTGATATTTGTATTAACTTTAATGTTAATTGGTTAAGTAATGTCTCCAACTACTTTAAGGAGGCTAGTGGTAATTTATATCTTCCCCAGCTGGTTACTGAACCCACCAGGCCAAACCTGAAAAACATGGCTAAATCCACCTCAATTGATTTGATTTTCTAAAATAGATGTAATAATAATTCAGCTTGCAGAGTATTTGAGTTGGGAATCCAGAAAACAAAATCTCACACTATTTCCAAAAGACACCCCTGATGTTGTTCTCTCTCTCAGTCATCAATAAACATGCTCCTTTTAAATCAATGAGGATAACCCTGTGGTTCTCACCTGATCTGTGATTTATTTAGAGAAAGGAACACACACAGACACTCTGGAGACCCTTCCCATCTGTTATTATTTAGGCAATTTAGAAATAAATGTGCACCTGAGGTAGTGAATGCCAAATCAAACTTTTATTTGAATTTCATCACCAGCTCATATTTAGATCCCTTTATACGGCCAGAATTTATTTAAGTGGTGAATTCAATTTTATTGTCTAATATCTGAGCAGAAAGAGATTTGTCTGGCCTTTAACACATTGGCTGCCACGTAGTTTGCCGCTCTCATGCCACTCTCTGCCACCACTCTAAGCCTATGGAGATGTTCACCTTCTTTGCAGGGCTATAACTTTTTTAATTGTATTGCTAAATTGACATTACTATGGCACATTCAACATCGATTATCTATCGTTCAGGATGTAGGAACGTTATACTTTTTCATTCATAGATTCATACGTCTAGAATATAAATATGTTTTTATCGTTTTCTGCAGTAATTCCTAGAACGTGAGTTATAGGCCTAAACGCATATATAGATTATCAACTGCCGTTTGTTGCCGATACACGCTATATTAAAAATTTCAACTGTACATGATCCTAAACGTTATGACTCATCATGCGCGGATGAACGGGGGGGGGGGGGTCGTTTATAATTCCGTGATCGTCAGTAAATGCTTTATGTAGTATGGGTGATATCAGAGCAGTTTGCATTAATAATAATAAACAATCCCGCTGAAAGTAACGTTACTGTCCTCTTACCGTTCGCCGATGAGACTGGAGGAAAAAGATCCCACTTATTTGACGGCGATCGACTAGATCCATTTCCGGTTTTTATAATAATAATAAACGCCCAAATTATATCGATTATTGAGTTATGGCAGCGATCCATATACACGGATGTGTGTCTAGAGTCCCGCAACAATATGTGAGTGCCGGACGCATTTCCCAGATGCACGGAGATCACCAGAGATCCATTTCCGGTTGTAACTCGCCCGATCATCCACCAGGCGGCAGTATTGAAGCGTTGCAGAGTTGTGCAGGCTCCCACTGTATCAGCCGAGGCTGGGTGAGGGAATTATGAATACCATGGCGAAAAAATGAAATGTGATCTCAATAACGTTGTACGCCGTGGAATGGCAGAATTCGCATGACCTTGAAACACGTTGTACAACGTTATTGGCGCCCAATCTGTTAATAGGCACATTTTCTGAAGCCGGGCATTTGTTTGATAATAATTATATGGAGCCCCCTCTTGGTGATCATGAGCTGGTGCACGATATGAGGCATGCCTCACAGTCAACTGGAGAGGTTAAGCTAGACTATTTTTTTCTCCTCAGGGTAGCTGCTCCAGTAATTACAGAACTAACATATATACACTTTTTCATTGCCATCATGTATAGTTCCTAGTATCTGGAAAATAGCTCATGTTGTTCCATTACATAAGGTGGAGATAGAAGTAATCTGAATAGCTATCGACCAATATCCAAGCTATCCTGTCTTGTAAAGATCTGTTTCTCTCAGATCACTCTATATTAAGCCCACATCAATGTGAGTTTAGAGCAACAGCCACTACTCTAGTTGTAAATAGTATCTGACCTTGACAGAGAAAATATTGTGCTGCCTTTTTTGTAGATCTGTCAAAAGCATTTGACACAGTTCATCACTCTTCTATTGCAAAGGTTAATGAATGTTGGCTTTGACACATCTGCAATATTTATCCAAAAGGCATACTTTTACATTTACTAGTTTAGTTTCAAGTGTTGTTTTATTTGTCACATATACAGTACATACTAGGGCTGACCTTCGAATTTTTTTTTGGAATTCGAAGCTTCGGGGCCGAGATTCGATTTTAACCCACTCTCCGCCACGGACGTGTTAACTCGTCATTCTCCGCCATGCGTAATCTGCCAATGACGCCGTAACACGTCATCGAGATCAATATTTCAAATTTCTGTCATGGCATTCACATTTCACCCACGGAGTCTTGGCTGGTCCTGTATGACTCCGCTCAACTCTCCAACGTTTCAATACCGCCAATTCCGTCCGGCCACTCGCTATCGCTCGCGGGACTCTATCCAGATCTCTCTATCATCGATCCGTTGCCATAACTCAATAAACAACATGATTGGACGTATATTAGTATTATACAACCCGGAACTGGATCACCTAGATCAACATCCCATAATAGCAATCTTTTTGCTCCAGTATCATCCCCCATCGCTACGAGGAAGCTGCGGTGAGTTTCAGCGTTTTTGATTATTATTATCCATACAAACTGCTATGATCTATATATCACCCATACTACATGAATCATTTAACATCGGTCATTGAATTATAAACGACCCCCCCCCCCCCCCCCCTCCGGTCACCAGCAGATGACCAGTCATGACGTTTAGGATTATGTACAGTTGAATTTTTTAATATAACGTTGATCGGTATCAAACTGCATTTGATCAGCCCTAGTTCAAACCTTTTTAAATCTTAGACAAACAAAACACTTTGCTTTCATGAAATATTGTAAGCCGTCTTTTGAGGCTTTATAAAAGCAGCACAATGAACACAAATCTGTCAGTGCCGAGTCCGACCTCATCTTAAATAACAAACAGCATCGCTTGTTATAGTTAACAAAGAGAGGCAGAGTTGATTTTGCACAAAAAAAAATATATATATATATATATATATATATATCATATATTTTTTTTAATAATAGAATTTTATTTTCATAATCGAATCCCATGCCCATCGAACGAAGCTTCGAAGTATTTAAGACAGCCCTAGTACATACAGTAAATTACAGTAAAATGCTTGCTTCTGTATGAGCCCCTTGATAATACTCATACAGTAAAAAGTCAAAAGAATAGGATCCAAACACTATACAATATATACAATATACAAACTAAAGTACAACCTAAAGTACAAAATTTAAACAATGAGTTACAAAATGCAAACTTTTTAAAATGCAAAATGCACGAATGAGGTATGAAAATGCAAATCTTTTAGTAATAAATTGATACAAATATGGTGTTAAATGTGTTTAAAGTGTCTAAAGTGAATGTTAAAGGTGAGTGTTTGTTTTAAAGTGAGTGTGTGCATGTGGATGTGTGTGCAATGAATGTAGATGGATGGATTAGTGTTGCATAGTATCATTGAGCATCCTGATGGCCTGGGGATAGAAGCTCCTTTTGAGTCTCTCTTACTGGCCATGAGCCTCCGATAGTGCTTGCCTGACCGCAGCAGTGCAAAGAGGCAGTTGGTGGCTAGAGTATTTGACTATTATCTTAGCCTCGGAGCTGCAATGCCTGGTGTAAATGTCCTGGAGAGTGGGAAGCCCACGTCCAATTGTGCGTTTGGCTGATCGAGCCACTCTTTGCAGTCTTCTGCGGTCATGTGCGGTGCTATTACCAAACCAGGAGGTGATGTTACCAGTCAAGATGCTCTCGTGCATGAGTAGAATTTCTGCAAGATCTTCTGACTCAATTTTAACCTCCTTAGACGCCTACTATTTATATTAATGATATTGTCTCCGATATTGTCAGGATCATCTCTATGCGGATGACACTATCATCTATTGTGTTGTTGACTCTACAACTAGCCATTAAAAATGTACAACTCTCATTTAATACTTTGCAGGATGCTTTTGTTAATCTTAAACTGGTAGTCAAACCAAACAAAGTTCATGCTCTCTAAAGTCAAAAGCACACGGCAGGCGAGCGACGCTCAACGACAATTGCTTAGCACCCCACACCATACCAGACCGTTCCGGTATAATAAGCTATATGTGTCGCTCTGTTTAGCTGGGGGTGTTGTTTCCCCCGGGAGATATGGGAGGACGGACTGGACGTTAGGTTGTTGTAACTGAGGGGTACAATTCCCTGACTGTATTGAATAAGTATGGTATCATTAAACCACTACTGAGTTATGTACATTACTACTGGCCATACAGTACACATGTATATGTGATGAACACCCACACAATAACACGGCTTAACGAAGAAAGTCCTGTTTGTAATATTTATTAGAAGAGCATCAATATTATCTTACATTATTGAGAATTAGAGTTGCGCTTGTAAGGCGAAGAATGTGCATGAATAGGTCAAGAGCGTAAGTCCATGAGCATATTACGAAGGGGATAATTAATACCACCTGTAGCATAAGAATTATATAAGGTACACTCGTAGGTCAGCTGGAGATACTAAAGGGGTTCCCTCCGGTTGTAAGCCAGCAGGGGAGAGGAATGTTCGGGAGCAAAAATCTGGATCAACGAGGAATCAATAAGCTCCAGCTACGGGAGGCGGTACATATACTCCCCTCGATCGGCAGACAAAAGCAGCGGCTATAATCCAAGTATGCGCGACAGCATAGGTGAAAGCCAGCCAGCCTCTCCTAGAGACGGGCTCGAGTGATGCTCCTCACGGGTAAATCCCACACAGCAGCGGGGTAGACGGTTCTCTGCTCCAGCAGCCACGGTACCAAAGCAATAATAATCTAGCCGGAAAAGGCTCTGCATTCACCGGTGTAGATTCTCCTGTGCACGGTACTTCACATTTAACTAGGTCGAACTTGACGTTATTTCACTAAGCTCTGACACTTTTACTATCCTATTCGCACGCGGTTCTAAGTGCTCTATTTAGACGCAAGGTTGCTCACTTCACTTGGTCGTTGACTCGTGATGAAGGCTTCAACTTGTTGGGTTAACTCGTTTGAGGGTAACTAACTGCTGTATCCACCTGCAACGTATTTATACGTAAGGTGAATAATCTAGTACCAGCCTTATTTCTGTCTCGTATTACTGCGCAAACCTGGGCATGTTGAGACATGTCTTAGCGGTGACTTTGAACTAGACATTGGGGGTATGGCCGTGGCGCCTAGGGGGGTCGCTGTCCAATAGGAGAACGAATATTATGGTCTGGCCTGTACCTAGGTAAAGGGATATTCCGTGTATATGTACAAAGAATATACAAGGGATATCAGACGATATACAAATACTATACATGGGATCTCAGGCAATAAATATATATATTCGGTTTAATCTGACCCTTTGTAACAGCCGCCTCCTAATTAGTCCGCACCTAATTAGATAAGCAGAGACAGATTAACCGTCTTGTCCACTACTCAATGTCCGTTGTGAGGAGTAGGGCAATTCACAAAGTCAGTGGGTCATGGTCGTCAGCAAGGGAATCAGGTAGCCTTGGCAACTCTATCAGCCTCGCCACGGGTCGGGTGTATGTCCGCCCCTGGACGAGCACTTCTGCCGCTCTGACCTTTCCGTCGGCACCAGTGATCACTTTGCTTACGCGGCCGGCCGGCCACATAGCTCGGGGTAGTGACTGGTCGATAATCATGACGACTGTGTCCACTTTTAAGTTGTCCGCGTCCTTGACCCGCTTCTGACGGGCTGGAAGGGATGGTAGGGGGGTTAGGAGGAAGCGGGCCTGAGACTGCTTTGATCTGTGCTTGGCTGTGCCTCCACCTCCTCCGTCTGTTTCTCTTGTTTGGTCTGTACCCCGTCTGAGGAGGGGCCGGTTCCGGCCGCCCCATCAAGGAGTCGCTTGGGGTGCTGGGTTCGAGGTCAGCTACGTCTGGAGCGCAGCTGAAGGCGGTGGAGTTCGGAACTCCCTCTTGTGCCCACGGTTCTCTCACAGGCCTCTCGCCTAATGTCAATAGCCTCTCACCGGGCTGTACGAGAGAGTGGCCGGTGTCGCTCGCCTTTGTGTGCAGGCAGCGTGTAGACATGGGTTGACTGTCAAGTCCGTAGAGGGGGCCCTGGAGCGTCCACCCCAGTCGGGTCTGAACCGCGACTGGGCATCCTTTGGGTCCGATGTGGGCCGCCTCAATTGGGAGAATGAGGTCCGCGTGGTCGGAGCCGATGAGCAGGGTCGGTGTGGCGCCGTCGATAAGCGGTATAGGTAGTTGACGTAGGTGCACATACTTCGCCATCAGCTGTGGGATGGGGTAGGTGTACTGTGACAGGCCTATGTCGTGGCTGGTGAAGACGTTGGTAATACTATATTGCTTCTCGGGCTGGTCCACCGCTGCTATCTTGAAGGAGACATTTTCACCCTTTATGGTCTTCTGGTCTCTTCTGATGGTACGTATTGTCATTGTTCCTTTGGCACCCCGCAGGCCCAACTGGGCTGCGGCGGAAGCGAGGAGGAGTCTTTTCAGACCCATCGTCTAGGACGGCGTAAGTGTCCAGGACCTTGTCCTCGTAGCTCAGGAGCACTCTGACCACTTTGATGAGCACTCGGGGGGTCCCGCTATGCTGGTCTATATGGAGCACTCCTGTTGGTCGGTTGCCTTGGATCTGCTGGTGGGCCTCGCACAGTGCTGCGCGGTAAGCGGCGCCCGCCTGGGCCGCCTCACGCCACTGGTCAACTTGGACGGGGTTCAGTGTCTTATATTCGGCGCACTGTGCCAGCCAGTGTCCGCCGTCGCAGTAGGTACAGTAGGGGGCGGTCTGGTGGATCTTCGGTACTGGTGCCACCGCCTCGGCCTGGTACATTACCGCGACGGGCCCACTTTGTTGTCCTGGCGGACGCCTGTTGATGTCATGCAGGACCTCCAAGTGGGCGCCGCCGCACCTGCTGCACTTCTTCTTCAAACGACACTCAGCTGCCATATGGCTGCGCGTGCAGCGGAAGCAGCGGCGGTGGTCTTTGATCCACTGACTCACCTCGTCCGTGGTCAGCTTCTTGAACTTGTCGCATTGATACAGCCGATGTTCCCCTTCACAGTACTGTCATTCAATCTTCCACTCCTCTTTCGTCGAGGGGGTGTTGTGGTTCTTGTGCTGCGGTACTGATTCGGCTTGGTGCATAACGGTCACCGACCGGCGGTTATCATTTGATCCCCGAGGTCCATCTCTTGGGCTTGGTCCACTCCACACGAACGTGTCCAGTCGTAGGCTGCTGACCTCCCTGGCGAGGAAATCAGATAAGTCTAGGAGGGATGCCTCTGGGCCGTTGGGGTCGCGGTGGTCTCTCTGCCGCCGAAAGCGCTCTTGTCGGGCGGGAGGGAGCTTCTCTAATATCCTTTCTACATTAGAGTTAGCATACAGTTCATATATCCCTTTCTCCTTTTGGGACCCCAGCATCCCTACCAGGGACTGTACCTTGATAGAGAGGTCATCCAATGCTCTATTGTCTCTGGCTGGGGGGAGGCGGTCGATATCTCTTATTTCCTGTATCACGTAGTCCCATATGCGTCCATAACGTTGGTCGAGGGCTACTAGAGCCGCGGTGTATGGGGTACTTGAGTTGGAATATGCCAGCGCTATATTATGCGCTCTGGGCACCTTCAGGTGCTTGAGGAGGATAGCATATTTGTACGTCTCATCGGGGACGTCGGACATCATAGTCTCTAAGCACATCCGTAGCTCCGTGTACTGTGCTCTGTCCTCGCGTGTAAAATCCGGGAACGTCGGTGTGTGGATGGCTGGCACATCGGTGAGCGTTGGGGGAGAGGCCTCCTGGGCGAGTCTCCCCGTACGTGTCGTCGTGGGCTGGTACTTGGTGGGTACCGAAGCCCGGGTACCCAGGTGCTGTTCCTCGGGGCTGGCGGTGCATCAAACTCACCCGTGAGTTGAGTCGGGGGTTTGTAGCGCAGTGACTCTGGGCTGACGTCTGGGCTGTACTGGGCCTCCTGGTCCAGAGTACGTTGCTGCTGGTCGGGGCTGTACTGGGCCTCCTGGTCCAGAGTACGTTGCTGCTGGTCGGCTTGACATTCCTCCTCTTCCTCTTCCTCTGCTAAGTCCTGGAGTCTTCTAGTCAGTCTCTCGGCGACGTAGGCCGGTTCTTCCCGGTTGCTGGGTCTCGTATGGACCGGCCGGGGAGGGGGTTCGGAGACGTGGACAGGATCCTCCTGTTGGCGGGGTCCCGGGTCGCTTGGTCGGGTAGGGGAATGTGCCCTAGACCCTTGTCGTGATGATCTCCGGGAGCTCCGTGCGGAGAGAGGGGGTGTCGCCATGGCGATCAATTGTTCTACCATCTTCGCCTGCAGCCGGTCGCGCTCTGCTTCGCGCTGGGCATGGGCGGCGTCGCGCTGTGCTTCGCGGTGGGCATTGGCGGCGTCGCGCTGCGCATTGGCGGCGGCGTGCTGCGCATCGGCGCGGCTTCTTTCAATGTTCTCTTCCGTCTGAAGGCGTCTGGTCTCCAGTCTTATGCGGTCGTCTTCACTCCTTTGTTGCGCCTGGAAGCGCTCTCGCTCGGTTGCAGAATGTTCGCGTTCACTGAGGGCTTGCGCTTGGAGTTGCGCGTGAAGGTGCTCTCGTTGGTCTGCAGCTTGTTCGCGCTCGCTCGTCTGTTGCGCTTGAAGTCGATCGCGTTCGGTGGAGGCTGCCAGGGTGGCGATGAATGCCTGCGCCAGCATCTTGTCCGCTTCGCTGGGGGAAGACACCGACGGAGGTGATCGGCTTCTGGCAGTGCTCGTTGGAGATCTGTTCTCTGGGCGCGCCTCGAGGTCCGTCTCCTGGGCGCGCTTCTCTTCTGGTAGTGGGTCGGGTTCTGTCCCTGGAGCGCTTTCTTTATCCTGGAGCTCTCCGGGGACCGTCCCGTTGACGTTGTCTGGGGGTATAGTCATGTCATGTCCCCCCTGGTCCCCCCCGTGGGCTTGGTCAGTTTCGTTAGAACCCACTGGGGTCTCTACTGGCAGGGTCGTCTGGTCGGTAGGATTTGACATGCTTTGACTATCCGCTTTATTTATTTTATCCGCATTTAACTTCTTTATAAAGCTAGGTAGTAGACTGGCAGCGTAGTCCTCTAAGTAAGGAGGTGGCTGCCGTCTGCGCGGCGGGCGTTCTAGCTTAGGAGAACCGTTTGTGGAGTGTTCATCGCTGGCCATGTCAATATTAATATTATATTAATATTACGCTAATTACCCTCCGGCTCGAAGGATCAATTGTAACTGAGGGGTACAATTCCCTGACTGTATTGAATAAGTATGGTATCATTAAACCACTACTGAGTTATGTACATTACTACTGGCCATACAGTACACATGTATATGTGATGAACACCCACACAATAACACGGCTTAACGAAGAAAGTCCCGTTTGTAATATTTATTAGAAGAGCATCAATATTATCTTACATTATTGAGAATTAGAGTTGCGCTTGTAAGGCGAAGAATGTGCATGAATAGGTCAAGAGCGTAAGTCCATGAGCATATTACGAAGGGGATAATTAATACCACCTGTAGCATAAGAATTATATAAGGTACACTCGTAGGTCAGCTGGAGATACTAAAGGGGTTCCCTCCGGTTGTAAGCCAGCAGGGGAGAGGAATGTTCGGGAGCAAAAGTCTGGATCAACGAGGAATCAATAAGCTCCAGCTACGGGAGGCGGTACATATACTCCCCTCGATCGGCAGACAAAAGCAGCGGCTATAATCCAAGTATGCGCGACAGCATAGGTGAAAGCCAGCCAGCCTCTTCCTAGAGACGGGCTCGAGTGATGCTCCTCACGGGTAAATCCCACACAGCAGCGGGGTAGAGGGTTCTCTGCTCCAGCAGCCACGGTACCAAAGCAATAATAATCCAGCCGGAAAAGGCTCTGCATTCACCGGTGTAGATTCTCCTGTGCACGGTACTTCACATTTAACTAGGTCGAACTTGACGTTATTTCACTAAGCTCTGACACTTTTACTATCCTATTCGCACGCGGTTCTAAGTGCTCTATTTAGACGCAAGGTTGCTCACTTCACTTGGTCGTTGACTCGTGATGAAGGCTTCAACTTGTTGGGTTAACTCGTTTGAGGGTAACTAACTGCTGTATCCACCTGCAACGTATTTATACGTAAGGTGAATAATCTAGTACCAGCCTTATTTCTGTCTCGTATTACTGCGCAAACCTGGGCATGTTGAGACATGTCTTAGCGGTGACTTTGAACTAGACATTGGGGGGTATGGCCGTGGTGCCTAGGGGGGTCGCTGTCCAATAGGAGAACGAATATTATGGTCTGGCCTGTACCTAGGTAAAGGGATATTCCGTGTATATGTACAAAGAATATACAAGGGATATCAGACGATATACAAATACTATACATGGGATCTCAGGCAATAAATATATATATTCGGTTTAATCTGACCCTTTGTAACAGTTGTCGTGAAGCGAGCGTATTAGCAGGTAGCTGTGTTGTCGTGCATTACGAGGGAAGTATTAACCTGTAAAAACCATATACGAATACAACATCTCCTCATTCTTCCCGACATTACTGCATGACTGATCGCTACAATGCGTTCGCTACCACCGATTGGACAAGTATTGTTATGCACCTGCTGAGAGAGAATGTTTTTTCATGGAAGATGCTAACTGTTCTGTTCTCAACCATAATTTTCTTTGGACAATAAACCTTACAAATCAGCTGCAGCCTAGACATTAAACTCTGTCAACATCCACAACTTATTTTGTTACCAGAGTATAAATCATCTAGTAGGTGCATCGTGGCGCATTGTCGATTTATTAGTTAATGACAAGCGGCCACTATACCTTCTCCAACTAATGTTATTTATTTAAATAATCCTGTTAATAATAATTAACATAAGTAGCATGGTAATAATACGTAGGTTATTGATCAATGAATGTATTGATAAATTAATGGTGTACAAATTATACACCAGTAGAAGTCATATTATTTCCTCATTGTCCTTGCTGCCTGCCGTCGCCTAAAAAAAATAGGATTGAGGCGATATTTAGCCAGGCGACAGAAGTTACTGCGCGATCGTCGCTGGAAAATCTCCTGCCGTGTCGGTTGTCTCATTCATAACAATGGAAGCAATACAATTCTGTCGGTCGCCTCGCTTAAAAAATCGCCTGGCAAAAATCGCCCGCCATGTGCGGCTCACTTTAAAAGGTACCGTCTGTGATAATTTGCATTTACTGTATCTACTGTGATTGGGTCTATTATTGAGAGAGTTAAAGAATATAAATACCTTGGCATTTGGCTTGATCAGAAATGTACAATTAAATGCCATGTAGATAACGTTGCATGTAATCTGCGACAGAAGGTTGGCTTTTGTACAGAAACAAAACCTATTTTCCTATGCTTAGCAGAAGGAGGGTTTTGAAGCTATTTCTGTTTTGGATTATGGACACATAGTCTATAGACATGCTGCTGCTTCTACTATAAAGCCACTTAAGGTCCCCAGAGTTTGCACTGAATTAGGATAATCTTCTTTTAGCTTCTGTGCCCCTGACAAATGGAATCTTTTGCAAAGCACTTTAAACTCAATACTTGAGTATCCATTGGTCAGTTTTTAAGCATTACATCACACGCAGGAGTGGTTTGTGACCAATAAACCATGCCTAGGGGTGGTTGTTAGGCCCGAGGCGCAGCCGAGGGTCGTTAGACCCCCCTAGGCATGGTTTATTGGTCACAAATCACGACTGCACGTGGTGTAAAGCTTTTATACAACTGCCAGATTCATCCAACCTTATTTCTATACAATAAACACACATTAATCGAAGATTTATTGAAAAAACCATCCGCCAGAAAAAGTAGTTCCCACAACTCCATGTGGAAGCAGCTTGAAGTGCATCCAACCAAACTAACACATCCAACTGTGTATTATTGGAATGATTGAGAGAAGTTGCCTCATGTGGAAGCAGCTTGAAGTGCATCCAACCAACTAACACATCCAACTGTGTATTATTGGAATGATTGATTGAAAATTTTATTACCAGATGCAGAATATAAAGTAGGTAAAACAAATTAAAACGTTTTCTTTGCCCTATAGGAAAAAAACGTTTTCTTCGCCCTATTTTTTTATTTATTTCTTTTAGCCTAAACTTAACCAGTTGGAAACCAGGGGTACAGTAATAAAATTAGCAATCAACCAATCAATCAATTCAATAGACCATGCTCACTTAAAACAGCGCTGCTTCTCTCTCAGTCTGACTCCCCCGCTGTTGCAGACAGGAGTGTGTGTGTGTGTGTGTGTGTGTGTGTGTGTGTGTGTGTGTGCGTGTGTGTGTGTATGTGTGTGTGTGTGTGTATGTATGTGTGTGTGTGTGTTTGTGGGTACGCCAGCGTCGGACAGTGTGTGAGAGAGAACGCTGCAGTCAGTAGAAAGTAGGAAGGAAGAAATTTAAATCAATCAATTAATCTATCAATCAATCCGCGATTTTTCTTTTGTTCTAGATTGAGTCAAGACCCATCAATTACATCATCCAACATTGTTTAAAGGACTAACACATTCCCCTTGACAGAATCGCTTCATATTTAGTCGTTATGGTGCTTTCAACATAACCATTTGTTGTCCGCGATCTTGTTTTCTCCCGGAGTGAGCCGGGGAGGGTTATGTGATTCGGTTGTGGGCGGGTCCTGAGCCCAGGACCGTGGATTGTTGCCAATAAAGACGTGTGAATGGCCAATCAGAATCGAGAAATTTGCATGCCGTTGTATAAACATCTATAATAGCCAACCAAATTGTTTAAATGCTTAACTTTTCTGTTTCTATATTATTTTTGTATAATGTACTGTACCCTCTTAAACTCATTGAGCGCCAAAAATGAGATATCTCGTTTCTGACAGCCAACGCTTGAGCGCCAATAACGAGATATCTTGTTTTCCGTTTTTTCATTATTATTATTCTAAACACTCGTGCAGGCCTTTGTAAGTGTGCCTGGGACCTCTGGCTACGTAAAAATTGCAATGACGATCGAATCCCGACAGGTGGCAGTATCTCCTACCTTTTGAACTGCATGGGCCAGTTTAGTGTGGGGCCGCCCCACAGCACCCAAAGCACTAGGGAGCGAGCAGCAGTGAGCAAACTACAGCCAACTAACGTTGGACAATGGCGATTGCCTAGAGCGACCTATTGGATATTATGAAGAAGAAGACAAAACGGATGATATAGATGATGATTATGGATGATGAGGTGCGTTTTTCACCAGACTATGTTGGACTCAACACTTCTGTTAAATCATAAAAATACTATAGTCAAACCGGCCGATGAGGAAACCCATTCGGCTCCGTGGTATAGTCTGGCCCGAGCACACAATAGTAGCCTGCAATGCAATGGCGAGCGAACTATTAGAGATGATGGAGAAGAAGACAACGGATGAGGGCCACCTAACGTTATATGTATTGATCCTGTTCTGATCCAAGACACTTGGAGCGAGAGTGGAGTACCTGCTGACAAAGGTAACGTCTATTTTACCGAACCCCATCATAAAACATGCTTTTGTAATGATTGCAGCGTCGGAAAACGACCCCCCCCCCCCCCCCCCTCCGATGGCTGTGTGAAGAAACATATGGTAGTGTTTACCTTTGACCTGGCAATAATATGGGTTTCAGGCGAGAGCAGCCGCGAGATTTGCGCACAAAACACTCTATATCTCACCATCTAGAAAACCAGCCTGGATTATTGTGAAACAGGGCAATTTTTATCACGGTATATCGCACAAACGAAGGTATGTAGAAATAAACTGTTTTGTCCCTGTTGGAGTATAAATAGTGCCTGTTAAATGAGCCATACTACTGTCTCCATACAGTAGCTATAATATAGAATATACAATGGGTCCGCAAACATCGTGAAAATGGTCAATAACGCTGGCGCCAGGGAGTAAAGATGGAAAAACAGCGTGGCAGTCAATGAGTTAACACTTTGGCTGCCATGGGTTAAATTCATTATCAACCGTAGGTTTCCGGCTCTATTTGTCTATAGAGAAAGTCCCCTTCTTTGCAGGGCTATAACTTTTTAAATTCTATTGCTACATTGCCATTATTAGGGCCCATTCAAAGTCCTATATGTATTGTTCATTGTGTAGCAACGTTAAACTTTTTCATTCAGATATTCATAGTAAAGTATGGTCTAATGTATAAGTATGTTTTCATCTCTTTCTGCAGCTTTCTCCAGAACGTGATCTATAGCCCCAAATACATTATATTGATGATGCAATACAGTTTTATGGCAATCAGCGCGATATAAAAAATTCAAACTAGACGTACTTCTAGAAGTTACTACACGTCATCTGATGTTGACCGGATGGGCTAGGGGGCGTTTATAATTCCGTGGGCAGCGTTATACCAATCATCTAATGTGGGTCAAATGTTGATAATAGCAGTTAGTATCGAAGACGGTAACGTTACACGCTAAAACTCACCCCAGTCTCCGCGCGCCGTTGGGCGATCATCGTAGAGTAGAAATTTTATCATTATGGGATGTAGATTTACCCGGTCCATCTCCAGCTTGTATAATGGTATATACGTCCAAATCATGTTGTTTATCGAGTTATTGGCAATCGATCGCTGTGTATTGTGACGAGCTAGAATGCCGGGACCTATAGCGAGTGCCCGGAAGTAATACGGCCGTCCAGCACAACCTCTATGGCACTTCCTGTTAAGCGATTGCGCCGATCGGCCACCAGATGGCGCTCCTGAACCGCCAGAGAGCTCAGTGGGTCCTCCTGGTGGATCTCAGGCCAGCGGAGGGGAAATATGAATCCGATTCCAGATTTTTGAAATATTGATATTAAAGACGCTGTAAAGCGTCCTCGGCAACTTGAGCATGGCCGGGAATGACGCTGTAAAGCGTTTTTAGGCAGTCAAAGTGTTAAAGGGAATACACCAGGTTAGTGAGCTCAAACATGGGATGGGCATTTTACAAATGTGCAAGGATCTAATTATTGTAGCTCCGCCTTACTCACCATGGCTCATGTTTGGGTCGGATGGTCTGCCTTGTCCACCCATAGACTTAATCATTGGCATATTTTTATTTACAAGGCTATTCTTGGTTTTCTTCCATCATACCTATGGATCTATATTCTTTAAAAAGGTATGGGAAGTTATTGTCTTTGCTCCCAGGACGTATTCCTACTATCTGTCCCTAAAGCCCGTACTGGATTGGGAAACAGGGGGTTTAAGTATGTTGCTCCCTCTACTAATTATCCAAACCGTTGGTATGTGGTCTCATTGGATGCATTTAAAGTTATTCTTAATGACTTTGAGGCAGGGACATCTGGCTGCAGATGTTTTGGTCGATTTATATTGCCCCTGTATGGGCCCTGAAGTCGATGACTTGTGATAAATATTTTCTTATTCTGTAATTTGTTCTTTATTTTATTGTAAATGTAATGTTTTTATATCTGGTTTTAGAGCCAAACACAGTACTACATCAGCCATCACTCTGGTTACAAATTATATGATTTCAGCATTAGATAAGAAGAAACACTGTGCTGCCCTCTTTGTAGATTTGTCAAAAGCCTTTGATACAGTTGATCACTACCTGCTTCTAAAATCCAACATAAATGGCTGCTTTTTTATATGGCTGCTTTACAATTTGTTACTCATGTAGTGGATTTTCCCAAGCTCAAATGTTTAATGTACAGGTCTTCTTAAGAACATGTCATTCACAGCAGCAGGACAAACCGTTGTTCTGGTAAATCCCTGCAACAGCAGATATGTCGATTAAAACTGTAAAGCAGCCTGTTACCTGATTTGTTTTTCCAGCCCCACACATAGGTTTGTGAGTGGGTGAGTAAGTGTACTGCCCTCTGCTGGATAAAAAAAGTATATAATGTAAATTCAGGTTATACATGGTGACATTCTGCCCTCTAGTGGTAAATGTGCAAAACACACCTGGAGGGCCAGGGTGTCAACATTGAACAGAAGAGCTGTGTTCAGCCATAGTTATGATGAGGACGGATAGAGTGGGACCTTTCAGCTCGCTATAGGTTTTCATTTGGATTTAAGATGTCCCACCACGGCCTAAAGGTCTACTCACATGGAGCAACATTAAACGTTATGCTTTAATCTCTCTTGCAGCAGGGAGCACCCCTAAGAGTAGAACCACACCACCAAGAAGAACTATTACCATTGACATTTATTCTGCATTATAATAAATGGTTAAACTAATGACGTGAGTGATTCGGTCTGGCACTACTTTGGTACGGTCTGGTTCCCACCTCCCTAAAACAAGCCAGAGTCACACCGCTCATAAAAGAAACAACCATGAACCCCACCGTCATAGACAACTATCGTCCCGTCTCTCTTCTCTCCTTCCTTTCTAAATCACTTGAACGTGCTGTATCCAACCAACTTTCTGATGATCTCTTACAGAATGACCTCCTAGACCCTAATCAGTCAGGCTTCAGGACTGGTCACTCCACAGAGACAGCCCTCATAGCGGTCAGAGTCTCTGTCTCACCATGCTATTTTATTAGCTCTTATCTAATTCATTACTTCATTACCACTAATGTTATTTATTATTGTTTTATTTCATATATATATTTCAATTACTGTGTTGCATTTATTTTATATGACTTCTTCATTAAGCACTTTGTATTTTAATATTGGACAAAAGGAGCTATATAAATAAAGTTTGATTTAATTTTTTAAGCAACCTGCAGGCATTTTCTTATCGTGTAAAATCCTGTTTTTATTTTTATTTGGGTTTCTTTGTTACTTAACTGTATTGAAAGGTCCTTTATAAAGAACGATATTTGAGGAGCCTAATAACAGGGACTTTATCTTTTTTGCATTTGTGCCCGTTTTACAAGGAACGTATGAAAGTATTATGCTCAGTGGACCCCGTCAGTAGCACTGATGATGGGAGCTAACGTTACGCATCCCGTGCTCGCAATCCAACTCGCAACAATGAATTGAGGCTACGACTGACAGTGATACTGCACATATTTGACATGGGGAAAAATAACGTATTACATGCTGGGTAGGCTGATAAGAGTGTATGCGCGTTCACGCAAGGGGGAGTCGGATTCTGGCAGGGAGTCCGAATTTGGCACAACACCGGCTAGCAGTGGCCCAAACAATTTGATGGAGAGGTTAGCTACTGTCTGACGTTAGCTACCGTTATGCAGAATCTTACCTGCTACTTATCGTCGGCCGTTCTGAAAGGGTAAAAAATCAGGATCTGGGTTCTTTTATGGCAGAGACTCGGATCAAAGAAGTGGACACGAAGACAGAAGTTGCTTTGTTAGCAAGAGAATATGGTGGTTTACTGGTTTCTGAAGGTTGCATGAAAAAGTACAAACAGATCGATCTGTGACCCAATAATGGTGATGCAAGCTGTACGGAGAGGCAGGTTACCACATTGAGTGAACAAGTCTCGTTTCCTCCTGGTATATATTAGCAGTTCGTCCTACCAGATAGAGGTTTGGTGACAGATGGTGTGACAGGTCTGATCATTAAAGGCATGGTTTACCCATGTGATATTCGAGGAAGTGCCGGCTGGTCTAGCACTGTGGTGACTTTCTGCTGAGTCAGAGATTAAATATAATGGCAGAAAAAGGGATGATTTGTACTAGAGGGTTCTTGTAATAAAAGTTATTGTAATATAGAGTAGTGGAGTTTGATTCTATCTATCAGGTCTAAGTGTTAATTTTATAGGGATTGGATAATCTATTTAGATAACAACATAGGGATTGGATTTCTGTTTAGTGTCAAGTCAGCTGTTCACCAGACTGTGACCAACCTGCAGGCCAGTTGGTCTATTCTTAAACTGCCTGATCTGGAAGTCTGACCAGGCAGAATGTAACCTTTTAATTAGGGAGAATAAAACTAATATATTGCATGCGTCTCTGGTTCTATGTAAGATATTAATTAACCATGATATATTATGGAGTAATCTATTGGGCAAATATATGTGACAAATCTAAACTGTATGTTCCTATAAATATTTTAGGGAATGGAAGGGTCTACAAGCTCTCAGTGGTCAAGATCTATTTGTTACCTGGTCCCAGGACCCATAGTCACATTCCAAGTGGGGACCAGAGGAGTTTTAGATAGAAGAGCTAGTTTTAGATATTAGATATACATCTATCAGTTCCAGCATCTCAGCTCGGACATCCTTCAACGACAACATCGAGACCTCCAGGACATCTCTCTCAAGACACAACATTTTATAAGTTGGACTCCTCGTTATGCAGTTGTGGATGATGAGATGCTCCAGGTGAGCCATGTCTTCATCTTGGCAGCACACGCTTTCAACTCGAGTTTCCATCGGGATACAATATCTGCAGCGGCACCAGGCAGTGTTCCCGACGCGGCCATCATCTTGCGCACCACTTTCTCCATCATCGTCCGGCTCGACAGGAGGAGCACGTCTCACTGCTGTCATTCTAATTGGCTCAAAGGCGTAGGCCACTGGATTTCTGATACTCTCTGTGGGTCTGTCCACCTCGTCAAAACTTTCCAGATCCATTCTAGCTACAGCCTCTAGGTCAATAGCTACAGCGTGCACTTCTCTGAGGTGGGAGGCTGCGGGCGCACCATCTCCGTGACGTTAGCATTTAACGTGAACAAACATGGCAGCGCACCGGTTGATAAATGCTACACGAAGGGACATAACAAATCGTTTTTTCTTAGAAACGGCTTACTTTTATAACGTGATTTTATCTGTGGTTTATCTAAATACTAATTTGATGCTATGATTATGTTTATATCGCCATTCATTTATTGATTGTCGTTACTCAAGTCTCAGACCTGATGACCTGAAATCCTTCCAGAATTGCTTCTACTTCACTTCCTAATGACACATTCAGTAAAGACCTATCCATCAGTTTACCTCCAATTCAAAAACTATCGAGTGAATAATATTAGTTCTATCTACTTTACATAGAACTTTACTTTACATTTAGTTCCTCATTAGGTCCAAGGTACTTTATTATGTATAAAAGTAAGGCGTTACATGCTCCGCTCAATAGGAGTTCACTCCACGTTGAATATGACCTCTCCTGGATACATCATTGGCATTGGGCTTTCCCCCAGATCTCAATATTGATAATTGAAAACAGGAAGAATGGCTTCTCGTTTACCTGGGCACACAATTAAATAATAGTACCTGACTCTACTTTTTCACATGTATATGCGTTAGTATCAGCATATTTAAACAAGGTTTCTGAAACACAAGTTAGTGGTGGTGACTAGTGGTCTCCACTCCCAGAGCAGACAATGATTGATGGTGACTCTTTGTGAACTGTAATACATTTGATTCCTAAAGATTGAAAATGTTCTGCCAAAGTGCTGTATTGTTTTAAATCAAGAAGTGTATTCCATTCAATCACATAATACAATATTTTCTATAGCAGTTGTGTCTAAGTGGAACTACAAGATTAGTACCTACGACTGCACAATGACGAGAATAAAATGAATACAAATGTATATTTACTTTAATGTCTATTCACTATGAACAGAATGTGAAAAATTAAGATATATCTTGAATGCATGAACATGTTACTTTGAGAGGAGTATGTGCTCCAATATATTCCACTCTGCACTATTAATCTATATATGCAGACATCATTGTAAAAACATCACATAAACATAACACTGCCTACATGGCACAATCTTGATGTAACTAAGAGATGTTCTGAAAATAAAAGATAATTTTCATGCATGGATTACTAGATTTCAACCACAATACAATACGTTCTCTTTCCTGGTTGTTAACTCTTTCAGTGCCACTCACGAGATTTCTCGTTTTTTTTTATAGGTGGTTGCATGCCACTCACGAGATTTCTCGGAATTATTATTATTATTATTTTTTTGCGATCTGAAAAATTATTGCATCACCCGAGCCTACCCGAGTATAGCCGAGGTGCGCCGGTGATCACTGTGGAAAAAAGCGCCCCCTGTCGTCTCCCAGATGACATAAGTGATTTTGGAATGGACTCAATGAAAATGAATGGGGAAAAAAATCCGGTACTCCACATTTTCCAGTTCACTGATCCAGCCGGGGTTACCACAGTTCATTCTGGAGCCTCAGATCCCCGCGGATCATGGAGATCTATTGCGTCGCGTCTTCACAGCACTGACTGGAAAATAGTCTTTGATAATGCGATGGGCAGATTAGACACATAGCCATAATTTAAAACATAGATTAGGCGATATTAACGTTAACATTGGCGCCGATGGTGGCATTCAAGCGGTAAAACGGAAAACCAGGCGTGGCACTGAAAGAGTTAACCAAGGTGAAAATAGTGGAGCTAAAGCCTGGTCTGGTTCAACAAAGGCCTTCTGATAGCAGGTGGTCATAAGATTTGAAAATGTGTTTAAATAGAGGCATTGTACTGAATGTTTGCGTAGTTCTTTGTCTTGCAACATGGCTGCCTGTAACATAGCGGCCATTGTTTTGAACCTGGCAAGGAAGGGACAACGGTTGCTATGTGGAAAACAATGGTTGCAATGTGTAGATATTTGAGAATTATATCAACAGGAAAGCCAGTGGAAACAGTAATATGCTTTTCCAATGTTTCACATCTCAACCTTGGTGCTCAACCGAAAATAAAGGGCACATCAAAGCCTCTCTCTCTCTGATTGCTTAAAACAATCAATAATGCACAACACCAACACTTCACAAACACTGGTCTTATAATGTATGAGGGTGCAGGTTATGACAAAATACAGTATGCAATGTAAACACACTAAAGACCCTTTCACACATGTGCACACATGTGCATGTCAAATCTTGTTTTTAGCTTTATTTGAATGAGTTTGTTTTCGGTCTTTGTTTACAGACTAATCAAAAACACACTTGTGTGGACTTACAAAAAGAAAAGAAAAATCACAAATGTACATATCGCTGCTGTCGGGACAAAACCTCATAACTCCAAAAACCCAACTTTTCAGCAGATGAAAAAAACGAACACAGATTTGAGGGTGAATAGAGTTAGGAGGTTTAGACAGATGATCGGTTTAATGCTTTCCCATTGTTTAAACTTTGTAAAACCCACACACACATATGGAGGATGATCTACGGAGTTGATTTATATAATAAAAAAAAAATTCAAAAAATGGAGTTATGAGGTTTTGTCCCGACAGCAGCGATATTCAAAGTAAGCTCACACACAAAATCCAGAATCAGTGACCGAAAAAAGGAATAGGCTGAAGCACATGGTTATTTTTGCCTATCCTTTACAACTCTTAAAAACTAAATATAGATAGATAGATGCAAGATATAATTTTTTGAAAAAACAAATGTTTGATGTTTTACTCAACTGTACTCTTGAATTATTATTTTTTTTAATCTCCCTTGAGAAGTACACAACTTCAACCTGTCACTAAGACTATTCCATAGTTTAAAGGAAAACTCCAACATTTTGGGAAATTCGCTTATTTGCCATCTACCCTGGAGTTAGACAAGATGCATACCTTTTTCTTCTCTGTGCATGCAGTAGGAGTAGGAAGACGTTGGGAACTAGGCTAATGGAGGAACCTACTTCCAGTGACTGACGCTAAGCTAGGCTAAAGGTGCGTGTCTTCCTACTACTGCATGCACAGAGAAGAAAAAGGGTATGTATCTTCTTGTCTAACTCCAGGGTAGATGCCAAATAAGCTAATTTCCCAAAATGTTGGAGTTTTCCTTTAACTCCCAAAATCGAAACACATCTTTTACATTAGTTCTTACTTTTTTACATGTTTGTATTGAATACCACTGAGAATACCACTGATCCTAATTAATTTAATTTCAAACCTTTATTTTAAATAGAAAAGGTTAAGGGTTCCCTCATTCACACGATGTTGAGTATAATAAGAAATATTTTAAATACATAATTATATCAATGTCATCATGGCAGGTGAAAAAAATAGCCAAGCGTACAGCGCATCAAGTTCCTCTGTTTCTCTCCCAATCACTCACTCACACACACAGCAAATTGGGGAACAAAACAGCATGCCTGTCCCCCCAAAACACACTGAAGCTCCGTTCACACCTGCACTGGACTCCTGACAATCTGCACATTAATTGGAGGGGCTGTATGTGCGAACGCAGAGTTTACCCTCCCAGCACCTAGGGGTGGGAATCGCCAGAGACCTCGCAATATGATACTATCGCGATACTTGAGCTACTTGATATATCGCGAATATTGCGTTTTTTTTTTTTTATCACATTTCTTTTTTTCAACTGCAAAGTAAAACTTTCAACGTGTTTTATCTAATAAAATAAAGTTCAGTCTGTTCATCTCACTTCAATCATTTTTATTGCAGAACATGGTATTTTCTCAAGCAGACAGATGTAAACACTGTAATCTGTGTTGCATGTACCTGACAAACTGAACTGTTTGTATTACAGTCATATTCCAACTTAACTGAATGCACATGTGTGTGTGTGGACTACTGTACTATTTTTTTTATGAATAATTAAATATCGATACTTGGCGTCCCTGTATCGATACAGTATCGCGATACTACTACGTATCGATTTCCCCCCCACCCCTACCAGCACCCAAGTTATAAAACCAAATAATGCCACACTGAGCCCATGTCGGAACACAAGCAGATCATTGTTGGCAGAATTCACACAGCGAGCGAGTGGACGTATTGATTAACTAACCATGCTCCAACAACAATGTTGCTGATAGTTAAATTAAAGTGTATGGCTTTAGTCTCATCAAGATTTGAGTGAGTTTGCCAGATGCGCCCAATATGTTCCAAACAGTGTGGAGGCGAGCGCCGAGAACGAGACTGCAGCAAAGTCGTACGATTATATTAAATGTGTGCTTCTCAGTGTTTTAGCCTGTATGAAACTATTATTAAGTGGTCATCATTTGTGAAATAGTTCAGCTTTTCCTCAATAATGCTTTGCAACAGGAGATTTTTGAAATATCCAGCCAAGATGATATGCTGACCAGTTTGCTCCGATGTCTGACTGAAGATGAGAAACACTGTTTGCTCATCATCCAAAAACTTTACATAAATTAACAGTTTGAGTATTTCAAACGTTTTGGATGGATTGTAAACTATTTTGATACAGTTTCACAATGTAAAATTGAATGTATTGAATGTATTGAATACCATTGATCCTAATTAATTTCATTTCAAACCTTTATTTTAACTAGAAAAAAGTTCAGATTGCCCTCATTTGCAGCGATGTCGGGTATAACAAGAAATATTTTAAATAGACATTTAAATGATAATCTTCATACACAGGAGATATTGTCTCTTTCTGCGTCATGCCCTGCTCTACCTAGGAGCCACCCCTCTAAACCACATGCAGTATTTTCTACTGAAAGAATAGTTGGGAGGGAAGCAATCTTTCAAAACTTTAAAATGCATTGTTGCATCTATATTTAGCACATATTTGATAGAATTTCAATAGAAAATAAACAAAATAAAATACCATTACCACCAGACAGAGCATTGTTTGACCCGGAGGGAAAAAGGGCAGATGCTCAAGCACCCCTTAAGCCCTATGTGTGTCTGGTTACAGGCAGCCATGTTGGAAGAGAGACAACTATTGTTGGAAGAGAGGACTAGAGAGCAAGGCTCTATTTAAACCAAGAAACTGGTGTTTGAAGATGAGTGTCAGAAGTTCTTCTGATGCAGGGCTCGAAATTGCAACCGAATTGGCCACATATGCGACCGAAATTGTATCTGTGCGACCTCAAAATATAATTGGGAGCATTCGTGCGACTGCAAATAATTGTTCTGGTGCGACCCCCCCTCCCCCCCCCCTCCCCCAACGTCCCTTTCTCTGTCACTCAGTATGTGCCAGTGAGTTGACGGTGTCCATTCTAACCAATTAAACGTGAGCTTGACGTTCTTACATCGAATGCTGATTTTAGATTGGTTCAGTTGATGCAGTGTCCTCATGGCCCCTCCCCCTCACAGACCCGTCTTGTCACAGACCAGTCTCATTAGCACCGAAGATAGCAAGTAGTCTTTTAGTCTTAACCAAAAGATTTTAACCAAATAAAAAGCAGCAGCACTATTGCATAACTGAGTCATGTTTGCTATGTATTTCTTTCAATAAAAAAAATATTACATTATATATTGTTGGTGCTTCTTACATTTTGGTGGGTGCTCCTACATTTTTGCTGGTGCTCCAACCTTTTTGAAGTTGGGAGCACCAGTGCTACCAAGTAAAAATGTTAATTTCGAGCCCTGTGATGCAGATCACATTAGTTGGATTGCTGTCCAGGATGAATGTGTTAAGTATGTTGAGTTTTTAAGCAGATTCTTAGGGTTGAATAAATATACTGGAATATATTGGTGCTTCTTTAAAGGGGACATGCATTACTATTCCTTGCACTATTTGGGCAACTTTACACAATTCCTGTGATTCTATGGAAGACATCTGTAAGGTTTATTTAAAAAGAAAATCATTGTCTTATATTTCTAATGGAGTACTCAAAAACATAATTTTCCAGCTGCAGGATTTCAGGCTGTTATTGGATGGGAGAGGTAATGCTCCGACGAGGGAGAGAGGAGAGATGCGTCCCCTAAACACACGCAGTCAAGTTTGTGTGTGTGTCCGACGAGGGAGCGATGGCACACACACATTTACACACTTCTGCAGTCCCTAAGGCTTCTCTCCTGTATGAGTGCGCTGGTGTGTCTTTAAGTGTCCAGTGGTTCTGAAGCTCTTCTCACACTGGTCACAGTAGTAAGGCTTCTCTCCTGTATGAATGCGCTGGTGTATCTTTAAGCTTCCAGAGGTTCTGAAGCTCTTCTCACACTGGTCACAGTTATAGGGCTTCTCTCCTGTATGACAGCGCTGGTGTATCTTTAAGCTATCATATCTACTGAAGCTCTTCTCACACTGGTCACAGTTATAGGGCTTCTCTCCTGTATGAATGCGCTGGTGTATCTTTAATTCTGCAAAGGTCTTGAAGCTCTTCTCACACTGGTCACAGTAGTAAGGCTTCTCTCCTGTATGAATGCACTGGTGTATCTTTAAGCTTCCAGAGGTTCTGAAGCTCTTCTCACACTGGTCACAGTTATAGGGCTTCTCTCCTGTATGAATGCGCTGGTGTATCTTTAATTGTGCAAAGGTCTTGAAGCTCTTCTCACACTGGTCACAGTAGTAAGGCTTCTCTCCTGTATGAATGCGCTGGTGTCTCTTTAAGTCTCCTACTTGCCTGAAGCTCTTCTCACACTGGTCACAGTTATAGGGCTTCTCTCCTGTATGAATGCGGA
Source organism: Notolepis coatsorum (assembly GCF_963971535.1). NCBI lineage: Eukaryota > Metazoa > Chordata > Actinopteri > Aulopiformes > Paralepididae > Notolepis > Notolepis coatsorum. Next base: position 107,510,000 of record NC_140179.1, read on the forward strand.
GGTGTGTCTTTAAGCTTACAGACTGACTGAAGCGTGTTCCACACTGGTCACAGTAGTAGGGCTTCTCTCCTGTATGAATGCGCTGGTGTATCTTTAAGTGTTCAGATTGACTGAAGCTCTTCTCACACTGGTTACAGTTATAAGGCTTGTCTCCTGTATGAATGCGCTGGTGTTTCTTTAAGTTTCCAATGGTTCTGAAGCGTGTTCCACACTGGTCACAGTAGTAAGGCTTCTCTCCTGTATGAATGCGCTGGTGTCGCTTTAATTGTCCAGTGGTTCCGAAGCGTGTTCCACACTGGTCACAGTAGTAGGGCTTCTCTCCTGTATGAATGCGCTGGTGTATCTTTAATTCTGCAAAGGTCTTGAAGCTCTTCTCACACTGGTCACAGTGGTAGGGCTTGTCTCCTGTATGAATGCGCTGGTGTTTCTTTAAGCTGCCAGACTCACTGAAGCTCTTCTCACACTGGTCACAGTAGTAAGGTTTCTCTCCTGTATGAATACGCTGGTGTTTCTTTAAGTTTCCAGAGGTCTTGAAGCTCTTCTCACACTGGTCACAGTAGTGAGGCCTTGACTCGTTCATATCTCCGCTTGTTGTTGGGGAGCAATGCAGCAATTGTACCTGGAGAAGAGAGACAAGTTCAGATCTTGTGTGTTTTGCATTCGTTCAGTTATACATACAGGGGGTCTCAATATACCGCATAAACACACAAGTACTAACGTGGCTAATTACAATTGCTAAAATAGAATGCTCGAATTGGAAAATTACACTGATTTCTGCATACGCCCCTAATTTGTATGACGCTAACTTTTATGCTGTGCTGTACTCCGTAGTAGTAGGAGCGGGACGTCTCTCCAAGCTGGTGGAATTGGAAAAGCTTCATGCCACGTTGATCTCTTCTTTGCAGCACAACTACTCTAGTCGACTGGAGCTTCAAATTAAGGTAGTGAAAAAAGAGATTAACTCCATTTTAAGACAATCTGAATTTCAGATGCACAGAACAAGACAGCACTACTACTTTCACGGCTCCAGGCCTAGTCTCCTACTTGCTATGAAGATAAGTGCCAGTGAGCAATTTGCGGCTATCCCTTATTTTGCTCTTTTTATTCCAACCTGTACAAGTCAGAGGTGGTCTTTGATCATACCAAGCTGGAGGACTTTCTTAATCAACCTACCACAGATCTCGGAAGATAGTGCTAAACTGTTAGCTGCACCCATCACACTGGTTGCATATCCGCAATCGCCTCTCTAAGTTCAGACGGCATTCCACCGGAACTCTATCTTGCATTCTGGGATGTACTCTGTCCCTTATTACTCTCAATGATTTTACACTCAATCAAAGAGGGCAATTTTTCCAGAGATGTCAATATGGCACTTATATCCGTTTTACTCAAGAAAGATAAGGACCCCACCGAATGTGGCAGCTACAGGCCCCTAAGTCTCCTCGGAGCCGATCTAAAGCTATATGCCAAGGTTCTAGCCACTCGACTTCAAAAGCATACGTTAACTTTTTTTGCACATAGCACTGGTGCTACAGAGGTTGATCGTTTTGTAGCACAGGCCAAAATTTTGTAGCACAAGTATAAAATGTGTTATATTTGTAACAGTCACAAATGTGCCTATTTTATTTGTGTTATTTAGTTGCAGTGCCATGTTTGGCTGTAATTTTCATGCCGACAAGTTTACGTCACACAGCCAGACTCGTTACGTTTTTGGAACTCACAACACGCAACCTAAAACCCCTTCCTCTCACAAACCGTTGCTGCAATTGTTTTATGTTGCATGATGATCACGAATACATTTATTATGTATTGTATTTTTTATGTTTAAATATCAACATTATCTGTCCACCCTCAGTACATTTACTATCAATATAATATACTCGTCTGACTTCATCTGATCTTTTCAAACGCACGCACACACACACACACACACAGAAGGGAGAATGCTCACAGCCGCCAAAAAATCAATTGCCTCAAGTTGGATTCACCCAGACAAACTCTGCCCGAAGGTATGGATTCTTCTCACCTATCTTGATGTGATCTATCTGGAGATATCCACTGCACGTGTTATAGGGGTTAATGAATCTAATATCGTGATCTGGTTGGCTGCTGTTGCAAAGCTAAAAGAGCGCATATACATTTTTATTACTGAATAATGCATTATGTATGTAACTCACGTTGAGGTCCTGTGGTGAGGGGGGGGGGGGGGGGGGGGCGAGTGTCCATGTATTTTGGTTTTTTTTTTTTTGTGTTTTTTTGTATATTTAATTATGTATATGTTTTGGGCCCCTTTGGCTGTGGGTCTGATGGTCGCGGGCTCGGAATGGGGGGGCCCCTGGTTCGGGGCCTCTGCGAGTCCTGGTGTTAAAGAGGCATGATGCTTTGACTCTCTGGGGCGCCGGACTCTGGGTCCTCGAGGGTTGGGGATCGTGGCTGCTGTGTATGGTGATGGAGGGGGCTCAAGATGGTCACTATACAATCTGTCTCAATTATTGTCTCGTCATTATTATAATAAGTTATTGTCCTGTGATGTCTTTTTATGTATTATTATTGTATTGTGATGAGTCTCGTTTCATGTGGGAAAAATTTTTATAAAAAAAAATTTGATAAAAAAAAAGAAAACTCTCCTGGTGAATGTTTTCCTCAATCTGACAACATTTACCGCTCCCTCATCAACCTTCGAGTTTCACCCTGAGGACCCCAGAGTAAAGCGGGCCATACTTGTGCCAACATGAATTTGAAGGAAATCTTAATATGAGTGGTGTCTAAAATGTGAGTTTTTTTGTGGGGAATTCAAGTATTGGCTTATTTATTGGATGGGATAACTCTAACCTACATCATTTTGGATTTCAAAATGGCAGATTAACACTTTGGTTGCCTTGGGTTAAATTAATGATATACCATAGATTGCCAGCGCTATTTGTCTATGGTGAAAGTCCCCTTCTTTGCAGGGCTATAACTTTTTAAATTCTATTGCTACATTGCCATTATTAGGGCCCATTCAAAGTCCTATATGTATTGTTCATTGTGTAGCAACGTTAAACTTTTTCATTCACATATTCATAGTAAAGTATGGTCTAATGTATAAGTATGTTTTCATCTCTTTCTGCAGCTTTCTCCAGAACGTGATATATAGCCCCAAATGCATTATATTGATGATGAAATACAGTTTGATGGCAATCAGCGCGATATAAAAAATTCCAACTAGACGTACTTCTAGAAGTTACTACACGTCATCTGATGTTGACCGGATGGGCGAGGGGGCGTTTATAATTCCGTGGGCAGCGTTATACCAATCATCTAATGTGGGTCAAATGTTGATAATATCAGTTATTATCGAAGACGGTAACGTTACACGCTGAAACTCACCCCAGTCTCCGCGCGCCGTTGGGCGATCATCGTCGAGTAGAAATTTTATCATTATGGGATATATTATTACCCGGTCCATCTCCAGCTTGTATAATGGTATATACGTCCAAATCATGTTGTTTATCGAGTTATTGGCAATCGATCGCTATGTAGAGTGACGAGCTAGAGTCACGGGACATGTACCGAGTGGCCGGAAGCAATACGGACGTCTAGCAAAACCTCTAGTGCGCTTCCTGTTAAGCGCTTGCGCCGATCGGCCACCAGATGGCGCTCCTGAACCGCCAGAGAGCTCAGTGGGTCCTGCTGGTGAATCTCAGGCCAGCGGAGGGACATTATGAATCCGATCGCAGATTTTTGAAATATTGATATAAAGACGACGTACAGCGTCCCCCGGCAACTTTAGCATGGCCAGCAAAGACGTCTAAAGACGCCCCCTGGCAGTCAAAGTGTTAATGTTCGAAGCTCGTGCCATCGAACGAAGCTTCGAAGTATTTAAGACAGCCCTAGTTTAAACTTTACAGCACTGACAAAGTTGAACAAAGTGCTGTACAAGTCCCACAACATAAAAAAATTATATATAAAAAAAAAGGAATTTTTTATTTTTTATTTTGAAGCTTCGAATTAAAATAAAATCTCGGCCCCAAAGCTTCGAATTCCAAAAAAAAATTCGAAGGTCAGCCCTAGTAACAGTACACGTATCCGTACTGAACCGTTTAAGTACTGGACCTTGTACTTTTGCGTGCAGAATTTAATTCAAAACAAGTTTTTAGGCCAGGTCTTGCTCGAAAAAGAGATCTTTGATCTCAAGTGACTACCTGGTAAAATAAAAGTTAAATAAAAGTTCACCCCTTCCCAAAATATAACTTGCGAAAAGGGCCAGATGTTCGTTCGGCCCACACACACAACACAGAGATTACCTGTAATTTAGCATAGCCTCATAGTGTGGCGA